>NC_091395.1:6368636-6671666 GCF_032191515.1 Phaenicophaeus curvirostris
AGGAGTTGGTGTGCTTTTTTTGTCAAGAGAAAGTCACTAAGCATAATAAGTCGGCACTGTAGCAATTAATATTACTTTTCAGCTCTTTCCTACAGCTGTTTCTTGTTAAGCGCGTGGGGAAGGCTGTGTGCTTGGGCACAGCTCAGAAGTTCATTTCCCCCAGTCCCTGGCCGGAGCACTTCTCCACATTCTCGCTTCCCCAGAGTGCAAAGGTTTTGAAGGTTTTTGAAGCTGTTCACAAGTCTGATTTTGACCTAATAACTGGGGAGGGATGTGTTTTTGGATGCTTGATTCTGGAATGAAATTAAACATTTCAGTTAACTTTTTATGACTGCAGAGGTTTCTGTATTCCTTGGAAGTCTGGAGCTATTAGCGAATTGTGAGAGGTTCTTTTTTTTTTTTTTCCCCTCTTAATCCAAATGGCAACAGAAACATAATCATAGAATCATCAGGTTGGAAAAGACCCACTGGATCATCGAGTCCAACCATTCCTATCAAAATAATTCACAAGAAGTCATTTAGTCTTCAATCTTTGGAGTGCAGCATTTGTATCAAGGTGGCTTCAGTTGTGTATACAAATGAGTGGGTTTTTTTCAAGCAACTCTTCTGATATCTGTCTGTTTGGGGAAAAATCAGATAAAATAATTTTAGCGCTCAAAAAAGGGTTTGCAGTAATTATCCTAAAGACTTCATGTTCCTGGTATTTTTGTTAGAGTTTCTTCAGTCGTGTCTTTAGGAACAACAGAAGTAAAGCAACAAAATTTTCACTTGTTTTGCAAAAATCTCTTTTCCCCCACAACTAAAAGCCAAATAAGCAGCAACTTCCCTCTGAACCCCAAGAGACGCTCCTGCTCCAAAGTTTACAGTCACTTTAAGCATTTATTCTGGTGACTTAAAAGGTCAAGCTTTTAAAAAACTGCATCGTTGTGTATTTCACAAAAGCAGGTGATTGAGCGAAGCTGGTGTCTGAGATGATGGGTGCCAGTGCCACCCATCAGACGCTCCCCCACTAAGCTGTGGTATCAGTCTCGCTGTGCAGAACCAGGTAGGTGTTTCCCCTGAAGCCTTCAAAGAAAGGAATGGGCAAACTCCAACTGTTCCAAATTCTTGACTGAGTCCTTTTGAGTGAATGGGGCACAGCTGTCTGTTCCTCCAGCCGGGCTGTTGTTGTGGTCACACTTTGCTGTAGTGTGTTCAGATAGAAAATGCTTTTAGCCAATTCCCAAACTAATTCCTGGGTGTAAGCAGAAGGAAGAAGTTCCAGTCAGGTTCATTTTTGAAAACGCCCGTAGTCGTAGACTGGCGAAGTCATACCCTTCGTTCGGACACCTGATGGATGCATAACCAGGATTAGCTTGCCATGTCCTGCTTGTCCCTCCTTTAGCTGCTGCAATTCCTTGGCAAAAGTCATCTTTGCCTTTACACATCCCAGGAAGGTCAGAAGCTGTTGCTCAACCATTCCTCAGTTTTGGTGCCTGTATTGCGATAATCTTGCTTCCTGTTACAAAGCATAAGTACTCCTAGATATTTTAGTGGAGCTGTGGATGAAAGCACCGTATTGCACAGTAAAAACCAGAACTTGTCTGGGCTTGCTCCTAATTGCTCCTTTCTAAGTGAGAGGGTTTGGAGATGCAGGTTTCACTGGAAATAACGGCCATCTAGAATAGAGAGTGACATAGGGATCTGGGGAAATCGAATTTCTTGTGTTTTTCTATTACTGAAATGGTTTTTTTGCTTTTAGTAGAAATCAGATGGAGTCGTACTGCCTGTGCAAGCTGGCATGTCGGGATGGAGTTGCAGGGAATGGGCATCTATTATCTGTGACAGGGAGGAGAGAGGGCCTCACGCCAAGCTGCAAGCAGTGCAGAGAGCTCCTTGGAGTTGCTGTATGGGCCTTTCCCCTTTTTATAGTGATGCTTTAAACAATCAAATGTTAGGTTTTCAGAGGGGGATGTTCTAAAAATAGTTGGTATAGAACATGATCTTCTGTGAAGTTTAAGACAACACGTACTTTGCTTTTTTCCCCCCTCATCTTCTCCAGAAGAATGGCCGTTCCAACAGGGTGTTTAGATTTCTGTTGAGCTGCAAATATCCAAGTCATGTAGAAGCTGTCTGGTGGACTTATCTGTGGTGTTTGGGGTAGTTTCTTGTGTTGCCGTATTCCCCTTGAAAAAATATGAATGTTGAGGTATAATGGCACAAGTAATTCCATCAAGGTTAGGCTGGAGTGCAGGGCAGAGGCAACTTGCTGGTTCTGCTGTTTTACCTACTTAAAGGCTCAATTAATTTCTCATCCTGAATACAATGGAGTAATCGGGGAAGAAAGAAGAAAAATAGCAGTTGGCTCTTCTGGTTTTAGGTGGAGGCCACTTTTGGCTTACAGCTTAAAACAAGCTGCGGGCAATAGGGAGAACATTTGGGTGGTGTGTTAATCCAAACTACTGAACCAGAGTTGTGGATAGAAAAGTCAATGTAGTCATTGTGTTAATTCACAGGCAGTAGCTCAAAGCTGTGTGATGTGACCTTCCGGATTTTAAAGAAGTATGGCTTTTTTAAAAAATAAGTGATTTCAAACAACCCCCTTCTCACATTCCTACTCCATATGGGACCGTTTCTTGTGTCTTTGCTCTCCTCATCTGCTTCTGCAGTTCTGTCTGTTTATTCTAACCGCTCCTTGGATGTACAATGTAACGGATACTTTTCTGCTGGGAATTGCAAAAACATTTAGCAAGTGATACGGTCCTAGTTGGTCTTAATCCTAGTCCAGACTCATCCTCTCTGACAGTCTCGCTGTATAGAATTGTGAGCATTCAGTGTCCAATGTTCTGTATATATTAAGAAATATTAAAATATTAAAAAATGCCTGTTTTCTGTGAGGAGTTGACCATGCTATAATAATCAAGGAATTTTATGGCAGTTTAAGTTGCATTTTTGGTGAAATGAAGGTAGAATAAGAACTCATGCTGATTGTTGCCAATTTGACAATAGCTACTTGCTTTGTAATAAGCAGGTTCTTTGATGAAAACGGGATCAGAAGTCTAGAGTTTCAAAGTTGCCTGTCTGCTACAAGCTGATGCTCAGGCTTTCTCTGGTTTGGGGTTTGAAGCAGTAAGCTTCACTGTCAAGTGCCGAAATATGATGGCTCTGAAAATTTACTTCTGTTGTTTTTCTTTGCAGTCAAATTGCAACTTCAGGCAGAAGAAAGAGGAGTGGTGTCGATCAAAGGCGTAAGTGCGAATCGCTTTCTGGCTATGAAGGAGGATGGCAGATTGCTGGCCTTGGTAAGCACCACACTTAATGTTTTCTCTGTGTGTGAACTCTCCTCATTCTGTCCTGTGTGCTCTCTCCTCCAGCAGCACTTAATTCAGCTTCTCCGTGCTTGATTTATGGAGTAGGAATTAGCTCTGCAAAACTCTTGTCAGTTAAATGAACCGGGAAGTAATGGATAAGCCTGCTCCCACTTAAGAGCTCCAGGATTTAACTGCAATGGCCTGTTTGAGAGAGAAAAGTCATACTGATTGTGTATAGAAGGAAATCATAGGAACAAAGGAAAAATAAAGTCTCTCCTTTTCCCCCCATGTTTTCCTCTTTCACTTACTTTCATGTAAAGTGATTGTAAAGACCCTTTTAAAATAGAAAGTAAAGCCATTTTTTTAAAGTTTTGACTTCAATGTTTTGATAGTGCTCTGTATACATTGTTTTCTCATTTTCCACTTTGTAAAGAATCATGGCTTTTGGGTCATGCGTGCTTCCAAACTGGAAAACTGGGATGATAAAAATGGAAAAAAAAAAGTTATTAACTGTAGGTAAATTAAACTGATCTCTAATGAGATGAGTTTTAGTTCAAACTATGCATTTTATTGACATCAGCATAATTTTTAGCTGTGTTTGCAAGCCCGTGTGCTTAGCAGACTCTGAAAAGGAATAAGGTCTCCTGGAGCTAGATGGTAACTCTTGCTTTAAGAGCTGCAGTCTCATTTTGCTTACAAGATGCAGCCGCTGTAAATCTTGTGTCTGTGTTTATAACCATTGGGGCAGAGAAACTTTCAACGCTTGTGTACCGTGGTAGGGCTTTAGTTTGAAATAATCCCTGGTGCTCTGGTATCTCGAATGGCGTCCTGTTCAGCTTCTGTGCGTGCCCAGCAGGGACAGGTGTTAATAATAAAGTGAATTCCTAACCCCAGCTGAACTGCCACTAATGAAGGACCTGTGCCAAGGGCTACAGAAATCAATTCTGATTTCTCTCAGTGAAATTAGGCTGAAGGCAAGCAGAACACAGCAGCAGTTTTGGGACCCTTGGTGTGCTGCTTGGCACCACATAGCTCTGGCTCCAGCAGCTCATTTTGTTTCTGCCTGTGAATACAATTATGGAACCTGTTTCAAATTACAGCATTATTTACTGGGATAATATTGTGTGACAGCTCAGTTGAAGAAAATGTGAGGAGTTGTCCACTGTGCTATTCTTGAGTTAAAGATAATTGGGAATTTCCTGTGGTGCTGGTGTGGTGGCATTCGGCTTCCTGTTCAAACTGCCCCCCTTACCCTGAGCAACTGTGCATGGTCACAGTACGGGGTTTGGCACCAGCTGGGACACTATAAACACCCGGGCATGTTTGTTTGGATTTCCAACCTGCTGTTGCGTGGTGGGGTTTGCTTATAGAACCTGCTTCCCTTGCTGCTATAGGAAGTGGTTTTATCTGCTTAGTTCTTTGTGTGGAAAGTATATGCCGTTCACTTGGAATTACTCCCTCAAAATCTGGTAAAGTTGGATCGCTGTGCTTCTCATTGGAGCTTGTAAAACGTTTATTTTACTTCGTTTCTGGAAATGGGCATTATGTGACTCGTGTTTCTGCCAACACTGCTTCCTGCAGCTCTTCATAGGTAAAAACTGTCTGTACGAGTTTGCTCAACCGGCCTCATGAATGCTGCTGCGATTTCATGATCATTTTCTGAAGCATGGGCAATGTTTTTTCCATGAGGATCTCTGTACTATGAATTCCAGCAGCTTGTGGCCAATTGTGCCTCTACTGTTTCTGCCTATAAACACGCTCATGAAACTGCTCCTCAGTGCCAGCGTTTCTTTTCCAGCTTTAGCAGTTTGTGTTTCACTGAGAGCTCTGAGAGCACAGGCTGGAAGCCTTGGCGGTGAAGTGATCTCATCAGTGCACGTGGTTTTGTATCTGCTGAAACCTTTGGTTATTTCTTTTAAAACATTGTAGAACTTTAATTTCTAAACACCTCCTTATTTCTCTAATCCACTAATCAATCAAATACTATTCTGTCCTCTTTAACATCAGTGTTGTTTTTTACTTTTTTATTACTTTTCAGTGTCAAGGATCGATTTGCCTATTATCCTTGTTTTATAAATACATTAACATCTCTGAAACCACTTTTGCAAATTATTATTCAGGCTTGGTTTTAATCTGGGTGGATGTTTGTGTAATTATTTTGTTGAGACGTGTTGTCATGGTTTGTTCCGAGTTGTGTTTTGCAAAATGATTTATTGCAGAGCCAGCATATCATCACTTCCACTGGTGATTTGTGCAGTGGATCCCGTTCTTCTCTTGAAAGCAGGATGAGTAGGCTGTTAGTACAGCTCATTTGCTCTCTAACAGACTCGGTTGTTGTGAGGGAGAGGTAACATTCACCAGTTCAGGGCTGGTTATTCACGTAGGTGGTCAAAACCCCCCACTGGAAAATGCTGTTTTAACTAAAAATATTTGTGCAGAAATGTATTCAATTTTTACATTCCAGGTTAATTATTACAATGGAACATTTTCATTTTATGGAATTAAATGCTTTGGATTATTTCATTTAATGGAGAAATTTCTCAAAATTTCTCATGATGGGATTAATTGTGCTTTTGACTGACTTACATTTTGCAGGGAAGAATTTGTCATTTAAGGATGCTCATTCCATGTCATGCTTAATGTTGTTTTGCTGTGACCAGGCAAGTTTTGCTAGACGGAAGGACTTGAGGGGAATTCTTCTCTTTTGATGTTACAGATTAAAATTATGGTACAAGAATATTTGTGAGAATAGCCTTCATTTCCTGGTCTTTAGAAAAAGCTCAGTATGATCACTGCCTTTCTGGGGTGATCCTCCCTCTGGTGTGCAGTAGTTAGAGATTAACCCTCAGGTTTCGGTTTTGAGAATGAACAAACCTGAGGAATTTTGACTTGTAAGCTGAGTCCAAAATGTCAAAGCTATTTAGTTGACATAATGTGATACTAAGGCAGACGCCGTTGCACTGAAAATGACCTGGTGGGTGATATTTGGCTGTGCAAATGAGATAGGAAGAACTTTGTTGTGGGATATTGATGCCTCTTTCAGTCAATTCCTCTGCTCCGGGTGAATCACTGTGAGGAGTCGGGTGGTCGTGGTTTGGCTGCTCTAAGTGGTGGCACGCAGCAGAGGGCAGGACAAGCGTGGCTGCAACCAACCTTGCTAATGGTAAAAAACCTTAGAATTGGGAAGCCCTTTAGGTTGGAAAGGACCTTTAAGATCATCAAGTCTAGCTGTAAATCAAAGGCTGCCAAGTCCACCACGTCCCTAAGGAATCGCTGTTTTTATTTCACCACTCAGACTTCTGGAGAGAGGTCTTGCTTGGCAGCAGATGAAATACTGACTGATGGCTGGGTGGGCACCGTGTCCCTGTGCCTGCTACGTGGCACTCGCTCCCCACCACTGACTCAAGTGTTTTTCCTTCCTTTATCCTTCTCATGAAGGGCCGTAGTGTTCAGGTATTTCACAATGTGCCGTGAAAGCTTTCACTGCCAGATCGGTGCTTTGGAGGCAGCCTAGGCCAGGGCGTGTTTAAAAACCCCATTGCTACCCAGGGGTGTTCCAGGGACTGAGGCCCACAATGTGGTGGCCGGAATCCCGCTCTGGCAGGACAGGAGTCCAGCTTCCGAAACGTCTCCCGTGGTGGATGTTATGGAATGCACAGTTCGTGTGGCTGGAATGACCATTTGTCACATAAACGTTCACTTTCATGTCAGAATATTTACATTGGTGACGGAATATAGGGAAGCACTGGTGCCCCTGCATGTGCTTTGTGGAGAAATAAGGACTTGGGTGCCCAGAACACGTGGTATGGCACCTTTCAGAATATCTTTATCAACGTAAAGAAAATAATATATTTTTCCTTTTAATCTTTCTCTAATTATTCTTTAATCTGAGGACTAAAATCCATTTTACTTCTTAAACCTGAGAAACAGGAGGGAGCCTAAATAAAAATTGTGATTGCGATTTGTTTACTTTATGGATTGAGTGCACAGGAGAGAGGGGGTTGCGTGGATTTTCCTTTTCTCTGTATGTAGAGTCTTGCTATGGCCGCTTAAAACCACCCTGGGTGCGGTGGAAGCCGTTTCCCTCCTCCTGGAGGCTGAAGCTGCCAGGCAGGCTGTTTGTAAAGACTGTTTCCACCAGTGTTAAGGCTCTGGTCCAACTTCCCAGCTCCAGCCGAACCTGGGGGGGGCTGCATGGGAAATGTATGTCGAGAGACCGGGTGCTGTGGCGTTGGAAGGTTGCACTTCGCCAGGAACGTCTCCAGCGCCCGTTGTGCCTGCGTGGCACGTCCTGTCTTGGTGCCTCCAGAAGCGCCACCGCTTTGGGTAGGAGGCGAACGTGAGGTGTGAGTGGGCTGCGATGGTCCCGCCACCAGAATTTCCAGCTTGGGCGATTGTACCGACCTTGCCAAAACGCTGCTTGAAGTTTATTTTTGTTCTTAACTGCTTCTTCTCTGTATGTGGTTTCTATATCCTCTTAAGGCCGCTATAATTCATTTCAGGCTTGGATCTGTGGCTTGAGAGGATTAGTGCGGCTGTTCTGCAGTGCTAGAATGAAAGGCATTAAAATATAATTTATCTTGAAGAAGATCATTTAAAATATGAATCATATGAAAATTATTAATTGGATTTCTGCTATTTGAAATGTAAACACTAGTGAGTTATAGAAAGAAAAAATTCCATATGGGTTTTCTCTTATAAGTTCTTCCCGTTGGAAATGAAAATTTGTATCTGAAAATGGTTGAAACAGAGGAAAAAAATGTTATACTTGAAGACACATGTTTGGAGACAGATCATTTTATTCCAGACTACGTTTGAATTACTTAATTGCTTGTAGCTACAGAAACTTGGCCTGCACGAGGAGTCGCTCGTATGTTTTTTGTGTGTACTGTATGGAGTCCAGTAGTTCCAAGCTCACTTTGTAGTTCTAGTCGGATACCTCCTGTATCCATGAATGTTAAAGGACGATTGTGACGACGAGTAGCCTGCTCATTTAGGGAGTTTCTTCACATTCCCTGTCTCCTCTCCAAGATTTCACACTCGTTCTTTTTAATGACTGGCTTTTCCCTCTCTCTGGCATTCCCCAAACTTTTCTGGGGAGGTATGACTGAATTGATGTGCTGACAGGTGGTGTAGATGAAAGTAAAGTGCTGGCCCTGCCAGGTTCCTGTGGTGTTGAATGTTGTATTTGAGAAAATAATTCCTCTGTCTTAAGGCAGGGGTTCCCCGGGCAGCTTTGCTACCATAACCGCTGTGGGGGCAGCCTTGTTCATTGACAGGGGTTTGGCTGCTGTGAATGCCTCGGGATAAACCTAGTTACACACAGTGATCCGCTTCCTATAGAACGAGATCTGACCTGAAGCTGTTTGCACGTCCTCTCACGCCTCTGGTACAGAGGAACCGTGTGGTTTCCTGGTGATTGATTTCAGAAAGTGAATAACCTTTCCTGTTTTCTGTTGACGACACATAGCTATAACTGCTAGTCATAGGCGAATTAGCTTGGTTCTAAGTCCCCGGCAATAATAAATACCCAGGAAACTTGTGGGTTTAAGTCTTGCAACAGACAATACCTACGTTACACGATCTCACTGACATCACCAGGATCAGTCTTTCTCTGGTCACCCTGAGGGAGCAGAGGTCTCTGCTGTCCACAGAGATGTGCAGGGGGAAGTAAATCACTGTGCGTTCATTAACGGCAGGTGTATGCACCTTTTGAGGAGGTTGGGTGCCATTTAGTAAATATCAGTGAGTTTCTTTCCCATGAACTTGTCCAAAAGTGAACTGAATCCATGTAATCTGGCAGAAACCATAACGCCCTGTGGTGAGGAGCTGCACAGCCCAGTTATTGTCTGTGGTGTGAAGAACCACCTCCTTTTATTTGTAGGTGTTAAGGCACATGAATTCAGTGTGGGTGGAGAGGGTTTGGAAGACTTACATCCTGATGTGTGTCTAAACACCAACAGAACGTGCTTGGTTTCTGCGTGGAGTAAAACCTGTTTGCCTGCTCCAGTCTTCCCTTAAAATAATTTCAAATGTTTTGAATTTTAAAAACTCTTGAGGAGAGGTGCAGGGTTCCCACTGTTCCAGAGCACAGGAATGCAGGTTTGAGCACTAGAAAAGAAGAGGCAAGGGCTGAAACTAAGCCGTGCTCTGTATCTGACTGATAAAAAGGTTGGTTTGAGGAGGGCAAGGGAATGTTTCCTTTTCTGTTAGGTCCTGCTTTTCTTTTTGGTTAAACCATAGCCGAGGATGAGATGGCAAGACCAGTGAGTGCCAGGAGACGGGGTTCTTCATTTAATAGTCTGATTGAATTTCAGATCAGAACAAAGATTTACATAGAGAAAGCAAACTAGAATCTCCTTTTAAGGCAATAACTGAACCACAGGTAAAAACTCTCCTTCTTTTGGGTGTTTTTGCCCATATTTTAACATGAACTGTGTCTGTCTTTAAACATGAAGCATCTATGTGAATTTCTTAAAAGCAAATGTCCTGCTGACTTAGGTTCCTAATAAGTCAGTCTGAGGAGAACAACTGATTTGTTGTGCTGGGATATCAATAATGTTTTCCTCTTTCCTTTTCAGAAATGTGCAACAGAAGAATGTTTCTTTTTTGAGCGTTTGGAATCTAATAACTACAACACTTACCGATCACGCAAATACTCCGATTGGTATGTGGCACTGAAAAGAACTGGACAGTACAAACCCGGACCAAAAACCGGCCCTGGACAGAAAGCTATCCTTTTCCTTCCCATGTCTGCTAAAAGCTGATTTCCGTGGCGGACTCTGAGCACGTACACCACACAGCACTGAAGAGGTTAAGTTTCCCGCTCCTCTCCGAAGTACCAAAAATATAAGCGATTATTTGCTGATATTGGATTGCTATTTTGCAGATATTGGATTAAAACAGGAATGTTTCATGCTGTGCTTATATTGCTCTTTAAACCTACTGTGCTAGTGTGCGTGGAGGTAAAATTACTTGGAAAATCTATTTTCAGGATCAGTAACACTTCTGTTTTCGGCTAGATACCTATGTAGAGCTACTTTATATATTTTGTTTGCTTTACAGAGCAAAGGAAGACAAATCTGATGCACGCTTACAGGAATATTTACCTTTTAAACTAATTTATATCTCTATAGCATATTAGAGAATAGAGTAAATAATTACTTTCTAATAATTACCTAAAAAAAGTCCATGAATAGTTTTAATATGGTCTAAATAATGCTACAGTAACATTTGTTTATTATTATTATTATAATGAAATGTGAAACTTACTGTTATCATGTAAGGTTTCTATAGGACTCGGGCAGCTCCCTGTGATATAGTTTGTAGAACAGGCCTGTGTAAACAGCTGGGAACTCTCTCATTTTTACATCAATCTTATCAAACCCTTCCCGGTATCCGTAAAGTAAGAGTTTAGCTACGTTGCTGGTGATAGGAGTAGCATGTTTTGTCCTGGTGAGCTCGTCGAGGTCCATCCATTCACACTTCAGGCACTCCTGCTGGCAGAAGCTGATGTTGAAGGAAGAGGGTTCCAGGCGACAGACGATGTACATATCCGACTTGCCAAAGGCTCCGGGGTGTTTGTGTTGCTGTCTTATGCTTAGGATGGACTTGAACTCTGACTTGATGCCAGTCTCTTCAAACACTTCTCGAACTGCTGTGTCTCCTAGGTGAAAAGAGCAATCTTTACCATACAGAGAGGAATAGCTTAACACTGTACACCTTTTGATCACAGAACATTTCTAAGTCAAGGCGTTCTCTGTTCTGCATCACAAGCTTTTCAGAGTGTAAGCCTGTTTGTTTCAACCCAAGGATAAGCTTACTTTCTGGTCTCCAAACCAAATGAATCGCTACAAGGCTTTCTTGTGTATGTCCTAACAAATGATAAAAGTAAGAAACTTTTGGTGATACTGTACAGGGTATGGTTTTGAAACAGCTGCTGCTAGTTGCTGGCTCTCCTCATCTCTTAATCCAAGAAAGCACTGCACCCTCTTTTCAGGCCTTTGAATCTCAGCCCGTGTCTCCCTCCTTGCCTCTGTCAGGTTTCGGGCTCAGACCCTGTGCAGCTGAACACCATACGTGTCAGATTGCTCGATCAAATCACTGTTTCATTGCACTGTGCCACAAGCGCAACAACGTGGGTAAAAGGATCATTTCAAGAACGTGAAAATCAGTACCAAGTCTTTTCTAAAATGTCTCTCAAGTGTTGTGACACCTCAACTACACCATAACAGCAGTGCAGCACGCAGCCCACTCTTGCAGGAAACACGCTGCACACATACTTTGCTGACGTACACAAACTGTAACAGAGGTGTTAATGTTCCCTATTATAAAAACAGCCAGAGCTTCAGGGGTCTGGAGGGTCTCTGCACTGTAACTGAAGCCAGAGAATTACCCATCTATCCGCTGCGCTTCAAAAGATATTTTTCTCTTGAATAACAACTTCAATTGAAGAGTTGAATGAGATGTTTGATATCCCACTTATTTCCCCGGATTCTGCAGTCTGTTGCCATCCAGCCAGCTCTTGTTTGCTTGGCGGTGACTACCACTGCGGTATTTCCAAATCTAGATAAACTCATAGTTGTGTCTTGCTGGAGAGGTAAATGTGCGTAGCTGTTTTGCATTGCTGTCTGCTTCAGTTGGTTCATTTTTGGTGAGAAATGAGTGTTGGCTCACTTCCAAAAGTAAAATAGGTTTTACAGGACCTTGTAGACATTCGCCTTCCTATAGAAGCCTGCATATGGAGTGTCAGAGGTGAGCAACGCACGTTGTAGGGGTAGTTTCCAATGACGTCAGGACATCCAGTGGCAATATGTAACAGAAGGATCTATCCAGCAGGGGCCAAGCAACTATAAATGTCCCCAGTTCTGCACATCCTTCTGCCTCAGCTCAGCATCCATCTTGCAATGGAACAATCTGTAA
This sequence comes from Phaenicophaeus curvirostris, assembly GCF_032191515.1. NCBI lineage: Eukaryota > Metazoa > Chordata > Aves > Cuculiformes > Cuculidae > Phaenicophaeus > Phaenicophaeus curvirostris. Next base: position 6,380,849 of record NC_091395.1, read on the forward strand.
GGTTTACACCAAGTGTACAGAGGTCTTTGTGGGACTGGAGATGCACAAGCACGTGCTGCCTGCAGAACACTTCTGTTAGTGACTTTATCACAGTATTGATTGGTTAAAAGGCTACTGCACATGTGGAAAAAGTACATGGAGGAAGATACTGATTTATTGCTGTTGACCTTGGGAGAGACTGTGTTTTATGTTGTCCAGGCCTCTGTGGTCCTCTGGTTTAAAACAGTGGTCACGGAGCAGATGCCCTGTGGCAAGTGGTTTTATTATTGGGCAAGGGGCTGTATTACACAAAGGTGTTCAAAGAGGGCAAACAACTGAGATCATAAGGAATGCCGAGGCAGGCTGTGGTAAGAAAAATGAAATAATTACAGATTTAATTTAAGCTTTCAGCTTTGCTTTTAGATAAAGTGCCTTTTCCCATTTCCATTTTATTTAAATGTATATTTATGTTTAAATATATCCTGACAGTTAAACGAGAAGAAACACTAGGGCTTGAGTTTCAGAAATATTGAAATACAAAAATGCGTGCACTTTGCTTAATCTGCATTATGAAACTACTCAAATCACTTGTGCAAGTCAGTTTGTACTCATTAAAGTAGGCAGCCGTATATTTTGTCACTTCATATAATCACAGGATCTTCAGGCATTGTAACTGCAATTTGTGATCGTAGTTTGAAATTTAGTCCCTGAATGACTGAGTTTCTAAGGTTTGATGTGAGAGAGAAAGTAAAATTAAGCTCTATTATATTTTATGCTTCACTAATTTATATCTTCTGGTAATATTAAGATGTGAAGCAGAGAATTGTAGAATAGAGAATTATTATACTATTTGGTAGTGTCAGGAGGGGAGCTGCAAGAGATTTGTTTTGTCTTGGATCTTTTTCAATGCTTACATCCAGGCTCCAGCCATAATCTCTCCTGTTATTTAAGGGATGGCCACTGGCTGACTCAGTATTCCTCTGGGGAAGCGGTAGCCAGCGCTGGTCGGTCTTTTCCCTCAGTACAAAACTCCCTCTGCCATCTCCCGGCCTAGATCTGCTCTTCCTCACTAGAAGTTGGACTGAATGATCTGACGGGTCTTTTCCAACCTTAAGAATTCTGTTATTCTCAGTGAACAGGTGCCTGGCCAGACACCGAACATGGTATTTTGGGATTCCTCTGAAAGCATGAATCTGTGTCACTGTGTTAGATGTATTTGTGCTGTCAAGCAAATAAGTTGGTTCCTGTCACCATGTTTTGATAAAAAGACTTAGTTAACGTGACTCGTGATTTACAAAAACCACAATTCAACCATATCCCACTGATTGGAATACAAGCCCTCCACGTTGGTGTAGGAAGGCTGTTGAGAACGTACAGAGATATTTCTAAGGTGTGAAATGGCTTTAGGAGGCCTGGGATCGGTACTGGATTTGCCAGAGCTGCTGCATTGCTCTGGGCAACATTTGTGAGTCCTGCATTACTTACTGAGCTCTATTCATATCTGAGCACTGATGGGGGGCTAAATTAATGCAATTTTTGAAACCAAGACCTACGTAATAACTGCAATATAACTTAAGAATTAGCCAGTCTATGCATTGTAATTTTAAAGAGTGAGATACAAGGGAAGAAAAAGCAGAGTTTTCTCTCTGTGAGTACCCTGGTTTGTTCACCTTTGAATGTAACCAGCAGCGTTCACCACTGGCTGTGCCACGCTGGGGAGAAATGGTGGCCTTCCTCCAATCAACATCGCTTTTTAACACAGAAGTGCCTTATGTTTCTGACTGAAACTGGCTGCCCCCAGGCCGTGGCCGCTGCACTGTGTGCTGGTCCTGTGCCCAACAGCTCTCGGTCTAAATAAACTAATGGAAAAGGGTGGAAGGAAGCAAGTGTATTTATTTGGTTTTGCACATTAAAAATGGGGAGCTGGAAATTTTTGCTCAGAATGTGATTGAGCTCAGAGCCCTGGATTCCAGAGTGAGCTGAGAGCTCACTGTTTCGCTTTTATTTGGGTTATAGACTGATTACCTTAATCCTCTGCACTTTTAACTCCTATTGCAACATATCCAGCAAGCCTACAAAACCCAAGCTGGCTTCAAGCACTCCTTGAAGAGAAATTGTGGGAAAGGGTAAATGTTATAAATACAAAGCTGCTCTGCCTTGAATGTAACGTTACCCCACTGCTGTTAAGGTCAGAGGATCACGTCACTTTTGTCTGTTCACCATTAACTCAAAGAAGCGATTAGTCACAGGAGTGATGTGGGTCACAATGTATCTCAGTATTGTTAACGACCTTATAATTCTGTTGACGTCTGACCTGTTATCGTAGGACTTACCAATGTCTTCGCCTGGATTAGACAGGCCTCCTGGAAATTTCCATGCATTTAGAGTCTGTGTAGGAGGGAAAAAATATTAATGAAGCATACAGTGTGTTTTGTACTTTCTTGATATGAAGGAGACAACACATGACTTTTTTTTGTTGAAGCTGCAGTATTGTAATTACTCTTATAAACAGCAGTAAGGCTTTAAGTAGGAACTTGTTTGTTCTTGCTAATGTGATCAGATACCTACAGTCTGTATGAAATATTGGAACAAAACAGCTACTGACTGAAAATACAAGCTAACAGTCATTACACAACGTTGCTGCTAGATACCTAGAGTAGAGGAATATTAACAAAAGCTGCTATAGACTATATATAATCTTGTATTTAATCACTAATGTATTCCACTCCCATGGGTTTGGCTTTTAAAAACTGTATATATATTTAATCTTACAGAAAGGTATGATTGTAGTACTGTTCTGTACTGCACTGGCTTTAAGATGACTTTGTGTGTCTGTAATAACCATTGAGTGTCACTTGTTTGTTTTTACGGAATACAAAACCTGAGGCCTGGTATGTGATTTATGTATGGAATCATTTATTGATTGCAATAAAGTTCAGTACTTAAAACAAGGTGAAATGCAGACTTGGTGCTGTTACTGATACTGGGAAGGGAGTCCCAATCCCTACACCTCACAAAGATTTGTTGGCATTACCTTTACATCTGTGTGCTATTCTTTTGATTTCTTCCCTTATTAGATGTTTTATATAGGAAGAAGTTAACTTTCAAATAGAAATTAATGCAGTAAAAAAAGTATGCTGAGGCCTTTCTTGTAGATGCAGCACAGCGAGGGAAGCTGTGTGCTTTCCAGTGATTTGAAACCCCACCGACTACACTGGAAAATGTTGGGGTTTTTTTATTTTTTCCTGGGCACTCGTAAAGGGCTTGGATAGAGATTTGAATGAATAGATTAAAAATAATGCAGATGGAAAATACATACATCTGTTGACTGGCTTTCAGATTTGCTTTCAGTTCTTGGAAATCTTAGTGTGCTGTGGAACTGCCCTTTCGTGACTGAACCCAAACAGCTCTTAGAATTCCAGGAGCTGCTCAAAATATTTTTTAAGCTTTCAGAACATCATTTCTATTAGAAGTCACCATTTCAGGGAAATCGTTCATTTAGGAGGGAACGAGAAGGGAGGAGTGCTGGAACTGACACTGGGAAACAACCGTCTGAGCCAGTTTGTTTGCACTGAGATTTTATTTGCTCACTGCATAAGAAATGTACGGGTATGGGTACACTTCAAGTTTTATACTTAATCTTATCCACTCAATAAGACAGATGTAAAGGGGGAAGTTGGAAACAATCCCTTTTTTCCTTTCACCATCCTCACCTGCCGTGCTAAGTGTCAGCTCTGTTCTGGAAAGGTAAGCTGAAATAGTTGACCTGGAATATTACCCATCTGGCTTTTCAGAATTAGCTGGAGGGAAGAGTGGTGCCAGGCTGGTCCTCTTGTGTGCCAAGAAGCTGAGGAGCTCGTGTCTGCTGAGTGCGGACTTGGACCTAGAACCTGAATAGAGCATCTGATGCCTCACGGTAACACTGGATGGGGATAGAGGCTGTTAACAAAGCCACGGTGTTCGGAAGTTAAGCCTCCTGGGCTTAGGAAACTACCGTTCCCTTCTACATAGGCAGAAAGTGCCATTTCCCCTTTTACTCTCTGACCGACTTAGACAGTTAATAAAAGGTAAGTATGCAGGTTCGGAATTTCTGTATGCATAAATGGAAAAACAAAACTTGGCATTTCTGGAGGTAATTCTGTGCTGTTCTGTTCCTGTGGAGCCTCTAGAAGTGGGACCATTTCTGCAGATTGATGCTTTCATTACTAATTACTGAACAGAAGCCACCAGGTCCTGCTGCAGAGAAGGCCTTGAAAAATTTTGCTTTTATGGTAAGTAAAAATACACAATTAATATTTTATAGGAAACAAGGCGGTGTTTCTCTTCCTCGTGTGGTGTATGATTGAACCTGCCTATGACAGCGCTCTTCAATTAAGTTAATTAACAGTATTGTAGTTACCAATGAACTGAAGTGATGGCTAGTTTGGGTCCTGAGAATAGATCTCTTTGTAGCTATTTCCAGAAAGGCAGAAGAATGCAGCCAGTGAGATTCTGGCTTAGTTTTAACTCTATAAAACAAAAATGATGCACCCAAGAGTGATTTGGTTACTGTATGTGAAGCTGTGATTGTTTCCATCCTACAATTGCAGTTACTCTCACTGAACTGGAGACACTTGTATGAAATCTGCAAATGAAAGCATAATGGAAGCTGAGTACATTGTAAATGGAACAGCACAGGCAGCTGTTCACGAGCCAGTAGTCTGCACTTGCTGTATGAAACCTGAGGTTAGCCTGACAGAGGCTGGAAGATGTGCCAGGGACAGATGCTCAGTTACCTCAAGCCACACAAACCACCCACCACTGCCACACCAATGAGCTCTGGTCTGGCATTCTTAGTAGCGAGGTCAAGCACTTCGGTTTGTGAGAAATGAATGATCTTTACACCTGCTTTACAAAGGTGGTCTCCAGGGCAAGGCCAACCATGTTATTGCTTATTTAAGGCCACAGATATGTCTGGAATTTTTGAAACCAAACAAAAGCAGAATCCTTCTGCCAAATCCTGCTTTGAGCCATGACAGTTTTCCAGTGGTCTGTGGGGATTCAAACACATGATCTGGGACTCTTGGGTCGGTTAGAGAGGAAAACAAAAAAACTCAAAGCAGAAAAGATACTTAATTCTGCTCATTCAATCACCAGGTATAACTGACAACAAAGCTGTTGATTTTCAAACTAGTTCTTTTTCCACTTCAAATGCAACAGTGATCAGTAGATAAAGGTGTTCCAAGCAACTATTGAAAGGAATTAACTGCTGTCACAATTCTGGATTGGAATGAAAACAAAAAGATCTTTATTTTATACTACAGAGTAGGCTTCTTTAAATAAAGTTCTCTGTTTCATAACCTATACCAAACTTACCTTATTTCTGTCTTGTACGACCAACACCCTTCCAGTGCTTTCATCTAAAACAGCACCTAGTAGTGAGATAATATTGAAAAAAACCAAGTATTAAATGTTGATGTTCAATCTTAGCAACCATAAATTAATGTTTTGATAAACTCCTACTGATACTCGGTTTGCAGTTAGCAAGATTTGTCTGGATGAATTGCAGAAGGTGGTTTGTTGGTGGAAAACTGATAGGCAATAAAATACAAAAAGAAGGTTATGGTATAAAAATTCGAAGTTAGAGGCGCCCACATTTAAGTTCCATATTAGACAAGAAATGGAAAGAATAGTTGGCTTGGGTTATTGTCAGAACTAAAGCAGGCCAGATCAAGACACCGTCCAAATAATCCAGCAAAGCTGCTTGCTTAAGCAAGAGACGTGTCTGTAATCTTGCTTGAAACCAAGAAGTTTTTTCCAGTGATTCTAGCTGAGAAGCCATGATGGGCAAGAACCTTTTTCCAGGGAAATTAATACCAAAACTCCTGCCTGCTGTAGTGAAGATCTGAGTGGTTTCTGGTTAGTAACACACAAGGCTTAATACTCAGTGGGCTGGCACTACTGATAATGTTCAACCAAGCAATTGACTATAAAGTTGTACTGTCCTGCCCAGCTAACAGCTCATGACTGGAACTGCACAGTAATCTGAGTCAAATTGTTAACCAAAAAGCACTGCTTCCAAGTGGAAAAGTAACATTTTCACTTGAATAAGAAAAAAAAAAATCCGGATGTGTGACTGAAAAGTTTAGCTCTTTCTTGTGTCCTCATCCTCAGCCCATGACTTTCTCCCGCAGAGTACAAGTTTTCCTACTTCTTAAAACCCAAGTGCTTTTGTGTTTAATCATTACGTCAAGTGCATTGGTCAGAGTTTAAAAACGTGTTCCCTTTAGAACAGACCTTCTCTCAGATTTTAAAGCTGTGCACTGTGGTGAGCAGAATGAGTACAGTCCTGCAACTTACCAGGCTCTTTTCCACATCAGTCATGCATGGGTTTCAAATTAGTAGGTAAAGATGAAAAAATGTTTGTAACATTTTATAGAAGGAGGAAAACTATATAGACAGACCCTTGATGATCTATGCATTTAAAATGCTATGGAGAAGTGTTTCCACAGAAAGGAATTATTAAGGCATGAGTGTTCAGCTCAACCCCTCCTCTGCTTTTTAATAATACACGGCAGATTTATATGTAGGAGGAATGTTTAGAATATGAAATACAGGTCTTCCTTCAGTAACGTCAAAGGACGTACTTTAAGAGGATAGTAACATATCTGCTTCCCCCAGGCTTGTGACTTTATGATTTCATTTCTCCTGTAGATATTTAGCAGTGCCCAGGTTTAAGGACTGTAATGATTTAAAGAGGGAACAAAAGGAAAGCAGGATAAAGTTCAATTCACACTGTGATTGCAGGGATTGTTTTCTAGAAAAGTCATTCTTCAGCCAAGCAGTTTGCTGAGACCCAGGAGGGCTTCCGAAGAAAGGAAACTGTGATTTGAGTCAAACAGAAAGAACATTTTTTTTTTCTCTACCCTTTCTCTAGAAATTTATGCCTGTGAATGAAATTTTTGGCAGTTACATTCTCTGTGAGATGTCCAAAATGTCTGCTACATGATACCTAAATCCAAAGCAAGCAGAGTAACAGGATTTGCTGTCTAATCTCATTTTCCCAGGTGTAACACAGGAGTCCCTGTGGAAGCTATCTTGACCACACCTGGTAACTACAGGTGAGATCAGAGTTTGGCTGCAGGCTCTAACTGTGGTTTTAAAAACTCATTCTTGCTACAAATGTTGCACCTGGAGCCTTAAATCATGCAATGCCAGGATGACTTTCTGGAAAGGTTTACACTTACACCCTAAGCAAGTAATCATTATTGCAACACTGCTTTGTTTTGAATGTGTTTTTTTGGGAAATAGGTAAGAAAATTACTTAAAAAAAAAAAATCCCCTCGGACAACTCTTGAAAATGAGTAATGGAGGTGAAAAAATATCTTCTCTGCCTACTTTTATTTAGGACTGATGTAACATGTAAGCAAAGATGTTCCAGTTCTGGAATCCCCAAGAGAAGGATATGGAACTGTTGGAATGGGTCCAGAGGAGGCTACAAAGATGATCAAAGGGTTGGAGCACCTCTGCTATGAGGACAGGCTGAGAGAGCTGGGGTTGTCCAGCCTGGAGAAGAGAAGGCTCTAGGGAGACATTACAGCAGCTTTCCAGTACCTGAAGGGGCCACAGGAAAACTGGGGAGGGACCTCTTACAAGGGCGTGGAGTGACAGGATGAGGGCGAATGGCTTTCAGTTGGAAGAGGGAAGATTTAGACATTAGGAAGAAATTCTTCATGGTGAGGGTGGTGAGGCACGGGCACAGGTTGCCCAGGGAAGCTGTGGCTGCCCCATCCCTGGAGGTGTTCAAGGCCAGGCTGGATGGGGCCTTGAGCAGTCTGGTCTGGTGGGAGGCATCCCTGCCCATGGCATTGGAACTGGATGGGCTTTAGGGTCCTTTCCAGCCCAAACCATTCCATGATTCTATGGAAAGCTCTTGTCACTCCTGTAATGAGCACACACAACTGCTTGCACTCTAAGCATCACTAGGAAGGAATAGATACTGTTTTGCAAAACAACCGGGGAACTGTTTTAAAATCATTTTTGGTTCCTTGGACTCTCACAGCCTACACAAGTCCATCCCCCTGTGCAGTCTGACATTTATCCAGCTGCTCATTTCATACACTTCTGTAAGTAACATGACTGGCAAAGGCTAAGGACCACGTGTATGTGTCTGTGGAGACCCCTCTCCCTTTTCAACTCCAATGACTTTGTTTCAACAGTGAGAACAACAGGCACCTTGTAAGGCTTATACTGCATGGGACGTGGAAGAGAAGAACTGTATACTTTTCTTCCTCTCATTTTTACTTCCTTTCCTCAGTTTTCCTTTCCTTGCCACTATTAGGTGGCACATTTACAAACGTATCACTTTCTGGGTGGCAGACTGCTTCCTCCCAAGAGGCAGAGAACTTTGGAAAAGCTTTTCAAAAACATTTAATGTACCGGCAGCTTTTTTTTTTTTTTTTGTACTTTTACATTTTTGGAAAATCCTGCCGCCTACAAACGGATGCAGTAAGTTAGCTGGAAGATACATCACATATTCCACTATTTCTAAACAATAATGGCCAAGCCCAATGAGTAACGTTCGCTACTCTCTGCTTGGTGACTCTGATCTCGTCTGGCAAAATATGGCCTGACCTTGCTTATTCACGCCTTTGTCATTGCTTGGCTGGGTGATGCGGAGGCACCAGCCCTGGCTCTGCTGTGTTCACTGTGTGGGAAACTCCAGACAGGACGAAAACCAGCAGCTGGTCTACTTGGCAGTGCAGGCTCACTACCTGTTGCCTGCTCCCTGGGCTGGCTTCCTGCAGGATAGCAAACCACTCTCAGCATCTCTGTTCTTTATTCTCAGGATGCTCAAGGGATTAAGTACTGTGTATTTAACCACCAGGCCACAGCTTTGAGATGAAGACTCATCAACGGCAAATTTGCTCCTTTTTAATGCAGAAACTTTCTAAAATACCTTTTTTTTGTGCAGGAAATAGAAATGCCATGGGGTAGATGCATAAACACTTAAAATACAAGTGCATGTATTTAAATAATAGTTTCAGAAAGTTAGTTAAAAATAGAATTAGGCCTTTGCACTACCCAGGTTCTGTTAGTAGAAAGCTAATGGAATAAACATAGACAAGGTGGTATCCAAACTGCTTGGTTTATCCTTGCAATGTGTTTCAAACCTTCTGAGAGTGAGCGGAACAGAGGAAAAACAAACCCAAAGTCATTAATTCACACACAGAAATCTGTTTACCTGCCCAAATGCCTTCCTTCAGTCTTTATCTCTTAAAAAAAAATCTTAATAATGAATAAACATGTACAGGTTTGAAAAGTGTCAGCAAAGAATGCATACATTATATGCTGTGCAATTTTTAAATCTGTGCAATAAATGATGAAATCCATACATTGCCATTTCTGAAACTTATCCTTTCCTCAAAGGTTTTTTCCCTACTTGCAGAGTGCGAAGTGCTTACCTCAAAGTACATCAGCAATGAATGCTTTGAAAGTGCATTTTCCCATATTTTCAAATGTTGATTTGAAAGAATTTTCAGTTATGATTTTTCTTGTACTAAAACCTTCCTGATAACCATCAGGGTCACAACACTTCAATGGCATAATTTTTTTTAAACAGGACTTTCAGCTATGCAAAACCTCCTTCAGAAAAATCCCCTTTCAGTCACGATTTCTTAAACATGCAAGTTTTAACCATAAGGAGTAACACGGTGCTTTTGGTAGGAGAATGCATTATCTTACTCGAGTTTAATGCTGCATATTTTAATGGTGAGGTTTTCATACCACAGGAAAACATGCTCGAACATGTCCATTAAAAAAATCCAAGCCTGTCTTCAGCTTCTACACTGCCCTCTGCTGCCTTTGTAACTGAAATTTCCCACTACCTATAGCACTAGCGCTGTTTTGTATTTGAAGGCTTTGTTTTTCCAAACCTTACCTGCTGCGACACAGAATAATGCAGCTCTTACGAGTCCTTTCTAACCAGATTTTTTGAACGGCTATTAATGGGTCTTAAAACCACTGCGTGAAGTATTAACGCCTCACGCAGTCCTCACAAGCCAGGGACAAACAAGTCAAGCTTGTAAGGGGATACTGGCTGCCCCTCTGCCATAAGTGCCGAGTGTTACCTAGCCTTGTCCAGTACAGGGGGCACCCAAACCAACTTCCAGGTTACATGATCTTGCTAAGTAACAGGACAGATAGTTCCATATCTGGGGAAGAGAGAGCACTAACATTCACCTTTCCCGAAGTCGAGTCCGAGTTGACTGTATTTTTGGCTCACCATCAGCTTGTATCATCACCTTGTATCATGCTGTGCAGAAAAATGGGAAACCGTCTTATCTAGTTGCTTGGGAATTTCCTCAGTTTTTAGAGTAAGTCCTTTCCAGCTGTGGTTGTGGGAGGTCTAAATGGGGAAGCGCATGCTGTCCAGATGTTTGTTTGTAAAATACACTCGTTTTGGTTGTGCATTTCCAGAACAGTTTGGAGAAGCTTTTGGACCTTTGTAATTTTTCTTTTTCAAAGAAGTTTGTAGTTACTTTTTTTTGCTTTTAAAATTAAACTCCTTGAACCCTGAAATTCTACCTTTGTCATGAGCAAGGTGAAAGCTCAGATACCTTTCTCAGAAAGATGATTAAAATGAATATTTCTGAGTTAAAATTTAAAGTTTTGGGAACACATTTCCCTCACCCTGAGCTGTTTACAATTTCCTTAAACTGGAACCATTTGAGAAACCTCTTTTCTGTCCTGTTTCTAGGAACATACATGGTTGTAAACGTACAATCCTGAACAACACACTTCACTTCTTTGTGGAGTTACCCAACCAGTAAGCGGGTTTTCATGCACTGATTGTGCAGAGGCACCACTGATTTCGTGCCGAACCCGGCCACACCTTCTTCTTCCCAAAGTGTTCGCAATTTTCTCAAACTGGAATAATTTGAAAAACCTCTCTCTTTATTGGCCTGTCTTTAGCAACATGCATTGTTGTACAGGTGTGTTCATGAATGACACGCTCTGCTTTGTGGAGTTACCCAAACAGTAAGCAGCTTTCCATGCACTGGTTGTGCAGAGGTGAGGTTCCTGCTGAACCCAGTCCTAAGTGCTCACTTAAAAGGTTTTTTCATGGGTGCAAACACTTTTGTGACTGACCTGCAACGCCCACCTGGTGGGTGGCAAACCCCGGCAGCCTGCTGGGCCCTTCTCCTAGCCACAGCGTCAGGGTGGATGCATCCTGCTCGGCATGGTGGAAACCAAACCCTTGTGAAGCGGCTGTGGCCACAAACCCACTCTGGAAGATGGGGATGCGCAGCCAGACGGCAACACGGCCTTCCTCCCGCCAATGGGCCACTGCACCTGCAAGAGAGAGCAAGGTAAGGAGGACAAAGGCCTCTGTCACCCCTCCAAGACCCCTTCGCTCTTGCTCCCCATGGCTTTAAACAACAGCCAGGATTAATACGTCGAAGTCTGTATTTTCACCTTATTTACCACAGGGTCAAACTGCCATCAATAAGTGAAATGTGTCGGCAGAGACAGGAGAGGAGGTGCTGCCAGCTCAGCATCTTATGTGGTACGATTTGGTGTTTAGACATAAAATGATGGGGCTTATGGAATCACCGAGGTTGGAAAAGACCTCTGAGGTCAAGTCCAACCATCACCCCAACACCACCGTACCTACTAAAACATGTCCCAAAGTGCCACAGCCACACATTTTTTGAAAACCTCCAGGGAAGGTGACTCCACTGCTTCCCTGGGCAGTCTGTGCCAATGCTTCACTACCCTTTCCTTAAAGTAGTATTTTCTAATAGCCAATCTAAATCTCCCCTAGTGCAACATGAGGCTATTTTCTCCTGTCCTATTATGTTAGGATGTACCTGAAGACACAGAGAAATGGGATCTTTGCTCTTTCCGACACATTCCATCACGGCCAAGGTTCTGCCCTCCTGCCTAGTGCACGCAACTGAAGGCAGCCCCCTCAAGGGAAGGAAAGGGCAACTCCCTCACAGGGGGTCACCCCCTCAGGGATGGGGCAGCACCTTCAAGGCAGGCAGAGACGCTTCCTCTGACAACAGGGGCAGTCCCCTCAAGGGAAGAAAGGAGTAGCTCCCTCTCGGGGATGGGAGGGAAAGGGGCAGATCCCTCATAGGGCAGAGCAGCTCCTTCAGGGCAAGGGCAGCCCCTCAGTACAATCATGGAATGGTTTGGCTTGGAAAAGACCTTAGAGATCACCCAGTTTCAACCGCCTGCCATGGGCAGGGACTCCTCCCACCAGACCAGGCTGCCCAAGGCTCCATCCAGCCTGGCCTTGAATACCTGCAGGGATAGGGCAGCCACAGCTTCCCTGGGCAACCTGCGTCAGTGCCTCACCCCTCTCTTTGTGAAGAATTTTTTTCTCTGTCTCATCTAAATCATCAAGTCATTAGGTTGTCAAAGACTTTCTTAGATCATGAAGTCCAACCACTCCTATCTGCCCCTAAACCATGTCCCTGAGCTCGTCGTCTACCCATCTTTTAAACACTTCCAGGGATGACGACTCAACCACTTTAGTCGGCAGCCTGTTCCAGCGCTCGATGACCCTTTCTGTGAAATTTTTTTTCTGATGTCCAGCCTGAATCTCCATTGGCACAGCTCGAAGCCACTGCCCCTTGTCCTGTCCAATCACTTGGGAGAAGAGGCACCCTCCTCTCTACAACCTTCTTTCAGGTAGTTGTAGAGAGCAATAAGGTCTCCCCTCAGCCTCCTCTTCTCTAGGCGAAATCGCAGCCCCCTTAGCAGGGAGACACCCCCCCCCCCCCCCGCCCTTCCCCGGCCCCCTCCGCCACTTGCCCCGCAGCCACCGCCCGAAGGCGGCCCTCTCCAGGCGGCGGGGGTGGCGCAGCTCGCCCAGGTCCACGCTCACCCCCCCGAACTTGTCCGTCCTCGCCCGCAGCCCGGCCAGGGCCGCCCAGCCCCGCGCCCCTCGCCACAGCCGCCCCATGGCGCCCGCCGCCCGCCTCAGCCGCCCGCCAGACCCCGCCTCAGCCGACCACGTGACCCCGCCCGCCCCAGCCTCGCGCCCGCCGCGCGCCGCCCGCCCCAGCCGCCCATTGGCGCCTCAGCCGATCACGTGGCCCCCGCCCTCCCGCCCACCCGGCCGGGCCGAGCCGCGCGCCGCGCGCGTGACGCCCTGCCCCGCGCGCCCCGGGTCGCGCGCTGGGACCCGCTCCTCGTGTGTCCTGTTCGTAACCGAGGGCTCGCTGGAATGTTTGATGAGCGTCACCACAGCCACATCTCTCGCCGATTTGGAGCTTTGGGGCCACCTGACGGATATAAGAGTCCGTCTGCTGGCGTTTTCAGTGTCACTTCCCTGCGTGTGAGACGGGGAAAGGCTGCAGAGAGAGGCGGTCGCAGAAACAGGCGCCTCTGTTCAGCATAAACCACGCTGAACCCAAGGCGTTACGGTGCCTGCAAAAACGCTGCTTGAAAAAAAAAAGCCACTCATGCCGTCAGCGAGACACACAGTCTGGCTTTCAAACAATGGTATCTGGGCTTGTATCAGAAACGGCGTGACCAGCAGGGCCAGGGAGGTTATCCTCCCTCTGTACTCGGCACTGGTGAGACCGCTCCTCGAATCCTGTGTTCAGTTCTGGGCCCCTCACCACAAGAAGGATGTTGAGGCTCTGGAGCGAGTCCAGAGAAGAGCAACAAAGCTGGTGAAAGGGCTGGAGAACAGGCCTTATGAGGAGCAGCTGAGAGAGCTGGGGGTGTTTAGCCTGGAGAAGAGGAGGCTGAGGGGAGACCTCATTGCTCTCTACAACTACCTGAAAGGAGGTTGTAGAGAGGAGGGTGCTGGCCTCTTCTCCCAAGTGACGGGGGACAGGACAAGAGGGAATGGCCTCAAGCTCCACCAGGGGAGGTTCAGGCTGGACATGAGGAAAAAATTCTTCACAGAAAGGGTCATTGGGCACTGGAACAGGCTGCCCAGGGTGGTGGTTGATTCACCTTCCCTGGAGGTGTTTAAGGCACGGGTGGACGAGGTGCTGAGGGGCATGGGTTAGTGTTTGATAGGAATGGTTGGACTCGATGATCCGGTGGGTCTCGTCCAGCCGCCGCGGGGCAGTGGGGGTGGCCTCGAGGCCGGTGGGTACGGTCAGAGCCGCTCGGGGGGCGTGGCCAGAGGGGCGACGGGGCGCGGTCGGCGGGAAGGGGCGTGGCTGGCGGGCGCAGGAAACAAGGGGCGTGGCCAAGAGGGAGGGGGCGTGTCCAGCCCCTGCTCCCGGAAGCGCCCGGCCGGCGCGGATCAAGCATGGCGGCCTCGGCCAGAAGGAAAAGCAAAGGGCGTTCGCTCCCGGCAGGCGAGGCTTCCCCGCGACCCGCCGCCGGCCCAGGAGGGCCGCTGGTGGTGGCCGTCACCCACGCCCTGGAGGCTGGTATGGGGGCGGGGTGGTGCCCGTTCGATACCTGCCCCGACCCGGCGGGCTGAGGGCGGGCGGTTTGAAAATGAAGGGCTGCAAAGCCAGGCTCCCGCTTCCAGGATTCCCGCGGTGGAGCCAGGAGGGCTGCCCCGTCCCCTCGCCGCGCTAGGGGTGGGTGCTCGTCTAGGGTGAGGTCGGCTGGTGATACAAAAATCGGTTACTGTTACAAAAAGTGGGATTTTTTTTAATTTATGCTAAAGTAGAGCTAAGTTTTATGTGAGTAAATGTATTTTTTTTCTCCTGCAAATGTTAGAAGATGACAAAGTTCCAAAAATGCTGCGAAGAACCCTGGCCCAGATGTCGCTGAGCAGCATGAAGTCTGCAAACGCATGCATCGGTCGTCCAATCTTGCTTACCTCTGCTGAGGGGCATCAAGAGGTGAGGATATTTTGTGTTCCTGCAAGTGCTTTTCTTGTACTTTCAGTGTCTTCCTGTTGCATTCTGTAGGGACCAAAATGGAGCTTGCATTGAGAAAGGTAATGAACATGCTTCTTCTTGTGTTTGCTCTGCTGCAGTTAAATCCTTATTCTCAGTCCTGGAATAAAACCCGGGCTGCAGATTTTTTTCAATAAATTTATCACGTGTGTGAATTGAAATATTGCATATGTTATATTGTATATATGCACATGCGTGTATTTTATTTGCAAAGAAAGTGTATAGCCCTTTATTCTTCTTTCTTCATTGATTTATGGCATTTTCCTAGTCAGGTTAGCATATGCTGGACGTGTAGAGTCCTGGTGACATTTTTTTCTCCTTTGTATGCAAAGTATGACCCCTTCCTTGTTGAAAAGCATTTTGGATCATATCTTAAGAATGCGGTGCTCTTTGTATCTTACTGTGTGGTACCATTGTAACCTAATGCTTCTTCCCTTTCAGCCCATGTTTTTTGATAACAGACATTGGTGACTTTAACTGGAGGACTGGAAATGGAGTGGGGAGAAATCTCAATTTACAATTGTTTGCTTTAAAATACTTCCCAGGTCTGTACTGCTTGGCCTACTGCAGGCTTTCCAGGCGGGAAAGTTGGGCTGAGTGAAACCACACAGAAGAACCTAAAAGTAAATCCAGGTGATGCTGTCACTGTGCAGCCTGTGACTGGTGCTGTTATCCAGGCAGAGGAGGTCCATGTGAAGTTGAGGTATGCAGTGTGTTATTACCTGTTGATGTGCCATGAGGTGCCTGATTGGCATTGCAGACTCTCGCCTTTTAGAAAATGCTATTTTTTGCTCTTGCTTTGATGGAATTAGTGCCCAGACAAGGTCAGACATGGAGATGTTTATAAGATTAAGACTAGCGTTTAGTAATTGCTGCTATCTTCTGCCTCCTCTGTGGGCAGTGGAGTGGCTCAGCTGTTGCACAAAATCTTTACTGAGGAGTGGGGCTGTTCTGGAGACAGCGACACCAAGCTTGTTAGTTTTAAGGTAGTCGTTGTTTTACATGGAATTAATGAACAGTAATGATAGCCCAGCACCTCCTGCAGCTGTCTTGTGTTTGCATTACGTGAGGGTGCATAACTGCACCATCAAGGCAGATTCTTTAAACTTGTAAGTCAGCATTAAAGGATGAGGATGATCCCTGCACGTAGAGTTGGTGTCAGGTAAGAAGGAGCCTGTGTTGCTGCTGTTGTCATTAGGAACTGTTCTGCAAACTGCTGTCCGAGAACCTCGTGTTAGAAAGTCCTGCTGTGGTTCAGGGGCAGATAGAAATGGTTGGACTCAATCTAAGAGTTTTCCAACCTGGTGATTCTGTAATTCTATAATCCAGTGAAGTGTCTGTGCATATGGCAGGAGTGTTGGAACTGGGTGATCTTAAGGGTCCTTTCCAACCCAAACCATTCTATTATTCCGTATTGAAGATGAGGTCAGAGAAGTTGGATGTGGCTTATGAAGTACTTATGGTTACTGCAGTTTTTTGGAAACCATTCCACAGCCAAAGTTTTCCCTTTCAGCCAGTCGAGAGTCAGGCTCTAAGGACTGTTATGCATAGATGCTACTAGATTAAAAGTCATATAAATGACAGTTTTTCTAGAGTTACTCTAGGAGAGAAATCAAGAAGAACTCTAATAGGTCTGTTTTAAGCCTGTTAATTTACTGCAAACCATACAGCCATTCTATTATGTAAGAATATAAATTATTATTATAATTAAATAAATGGAAATACTAATATTGAAGTGCTGTCTAGGTTTCTAGGCACTTTACAGGTGTAGTTCATTCTCTGCAAATCAAAACCACTGCAGAGTTGCTTGCATGTGTAATTTATTTTTCTCTTCCAGTTAAAAAACCAGCCCCCAACCTCAGACCCTGATAATGTAACTGAGTATGTGTTCACGTGTCAGGGATGGCATTTTGAGAGCTTTCTGAATTAGTGTAACTCCTCTCTTTCCCTTAAGATGCTTTCTTCACGAGTAGAATTAAGGGATGTTTTTTATTTCTAGGCTTAGAGCTCCCCCCGTTGATCAGATTTTTATTTGCAGCAGCTGTATGTGCCTTAAATGCCTTTGGTGCTGCTGCTGTTCGGTGCTTAGTGTGGTGCTTTACACTGTACAGATTTAAGTGGTTACAAAGGTTGTGGGTGTCTGTCTGGAGAACGGATGTGATGAAGCCTTTATTTTGTTGTGACAATAGAAGGGCTAATACGTGAGGCTCATACAGAGTGCTTGAGGGGGGCGAATCCTAAGGAATTAAAAGATGTGGAAAATGATTGAATTGCCGTGGTCTTACACATTGCAGTATGTTTGAGGAGCAGGGGGAGTTATTGGTGTCTATGCTCTGAGTGTAGTGTGATGTCAAATGTTTTACAATGAACACCGGAGAAAGACATTGACATGAGACACCTTTTACCTTTTGTCTGCTTTGGGCTGAGAGCACACATGTTGAGTTGTGTTCAATCCTATTGGGATTTGGGAAAATCCCAAAATTTGTGGTGTTTGGGAAAACTGTAGAATCACATAATAGTTTGAGTCAGAAGGGACCTTGAAGATCATCAAGTTCCAGCCCCCCTGCCATGGACAGAAACACCTTCCCCTGGATCAGGTCGCTCAAAGCCTCATTCCAACCTGGCCTTAAACACCTTGAGGCATGGGGATTCCATGACTTCTCTGGGCATCCTGTTCCCGTGCCTCACCACCCTCACGGGAAAACATTTCTTCTTAAGATCTCATTTAAAACTCCCCTCTTTCCAATTAAAACCATTCCCCCTCATCCTATCCCTGCACTCCTTTGTAAGGAGCCCTTCCCCAGTTTTCCTGTAGACCCCTTTAAATACTGGAAGGTTGCTATAAAGTCTCCCTGGAGCCTTCTCTTCTCAACCCCAACTCTCTCAGCCTGTCAGAGGTGCTGTAGGCCTGGCCGAGGCTAGTGAGAGAAGTGGTTTAAGGCATTTCTGTTGAGTTACTTAAACTCAATTAAATAAAAGACTAGAAAATGTAGTGTGGGGAAGCCTTGTACTGTTTTGGTAGTGGATGTGCGATGCACAGTTTTGCAAGTCCTCAAGGCAATAAAAGATGTGTATGTGTGCTTGCAGAGCTGAAAGAGACCTACCTTATGTGTAACTTTTTCAATTCATTAAATGCACCAGTGGCCATTCTGCCTGGTGAGATGGGAAGCATGCAATGCAAATTTATAAACTTAAGAAACTAAGAATCTTGCTGTTTATTACAGCTTTTTGTATGGAAAAACTGACTCAAAATTAAATAGGTACACTTCCTTTGTTATTTTGTGTCTAATACCTTCGAAGCTAAGGTGATGTGATCTGAACACTATAAAGCGTTCATCTTTTGTGTTTGTGGGGTTAAGTCATATATAATAAAATAAATGGTATTTATCATCCTGGTGCTTAAGTGGTATCATATTTTAGTTTTCAAGTAGTTACTCTTTGGAAAAACACTTTTTTTTTTTTTTCTTTCTACCACAGGGACAAAGATGCCGTCATTAATGCTGAGGAAATGTCCGTCTGTCTGCTGAGAAACCTAGGTATAAATTTTGCTGTTTATCTTTTGACTGTGTAATTTGGGTAGTAGATCATCAAGTTTTGGGTAGAAAAGGGAAAAGTTAGCTTTTTATTCTTAATCAAGAGCTTATGGCAAAACAGAGGACATTATTCTGCTCACATTTCTTTCAGGGATCTGTTTTCTTTGGGCTAAATAACTGCAATGCTATAAATTTGTAACTTGCATTAATCCTGATTCCATTTCTCTGTCCGTTGTACATATTGCTGGGTGATGTTATGGTTGCTTAGCAGCCTCCTGGCTGATATTGCAATGAACTTTGGGGTTTGCTTGCACTGTGAAGAGAAGAGTGCAGTACTTCCTTGACATGATTTGCTGTTTGTTGGGTGGTATGAGTACGGCAGGGAAGCAAGGTGAGTTACCTTCAAGGTAGTGCTACTCAAAGCACTACAAATTGTTCTATGGAAAGGGCATCTTCTGGTTTAGAAATTAGTGACGGTATTGATGTGCTGAGAAGCAGGAAACATGAACTGCATTCCAAATTCATGAGTTTGGTTGTAAGTAATAAATCTTGTTTACATTTTTACCTTTGGTTTTTTTTGTGCCCGTAGAGTGCATTCAGATCCCATTTCCTGATCTTCCTCTGTCAACACAAAGGCTAAAACCTTACCTGTTTTTAGGTTGAGACTTTCAAAGAAGGTGGGCGAAATGTAGAATATTTTGAACCTGTAAAGCACACAGCAAATACAAAATTTTTACGTTTTGCAATACTAATTCCATAATCTCCCTTTTTAAGAGGCCCAACATAATGATGATGTTAGTATGAGAGATTATGTATGAATTTTTATCCAATACAGTGTGGTTTTTAAGAAAAGTATGATTGAAATTATCTGAAATTACCTTGAAATTGCCTAATAACCTTTTGCTATGTCAATTTATAGCGCTCTTTAGGCTTCCTGATAAGGAATTGTTCTGATACAAGAACATCTGAGTGTTCCTGTTGCCAAAGTAGACTGAAATTTCTTCTCAGTATTTGGTTGTTTTTTTTTTTTTAATCTTATTTAATTTTCTCCTAGATGGGAAAATAATTTTACCAGGAAACCTCTTGGCTTTCACTTTTTATGGCAAACTTTGTAACATCGTGGTGATGAAGGTGAAAGGAACCGATGGTGCAGAGCTGACTGCCCAGGGCAGCACCATTTGTGGTGAAATGCACGAGCCAGACCTCGAAAGATCTGATTTGGAGGCCAGTACGCTAGATTTGTCTTTACATCTCAGCCAGATGGACGTTGCTGATAGTCCAGAAGTTGCATCTATGAGCACACCAAGCAAACCGATGGATCCAGGTTCACCAGTTACACCCAGTTCTGCCGTGGCAGACAGTGGTCAAGACTCTGGTCAGGGAGATAAAACCAAAGAAGGTGGTGCAGACCTCACCAATGATTCGGAGTTGGCTGGAAAAGGAGGCAGTGATGGACTCCCACTAACTGGCAAAACTGGAGCAATAAGCAATACAGACAGTTTTTATTTCATTTCTTCAAGAACTAGAATCAATTTTATTGAAACGAGGACCAATGTAGCAGAAGATGGTGATTGTGAACCCCGAGTCACCTATGATATGATAGGAGGTTTAAGCAACCAGCTCAGAACTATTAAAGAAACTATTGAACTTCCCATGAAGCAAGCTGAATTGTTCAAGAGTTATGGTATGATGCCTGATAGTTGGCTTTCTTCATTCGATACTGTTTGTTTTTTTTCTTTAATTGGACTTCTATGTATAAAATTCAAATTATTCTTCCAGGAATATGCTTTGAGTTTTATGTAACACTGATCTGGTGTACTTGCATGCCCAAACCATGTCAAGCTGCTCTAGAATCGTGCTGTGTGGATACTGTAAAGGTGTTATGATTAGCTTGTGTGAAAGGTGAGTTGGAGAGGAATAGGTCTCTAAGAGAAATCAAGTATCCATAAGCAGAAGTTACAGCAAATAGGAAAGACTTCTACACTGTGGTGTTTGAAAGGAGCAGGTGTTTGTTTTCATAAGATTTTATGGTTTTTTTGGGTGGAGTCAACTAATTATATTTAAGCTGGGAAAAACTCAGTCAGATCAATTCGTCTGCTGTTTTTATCCCCGTGTGGTGCAGGGTTCCTCCTGACTTTTCAAGAAGTGTTTGAGGCTGTTCTCTCAAACTGGGCAGTGTGTTTAGCAGGAGAAACACTATTACTGTTGCCATATATGAAGTTGTATCTAACATATATGTGAACTTAGAGGGGGTTTGTGACAAAGATAAATCTGTACTATGTGTTTATGATAAATGGATGTGAACATAAAGGAGGCTTATCCACTCATTGTACTTGTCTAGGTGTGCGTTACTGTCAGACAGGGCCCTTACATATAAATATTTCTTTGATACCATGTCTTTGAGGTTTTTTATTTCGCTGCTTTACCTCTTCCCACACACGCTTCAGAGAGGAGGTGATTTTGGTGATCACTGGGATAATTTCCTTAACACGCAGGTGACTTTTGGCATGCGTTGCTTGGGCGTAATGGGCAGGTGTCACTGCAGTGGTGTGAGGCATCTTCATCCGCGTGTGGTCCAACTCAATTTGCTGACCTCCAGCCTCAGCATCACCACATATTTTTGTGTTAGCCGCAAGGTTGCTTCTGCGTGCTTAGTCTCAAAAGTACTTGATCAGATTCTCTGCTAATCACATGAGTGAGGACAGTGTTTCTTCACCAGTTCCAAACTTTTAGTAAACATCCAAATGTGGAGAGTCCTTATCTGCTGATGGGAAGTGAGGCTGTCTGTTGAGGTGAGATATTTGGTTCAGCAGCCCTGTTTCTTACCAGTACTAGAAATGCCACATGAGGGAGCAGCACGTATTTTAATGGACTGTTGTCAAGGAACCTGTCCATAAAGAAGCTTTATTTCTGTTCTCTGTCAGCAGGTGATTTTTTTTTTTTCTTTTTGAGTACATTAGTTCCTGAGACTTGGGCTTTCTATCCATGCTAGCTGTATTTTACTCTGCCACTAGTGGGATGTGACCTGCCCTTCAAGCATCACTCTCTGTCACTGCAGTATCCAAATGATGCTGCTTCTTTGGTTGTGTTCAACTATGTCTTTTGGGCCAGGCGCAGTCCTTTGTCTAACATTTGTCTCTTCTTTTTGCTTTCTAATTTTTCAGTTTCTGCATTTGGGTTTGTGCCTGTTTAATGTGGATTTGCTGGACAGAAAATTTTTTTTGGCTCTTTACCTGGGATCGTGATATTACTTCCTGTCCAGTTTTAACCATACACAGTAGTACCTTGTTCTTCTAGTGTCCCTTATGTTCTGTGCCTGAATGTTTCTGCCTGTTTCCAGTCTTAACATTTACTGCTAAAGAGGCAAATACATCCTTTCGATGTTTATTTTTCATCTTTTTGTAAGTGTTCTTTGAATCAACCCTCATTTCTTTCTGAAATTATTTGGACTGTTGAAGAGAAGTGGGTTTATGATGTTGGAAATTTGTAATAATGACATTCTGAGAATCATGAATAACTTAAGTGCATTTGTGGATGCTAGGTACTCAGTCCAATAATTTTTTTTACAAAAAACCCCTCAAACACAGAAAGCATATCAAGAATTGTAGTTTAAATTACTGAAAAATACAAGAATGTAAATGGTTGCTTGTTAAACAGAATAATTTGGACTTCAGAAGTAGAAAACATAGATGAAAGCGTATCTGTACGACGTAAATGTCCCATGTAAGAGTGCTTTTCCCTCTGTAAACATAGATTTTTCTCAAAAATAACACATTGGTTAAAGAAGTTAATGCTGAGGTTAACTTCTAATCGGTAATAATTGGGGCAGTAAAATGTGCAAGTGGAGCTTATGCAGTCTGGCATTTATCGCAAATAACTTTATTCTCTGTTTGTGTGCATGTGCTCGTTGAAAGGAATCCCTCCTCCCAGAGGGGTGCTATTATATGGCCCTCCAGGTACTGGGAAGACTATGATTGCCAAAGCCATTGCAAATGAGGTTGGCGCTCACGTTACCGTTATTAATGGTCCTGAAATAATAAGCAAGTAAGTCTACCTAATTTATTTTCATTAATTCTATGAATATATTAGCCCAAAACCTGTACTGGCATCTATCCATTGGTTATCCTTCATCCTCTCTGTAAAACTGGCTATGGGCTATCTGCCCAAGAGTTGGAAACAGATGGGAAAGGGTTCTCTCAAGTAGGTCTTATGTTTCTTCTTGTAATAAAAGAGGTTCATTTGATTTGGCCAAGAAGTTTATGTAATGGACTAAATTAAAGAGGGGACTGAAACTGCATCTGCAATTGTGTGTTTTAGTTCTGCAGCAAGAAGAGTGATTTGTTAAAGTATATTTGAAATTATGACACTGCACAGAATAATGTCTCCAGGGAACTAATTTTTTTTTTTGTTGTTCTTTAAAAATATAGATAAATCTGTTTCTAACACAAAAGAGCTTTTCCCTTTAATCTTTTTTTCTAGTTACAAGATGTTATTGTTTTTGCCTGTGCCCTGTTTCACCTTGATTTCTTGTCCTCGTGGAAATAAAGATTAGTCTAGATTGCATGTCCTTCAGGACTCTGAAAGAGTGCACTATGACTTTTTGGAACACATGAGCAGTCCTTTTCCAAGTTGCCTGGAAAAAAACAAAAAATGTTTTTTATTAAAATACTTCAATTATTATAGGTTTTATGGGGAGTCTGAATCAAGATTACGTCAGATATTTGCCGAAGCTTCTCTGCGGTATGTTCTTTTGGATAATTTTATTTGCGCTCACTTATTTGTGGTATTGGTTCCAGAGTTAATGTTCTTAAAAGAAAAACATTTGTTAGAATCTTTGAATTGTAATTTTTTTTCTTGCAGTGGTTTTTAAAAGGAAATAAATTTGTTTATATAGAGCTTAGCTAGAAGGAAAGCAGTGAAATTCTAGCATGCCTGTAATGCTTTTGGACACTACCCTTTTTAAAGGATTGTTACAGGTGATGCCAAATAGCTTGATCTGTATCGTTGGCTTATTGTATGCTTATTTTAACAGATGGAAGCGTGATCCAGAGTTTGACCTGGATCCAACTTCTTCTGTAGTTATATAGAAACATGGAACGGTTTGGGTTAGAAGGGACCTTCAGGATCATCCAGTTACAACCCCCTGCCACGGGCAGACACCTAGTAGATCAGGCTGCTCAAAGCCCCATCCAACTTGGCCTTGAACACCTCCAGGAATGGGGCAGCCAGAGCTTCCCTGGGCAACCTGGGCCAGCGTCTCACCACCCTCATCATGAAGAATTTCTTCCTAATGTCTAATCTCAGTCTTCCCCCTTCCAATTTAAAGCCATTCCCCCTTGTCCTATCACTCCATGTCCTTGTAAAAAGTCCCTCCCCAGCTTTCCTGCAGCCCCTTCAGGTACTGCAAGCTGCTCTAAGGTCTCTCCTGGCTGAAGAAGCCCAACTCTCTCAGCCCGCTCTCATAGTAGAGATGCTCCAGCCCTCAGATCATATTTGTGGCCTCCTCTGGACCTGTTCCAAACAGTCCCATATCCTTCTTACATTGGGGATATATGACTCCATAACAGTCCACACAGTACTCAGGTGGGGTCTCATGAGAGCAGAGTAGACGGGGAGAATACCTTCCCTCTCACTGCTGGCCAGGCTTCTTTTGATGCAGCTCAGGATATGGTTGGCTGCCTGGGCTGTAAGCACACATTACCAGCTCGTGTCTGGTTTGGAGAGCAACGTAGACCTAGCTGAGACATGAAAGCCAGCTCTAAACGAGTCAGCGTTGGTTCTGGGTATGGTGTTCCTGTGGAATAGGATGGCATTCTGCTGAAATTTATTAGACCTGGTTAAGGCACATTTTAGACTTCCAGGCGGTTGTTCTTTTGCAACATGTTAGCAAAAGACTAATGCATCCCGTGTTTGTAGAGCTGGGAAATCAAGTGCTGTCTTTTTACTCATGAAATCGCTGTATTTAGCATTGAATCTTTGGGAGAGAGTCATAGAAAAGTAGGTTGGTCACTCTAAAGGTATTAGTTGTCTAATGTATTGGTCATTTTAGTTATCTCTTTGAGTAACACCATATGCAGGATTGAAACTTTCAGTTGCTCAGAGGAGTGGGATGCTTGTTAATTTTTGTAGGAACTGTATGTTTTCTATGAATAGTTCTGCACTTTTCTGCTTTGGTGTTTTAAATCTTTCCTCTTATTTTTTTCCAGTCGCCCCTCCATTATCTTCATAGATGAGTTGGATGCACTCTGTCCAAAGAGAGAAGGGGCTCAAAATGAAGTTGAAAAGAGAGTTGTTGCTTCGTTGCTGACATTAATGGATGGCATTGGCTCAGTAAGTAGACTGCATTGAGACTATTCATGCATATGGAGACTAGCTGAACGAAATGATTTGCCTCTATTTAAAAGTGAAAAAGCAAAGCTTGAGGAAATTGGTTAGGATTTTTGACCTTGCTTTTCCTATTTAACCTACAGGAAGTTTCATGATCTCCTGTTTCCACTGGTCTTGATGCCTTAAATGATTTATTTCACAGCCTTGCTTATTCAAGGTCTGTTGATACCCTTTTGTTCTTGTGCCAACACGAACTTTTAGCTTAGACACTTATTTTCCTTTTCTTGGTGCTTATTTTCCTGATATAGGAAATTGGGTTCTTGGGCATTAGAGTGGGAGACCCTGGGATGAGAGCATCGTGGTTGAGGTTTCTATTATATTGTCTGTATGTACATCCAGCCTATGGTATCGCTAAATTGCATGGATGGGTTGGGTGGGATCATGTATTGAGTATATATTATAAAAAGCTTGCTTTGTTCCTTTAGAGCTAGGATGAGGATTTTAGTGTGTGTATAGTAGTTTGGAAAATTAAGCAAGAAGTATATTTACTAGCTGTGTGGCATTTGGTTGTATTTTAAAGTTAATACTTGGTTGATGTGTTCAGGAGGGCAGCGAAGGGCAGCTCTTGGTACTTGGGGCCACTAATCGTCCTCATGCACTGGATGCAGCGCTGCGCAGACCTGGGCGTTTTGATAAAGAGATAGAAATTGGAATTCCTAATGCCCAAGACCGTCTGGACATACTCCAAAAGCTTCTTAAGAAAGTTCCCCATTCGCTTACAGCAGCGGAGTTGGTGCAGCTGGCTGACAGTGCACATGGTTATGTGGGTGCAGACTTAGCAGCCTTGTGCAAGGAAGCAGGTAAGAGTTTGTTTATCTGACTTAGGACCTTGCTTTATTGTTACTCTCTTTATTCTGTTTTTTAAAAAATAAAAATATGCAGTCTGTAGTAATAACTTTTAAAACAATGAGATTTAATCAATTTTTGTCTCAAAGAAAACATAGCCAAGCATGGAATATGAGGAACACCAGCTGCTCCTGGGAAGATCAGAAAAACTCTTTTGAGTATGAATTGATTTAAAAATTGAATGTTAAGTTTAATAACACTGGTGAATCCCCTGTGCTGTTTCTGTCATGTTAGATAGCTGGCTGTCTCTCAGGTCACCAATGATTTAGTGAGTTAACTGGTGTATCCCTAAGAGCTTTTCTGCTCTGGACTTTAGAGCCTACCCTTTCTGTACTAAAATCCCAAGTCACTCAGGCTGGACAGCTTGTCCTGCAGGCCTTGGCTCCCAGGATGCTGAGACGGTGGGCCTGAGTGTTGTTTACGGTTCTTCCCTTCTGTATTTTGTGCCTGCATTTCTTTTTCCTGCAGATGGGCAGTTGTGATAGGGCTTATGGGACTGCATGCACCTGGGTCGGGTCATGCAGTGGAGCTGGGAGAGCACGCCCTGAGCTGGGGGCTGGAAATGTCCTTTGGTGTCCAGTGCAGGCAGAGCCCTGAAGAATCATTCATGCATCATGCAGCCAGGGTTCAGTATGTTCCAGGGAATACTTAAACACAAGTTCACTTCTGTTTTCGTTGGATGAAATATTTAAAGTATGCTCTATAATTCTTATGTTTTACTAGAGTGCGTTGACGTGGTTTAAGTGTCAGACCTTAAACCTACCTGTGAGCAGCATCCTTTTTAAAGGAGTCTAGTCAAAATATGAGTTCAGCTCTGCTTACGCGTATTTGCTCCCTTGTAGTTGGCAAATATGTTTGCTGTAAATGCTGGTTCCTTGTATTTCTTTTGGTGCTGGGACAGCTTCCTCTGGCAGTGGCACTGTGTACAGTTAATTGTTGCATCAGAACTGACTATCAGGATGACAGAGGTTTTATTAGGGGCCATGGCACCTGGAACAGCAAGGATTTTACTTGGTAGTTGCTAGAATTTTTAAGGGATAGCTATCAAATATAAATTTGTGGACTTCAGTGTGGATCAAGAAGATAAAAAACATGTATGGACACAGACTATTCTTTTTATAGTGCTCTTCTGTTGGCTTTGGTTGTCTTTTAAGCTCTGTTTTAAGTTAGCAAACATTCTTTAAAAAAACCCAAACATACAAACAAATGAAAACAGAGATAAACTTCCTTTTTATTTTCCTTTCTTTCTTCCTTCCTTCCTTTGTGGTTTTTGGAAGCCTGTCAGCCTGCATGTGTCATAGTCCTCACATAGTAAATAACTAACGTAAACTAAAATTATCAGTGAGAAGTGTTGTCGTTTCAATTCCAAACTGCTTGTGCTTGGGTACTGCATTATCCAGCTGTAAATAGGCAATAGTTACCCATGGACCTGTTAGAAAACAAATTCTGCATGTTGTGGAAATGGAACATTACATGCTACGTAGATTCCAAACTTCTGGCATCTACCTGTGACTGATGACAGGACATATAGCTATGGGGGAACATTGCATCCAAACCCAGTGCTGAGAATGAGAGGAGGAGTTGTAAAATAGTAGAATGGTTTGATTTGAGTTTGAGTTGCAAGGGACCTTAAGGATCATCCAGTTCCACCCCCCTGCCGTGGGCAGGGACACCTCCTGCTGGATCAGGTTGCTCCGAGCCCCATCCAGCCTGGCCTTGAACACCTCCAGGGATGGGGCAGCCACAGCTTCCCTGGGCAACCTGGGCCAGTGCCTCACCACTGTCATTGTGAAGAATTTCTTCCCAATGTCTAATTTCAATCTTCCCCCTTCCAATTTAAAACCATTCCCCCTTCCCTATTGCTCCATGCTGTTGTACGAAGTCCCTCCCCAGCTTTCTTGTATCCCCTTCAGGTACTAGAATGCTGTTCTAAGGTCTCCCCATAGCCTTCTCTTCTCCAGGCTGAACAACCCCAACTCACAAACTATTCTATTGATCTTCTTTTCCGAAGTTTGAATCCATGCTGTTAAATTTCCTTGTCATTTGTAAACTTGGAGTGACCTCTGCTGGGAAAAATGCAGCCCAGTGCCATTAACTCCTTGCAGCCCATGGGTATTTTTCCATTTCAAAGAGTAAGCAGAACCATAATTCGGTTGAAGTATTACATGAACTTAATTTAATTTGTTCGTGGTTAAGGAACATCCTTAATTGGATTCTTTTAGTTTCTGATTAAATTCTTGATATGTGCTTTTTTATATTAAATTTTCAACACCTTGTAAAATATTACTGCTTTCACTGGAGTGAAACTTAGAAAAGACCAGCTTTTATGGGGTAATATTTCTCCTCTAGCAGAGCAGGGTTATTCCATATGGCAAATTTTCCAATGTTTTGTCTAGTCTTGTTTGTTGTTCCAAGCAATGGGCTCCTATTGCTTAATTTTAAGAAACTGTGCCATGGGCCAAGATAGCTTGCTGTCCAGGAATGCTCTCCGATGTTCAGCCTAAGTTTTCCTTGTTTAGTTTCATCCCGTTATTTCTATTTACATCCTTGTAGAACACATTCACTCTCCTTCCTTAGTGTTTACACCCTTCAGATATCTCTAGGCTGTTCTCATGTCCCCTACCTCCTCATTCATTTCTGAGCCAAACTATAAATATTTAGCTGTTTTAATCTTTCCTCATAAATAAGTCCTTCCTGCCTTCTGAGAAACTGTGTTGATTTTCTCTGAACTTTCTCCAGTTTCTCAATAACCTTTTGGTAGTGTAAGGCTCAGAATTGAACATATTTTGTACATTTTACAACATAAAACATGATGTAAATGTGTAGTTAAGACTGCTGGTGCACATTTCTAAATAATAAGGATGTTTAATATTCAGGCAATATTGTTCAGTTCTGGAGTTCTCTGCACAGGAAGGACAGGGATCTGTTACAGCAAGTCCAGAGGAGGCCATGAAGATGATTGGAGGGCTGGAGCGTGTCTGCTATGATGATGGGATGAGAGAGTAGGGGTTCTTCAGCCTGAAGGAGAGAAGGCTATGGGGAGACCTTAGAGTAGCTTCCAGTACCTGATGGGGTACAAGAAAGCTAAAGAGGGACTTTTTACAAGGGCATGGAGTGACAGGGCAAGGGGGAATGGCTTTAAGTTGGAAGGGGGAAGATTGAGATTAAACATCGGGAAGAAACTCTTCATGATGAGAATGTTGAGGCACTGGCCCAGGTTGCCCAGGGAAGCTGTGGAAGTCCCATCCCTGGAGGTGTTCCAAGGCCAGGTTGGATGGGGCCTTGACTAGCCCCAATCCAGTGGGAGGTGTCCCTGCCCATGGCAGGGGGGTTGGAACTGGATTATCTTTAGGATGCCTTCCAACCGAAAACATTTTATGATTCACATGCACAGAATCCTTGACAAGCAAAGGGCTTAGTTAGGTGTGTATCTGCGAAAGTCATTAAAACTAGGATAGGTCTGCTGCATACTAAATTTAGTAGACTAACTTTTAGCGTGAACAGCTGCATTTTGACTTGTTTTATCTCAAGCAGAGGCAGTGTTTAGAAGGTAGACTCTGCAATATTCTTGTACGTGATGTCAGTGTTTGTGTACCCCTAGGGTCTTGTTGTTTCTGCTTTAATTAATTGGCCACACAGTCTTTTATTAATTCCTCCCCTCCTCCAATTATAATGGTTTTAATTTAACAACAAAGATAAGCACTGCACTTTTTTTTGCAAAACATAGGAAATGTTAATTATGTAGCAGGGACATGAATGGTATAAACTGTACTGAATGTTAGAAGATGCTTAGCAACAAAGGTTTCCAAATATAGCAATTTATTATAAACTTATCCTTCTATGGCTGCCTGTAGCATTTCAAGAGGGTGAATATAAATATAGCTTGATTTCTTGAAGAAGTGGGTTCAATCATATTGTTTACAGAGAAAGGAAGTATTTGCTTTGTAACTCTCAAAATTTATCTTGAACATCCGTGTTCATTACACATAATTCCAGTGTGCTGATATAAAACACTTGGACTGTGATAAGATAGCATCATGAGGAGAGGAAGAACAAATGTCTTTGTTTAAATAGTGGTCTCTCTTGCAATAACATCTGTTTGGTTCCAGTAAGGATGCTACATTGCAACTACCGAAACTCTGAGACTTCTGTGAAAGAAGCACCAATCACTTGGTTTTGCAGCAAAGTTAAAATCGGACAATTTAAAAAATACAGGGAAAGGTATCATCTTGCTTAGCCTTTAGGACTATAACTGGCTTGAGTTGGCTGTTGCAGAAAGTGTTCTGGAACTAAGAACTTCAGCTGCATAGAATCATAGAATGGCTTGGGTTGGAAGGGACCTCAAAGCCCATCCGGTTACAAACACCTGCTGTGGTCAGGGACACCTCCCACCAGCCTAGGTTGTTCAAAGCCCCATCCAACTCGGCCTGGAACATCTCCAGGGACGGGGCAGCCACCACTTCTGTGGGCAACCCGTGTCAGGGCCTCCCCACCCTTGTCATGAGGTTTTTCTTCCTAATGTCTAATCTCAATCTTCCCCCCACCAATTTAAAGCCATCTTTAACCAGTGTGAATCAGCATTACTCTGCTGAATCAGTGAACCTACTTGCACAAACAGGCCATATCACCTGTTGTCTTATGCTCATAATTTCAATAGTCCTTAGAGAGATCTTATTTTCTGTGGTGGTCATTGGCTCTTTTATTGTCCCTGCAGTCTGAAGAATAATATGGCTAGGATGAAGACCCTTTATGCTGCTTAATAGATAGCTTTGAATATTGATTATAGTTAGATATTATATCTTTAACAGTATAAGTTATTTAGGGGGATTTAAGTTATTTAGCTTTTGCTGGAGCTGAGAAACTTCCTTATGTACCTTTTGTAACTCAAAAAAAGAGATTCTGCAATCTGCTTGCTTTTTTTTTTTTAAAAAAAAAAATGGGCAGTTGAATGTCTGATTCCTCGGTTTTTTGGTTTTTCCTGTAACTGTTGGGTGAATAAATTCCACTGCAACCCAGGAATGTCTCTGTTTAGATCTGGCTTTTTCCCCTAGCTTGTGTGGATTTGGTAGCCTAGCCACCTGCAGGCACGTGAGCGGTTTGGACTGAAGTGATTAACAGCAAGTCTCTGTGTACCCTGACGACCGACCTCTGGCTGGTCTTTCAATTAGACAAACGCTGCATTCAATATGCCACTTCTCAGCCTTGTAATTCAAATTCAAAGTTATCATTTCAGCTCAGTCGCAGTCTTGATGAAACAGCTCAGTGTTAAGGCATCACTAATATCTGTCTTTTCTTTTAGCTGTGGAGTTCTTGGTTCAGCCTGACCCTCTCCCGTCACAATTTGGATGTGTTTTTCTTGGATTATAATCCTAAATGTAGGAATGTGGGCTGAAACATTGCTGAAAGTGTAGGTTTTGACAAAGGCAGTTGATGACCAAGGCAATGGGATTGTTTGTTTTGCAGGGTTTTTTGTTTGTTTTGAAATTAAGTGGTTGCAGTTGCAGATTCGAAAAGGAAAACTCTGCGTGATGTGCTATAATTATTGTATTCCTTTATGGAAGGTGACTGAAAATACCACGTCTATATTGTTGATTTGGTTTGGGTTTTTGTAGCAGAAAGAGAGATTGAAACTGTGTTGTTGCAAATGATCTGCTACTACATTTTCTGACTGAATGCTTGTTTCCAGGGGACATTCAAAATGAGGTGGGAAAAGCCACTTGCCTTTTTATAAAACGATCACACAGAAAATGCAGGTTTTTTTAAAAAATATTAATAGGATTTATAGTCAGATAGTCAATAATAAAAAAGTATTCTGAATGCAGAAATAGCATTATGCTGGGTTTCAAAACACACTGAAAAGTCCAGACATGATATATAAGTAACGCTACCAATTAATTTTTGGACTGGAACAGCTGAGTTTCTGACACTGTGTTCTATCATGCTAATTTATGGTATGACAAAACCAAGAAAATGCAATCTTCATCTTAAGTGTTCATGAGTTTTAAGTTAGTGCTGTGTTCTCTAATTTTCAAGTTGGGTCCTTAATGCAGAAGCTGTTTTTAAAAGAAAAAGCAATTGACCTACTTTGCTGTCTTAACAGGTTATGAACAAATGTGTCTTTGCTTGCATGCACACATAACAAAGCAATGTGGCTTTTTTGGACTTGGACTGTAACAAATATTTTTGGATTGTTTCTTAAGGCACTACCTCAGAATGATGGTTTTTGTGCAGAAGTGGCTACATCTGGATGCTGCTGAGCAGCTTGAAGGAACATGCTTGAGACTGGGTGGGGTGTGTTGTCCTTATTCTTGTTTGCAGGATCTCTTTTCCTCTTTCTTAGTATTTTTTCCCCACAATATCTTGTGTGGCAAAGACAAAGCCAGAATTGGTTTTAGTGTTGCATAGACTTTTAAATGGTTCAACTGCTTTCCTAACATTTCACAATATTGGTGTTATGTTACCTGCATAGGGTTAGATTCTCACCCTTTTGCTTTGGTTTGGTGTCATTCTGATGCGATTGAAAAATTTCCTTATCTTTTTAGTCCCTTCTGTCTTTTTTCCCTTCTGTCTTGGGATGTTCTGAGTGCAGGGATGTTTCCTTAGTGTGACTGTCTTTATAGCCAGGGAGGAAAAAGTCTTGCCCTGTTGCCCTCTCTGAGGTGCATGTTACATTGCTTTTTGTAGTGCTTTTTTCTTATAGAAAATCTTAGGCCTTTTTTTGTTTGTTTTGCAATGAAATTTGACTTTTGTTTCTGTATGGAGAATGTTGCACTTAGTGTGCGTGTAAACTTTTAGGGCATGTGAACTTTTGGTTTCCATCATAACTGATTTTAAGTGTGCTTTTATCTGAAACTGGCTTGCATTTAATTGGATGATGGAGTTGTGGACTTCATATACACAGTTGTGGGTTGAGTACTTAATCTGTTTAAAGCACATCACCCATACAACTTGTCAGTTTTGAAGGGTAAATGGGTGCAGGATGCCAGTGACCTGCTTTGGCACAGCCCTACCTGCACAGGCTGATGGGCTGTGAAATAGCAGTCGGAACATCGTTCCTCAGATTGTAGATCATGAATATTTAGCATTATGTCCTTTTGCTTGAGAACAGTGACATATCAGAATAAGCTTAGGGCAGATAATGCCTCAGGCTGAATTGGCTGAGCCTTATTGGAAATAGGCAGTTCTGTGTGGTGCCTGTTTATTTTTGGGAATCAACACAATGTTGGTAACTCGGCTCTAAGTCACATTGACTGGAGTGGTGTGCTAATCACTATTCTACTTGTCAGGTTTTGCATCACTCAGGGGTTTCAGCTCCCTGGGTGCGAACCTGGATGAGAGCTGTGTGACAGGTTATGTTATTCCTGTATCAGCAGAAGAAATCCTCAGCTACCTGTATAGCATTTTTTTGAATGGATGAATTTTGTTTGATGCAGTTGTGGTTTTGGATTTGAATACTTTCTGAATTTCAGCTTAACACTTTTTTTCTTATTTCTCTTCAAATTTTGTATAATCAGTTGGTTTGCTTTTGTATTTATTCAGTGACCATGGTATGGGAACACCTACAGCTGAAGGTGCAGTGTCATCTCTGACGCAATCAGTATGCTTTTTTTTTTTTTCCTTTTAGGTTTTGTGCTGGGTCTGGTTTCAAATCTAATTTGAACAGCAATGTTAATAAACTCAGCTTTAAATACATTATAGGTGCCATTCTTACCAGACTAAAAACTTGAGTAGTGTAAAGAGAGGGACTGACCATGTTAGATTCATCTTGCTCCGTCTTGCTCTGCTGGCTTTAGAAAGAACTGAACTAACCCATTTGGAGTAGGTGTTCATCTTCAGATTGCTAAGTTGCAAATAGAAAAATGTTTTCCTTACATGATGCTAGTTAATTCAGAGAGTAAAAAAAAAAAAAAAAAGCACAGCTCTGCTTCAGACAAAGTATTTGTGTAGAAATGGTACTGTAGGAGAGGTGTTCAATGTATTCTGACTCCCTCTCAGGCTCCAAGTAAGATTTTATTTTTTTTTTTTGGGGGGGGAGGTGATATGTAATGGCAAACATAGGATCTGAAAGCAGTCCTGTTTCTTTTAATTGATAAAATCATAGAATCATTAAGGTTGAAAAAGACCTCTAAGATGATCCAGTCCAACTGTCAGCCCAACGCCACTCTGCCTATTAAACCATGTCCCAAACTGGCATGTCTAGACATTGTTTGAATGCCTCCAGGGATGGAGACTCCAACACTTCCCTGCCCAACCTGTTCCATTGCTTCACCACTCTTTCAGTAGAAGATCATAAAAGATCTGGTGAAATGTAACTTGATTTATATGTCTGTGTTAGTTCTGCAGGAGTAAAACCAGTTAGCAGTAGGCATTTGTATGTAGAATGAACAGCTGCTATTGGGGATGGAGCCTAAATATTTCCAGGCAGTTTTTGTATGTCTCCTCCTGACTTTTAACTTTTCACTTTATTCTGACTGGACAATGTTCCCGATTATGATTAGCCACTGACTGCTGTCTCTTGTCTTTCTGCCTTTGCTTTTTTGATAGCGTGGCTGTCCTTGTTTTTCTTCAAACACCTGTATGACTAATGTTAGCTTTGGTACATTTATGTATGAGAGCAAGCTAGAAACAGGCAGTCTGGTATTCCTTACTTCCCTCCGTTGTCATTGTCTTAGAAAAAATGATGTGTGCATACCTGATCTGTGAATAAACTGTTTCCTGAATGAAAGAAGTTCTGAGAATACAGTTCCTCCTTCCTTCCTTTCCCTCCCCTGTCGTAACTCTCAGTAACTTCTAGTCAGCTCCACAGACGTGTTTCAGCAAATGCCAGAGCTCTTCATGAAGGACCATAAATCGCATACATAATCCCTACAGTAGATTAGTGCTCAAGTTAGTTGAGTGAATTTGCAATGTTATGGTTACAAGGGATTTAAGGGCGTTATCCTTCCTGTGCAAACAGTATATGAAAGTTCTTCAGGGATTTTCCCTTATAGCGTTTGCAGCTAAAGATGGATTGCAGAATATGGTTTCAAGAGCAAAAGTAAAGGTTCTGCTTCCTGAATGTTTTTTCTAAATAGGCATGCATTTTATGTACAGATTAAATAAGAAAGAAGTAAGATAAACATAGGAGTCTGGTCCCTGGTGGTTGTTTTTCTTTATCATTCCTTGGTGAATTTCCTTTGTGTTTTATCCCATACTTGCGTACATTGGGAGCAAAACAAAATTAACCAAATGAAACAAAATTCCCCAAACAAAACATACCAAAACCTGCTCACACTGTAGAAGTTTCTTATGGTGTGAATGGAAGAACCCATCTGAATTTTTCAGCTGTTGTGAATGATGGTTACCGCCCCCAGGTCAGAGGAAAGGTTGTCAGTGGTCCACAGATACCGGGTGCTTGCCAGATGCTCCTGTTCTGTTGTTTTATCTGAGAAGTAAAGGGAAAAGAACCTTTGCCAAGACACATCCCTCCTGTCCCTCATGTTACTGCGTAGCGCTGCCTTGCTGTGTTTGGTAGGAGAGCTGGTTTGCTGGATCTGCAGGGTGGAAGATTGACTGAACTTAAAGGAGCCTAATGGAAAGGTGGGGAGGGGCTCTTTATCAGGGAGGCAGGAATAGGATGAGGGATAATGGTTTTAAACTGAAAGAAGGGAGATTTTGATTAGACATTAGGAAATAAAACTACATAATGAGAGTGGTGAGGCACTGGCCCAGGTTGCCCAGGGAAGCTGTAGCTGCCCAATCCCCGGAGATGTTCAAGGCCAAGATGAATGGGACTTTGAACAGCCTGATCCAGTGTGAGGTGTCCCTGCCTATGGCAGGGGATTGGAATCACATGATTTTTAAAATTCCTTCCAACCCAAACCATTCTGTGAACAGGTTTATGGGACATGTGTTTATGGGACATTTTCCATAGAGCAATGGTCCTGCCCAGGTGATGACATGGATTCTGTCTGCTAGGCAAGTAGGCTTTATCTGTGTTACTTTATATTTATGCATAACTGCAAACAACACACGTTCTCTATTTTTTCTTGGATTTGATCATCCAATATCCTGATATAATGAAGTGCTGCAAACTTCCTTTGGTTACGAGGCTGTGATACGTTCAGGAATACGTGTGATTTGTAGTATATGATACTTGAAACTCTATAAAAGATTTCCTAGTGTAATTTTGGGATTGTTGTCGTGAAAGAGGAAGCCACGCTGACTAAAAATTGTCAAGTATAAAGCAGAAGAGCTCCTTATCTCAAAAATGTTAAACACTAGAATAGCTTTTGTGTCCATTGCCTTTGAAGGCAGGTATGTGCCTCCTACGGTTTCTAAAGTTCAAAATGGGTTTTAAGTTATATGAAATGCTTTTTCTATGCATAAAACTGTTAAATTTTGGAGTGCGGTATTTAAAGATCTAGAAGCAGAGGAAAATACCCCATCCAGTGCCATTAGGAAGCTGAAATTTTTCCATACACTGGTGAGTATTTCACTTCCAGCTGTGCAGGAGAGTATCATGTTGGATATGAGCTGTCACAGGAAGAAATGATATGAGTCTTCTGGGTTTGGCCATAATGATTTCAGAGGGAAATGCTGGATTAGCAGGAAAAGAAGAAACATTTCCTTGTGTAAGCAATCTTACAAGAAGATTACAGTTTCTTTGAAGCTAGTTGCAAATTCTGGTATTAGGATTCTGGTGGAGTAGGTCCAGACAAGATGGATTTGCAGAAGAAATAGCTGATGGGCAGTGAAAAATATGTGATGAACGATTTTGTTTTGTTCAGTTAATTTCCTCAAGTGTTATGTATATTCTTTTTGAAACCTGAAGTATATATGTTTGTTGGTTTGAGCAAATGCTTTCTATTATTTACGGTAGTGTATAATTATACACGGAATCTGCAAATATAGTAGTGTCATAGAATCTGTTTTTAGGCTCAGACGTTTGTGATTATGATCTAATGTGCCAAGTGCCAACACATCGCCAGGCTGTGAGCAAGAAAATCTTGCAGGGAAACAATGTGCTTGACCTCATGCACAGCCTGGTACCACACAAGGATCATCTGTACCAGGACAGGGCGTTCTGCTGTTTTTTCCCCCTCTGTCCACTTGGTTTCCTCTGTTCTAGACAGACAGGATGAGTTGGTGAGGTAGAGCACACGGTTGCTGGCCTGGAACAAATTGTTTATTTTCCATTGTTTGTAATCATGCGTGAGTTACTATGCTTGATTATTTTTTCCCTTTTTTTTTTTTTTAAGCTGGGATTTTCCACTTATACTCTGCTGAGAATCAGTGCTGTTCAGTCTTGCAGAGGCTACCTTCTGAGTTAAGTTTCCACACTGCATTTTACAGTCCTGTCAGTGCTACCAGTCGTGCATCCCTTCACTGGAAAAATAGGTACCCTGTGCCTGTGCAAGCAGTCCCAGCAACCATACGGCGGGCTGTCTGCGCCTGCGTTCTCTTCCCCTCAGACAGGACTCGTGTTGGAGTAAAACAGAGTAGTTGCCTACTTCTGAGCCTCGTCAGTCACTGCCAAAAGGCTCTTGTTTTTCATTAGTCCTTAGTATTGAAGTAGCATATGAACAGGAGCGAGCAAACCTGGAATGAATGCAGTGCTCAGAGTCAGTGTGCAGCAGTGACACACTCAACCCAAAACACTGCCATGTGAAAGATGCCCAGCAGCTATGCTGAGAGGCTTTATGTTTTCTGAGGTACAACGTCGGAATTTTCTGTTTAGCTGTGTCATATCTTATGCAGTGATAAAATTGGGTTTGCTCTAGTATTTTACTTCCTTTGCCTCTATGTTGCTTCTAGCAGCGTGTTTTGTACCCTACCCTGCATTGCTTACATTAAATAAATCTTTCAGTGTCTGGAGACATGGATGTGTTTTTCTGCCTCTGGCAAGGTACTGGCTGTATCCTTCTCCTGTTAATAAGACTCCCCCCCGCCCCCTCTTGTTTGAGGTCAATCTGAAGTGCAGGAAAGAATGATTGTGATAACAGGAGGAAACAGGAAGAATCATGCTTTCTTTTTCAATCTGTTTTTTATTATTGTTTTAATGTAAAACATTGTTTCAATTAAATGCTGACCTGTGCAGTGGCGTGTGTGTGCACATGCTGAAATGAATTCAGGCTTTGTTTGGAAAGCTGTGACCTCTTTATTCCTGTGCTGGATCCGGGCTGTTGCATTTAAAACCTGCTGCTGAGGACTGAAATTTCAGTTGTACTCCTAGTACTATTGGCAGTAAAGATCCTTAAGAGCAGATGAGGATCCTTAGGCATTTTTTTGCTGTTCGCTTTCAATTTTTGAAATAAACTTGTTTGGTTTTGAGAATTCCTCATCTTACGAAAAGAAAAGATAACCATGACGTGATTAAAGTACATCAAATTGGCACTTGGCTAAACCGGTACCTGATGGAGCAGATATGTATAAAGATGAGGAGCAGATATCTTAATTGGTTGCTTGCTTTCTCTATGACTTAATTTCATACCATATTGTTTATTCTTTCGTTGTTTTGGGTTTTTTTTAAGTGAGATTGCTGTGTGAATTGACTTCACCAAAAATAAGATGTAGGGCTCAACTCCCATACTTGCTCCCACTCAACAGTGTTTGCTGTATTGACACTAGAATAAGGTGTTGAGTTTACTTGCTTCAATGTAAGTTTTAAATCGTGAGAGAATCAATCTCCGCTGTCTTGCTTAAATGTTTATTTTGTTCAAAATGAACTCTTGCAGAGGAAGGAAGTAGGGGGGAATAACATGAAAAGTGTCTGGGTTGCTAAAATGAATCCGCTGTATTTTAAATTTGCCCTCTGGTGACCAGATTTTCATTTTTCTCCTTGGCCTCATGGAATGTTTTTATTTATATGTCTTATTAGTTCTGGATGTTCTGTGCAAGGGGAAACCTGAATTACAAACTTCTTTTTTTTTTTTTCATTATTATACTAAGAGGCTGGGTATTGAATGCAGGTGCTGTAATTGGCAGTTTATGGAGAGACACCAGCTGTACTGCTTCACAAGGGAGATATTACATCTCTTCACACGTTGTATATATTGTAGGAAATGCAGAATTCCTGTCATTGTCCAAAACTTTGCATGTCCGCATCTACCAGTGCCTCTGTAGAAAGAAGACAACAATCTGCTGAAAGTTAGAGCCATGTCTATTTTCAGAAACGGCTTCTCTTTATTGTCCTTTCATGTAGCGCTAATTGATGTTTTGTTTGGTTAAATATAGAAAAGATTTAACACATGTTTGTCTTTTTATGGTCATGCAAGGCAATCTGCTGTTGTACTAACTGCTTCTTTTATTTTGTAGTGCATGACAACAGATATTAGGTCTTTGCATGTGTCTAGATGTGTGTTTGGCTGTATAGGAGATTATACTTATCACTTAACATTATACTAAATGACATATTTAACAGTTTTGGTTCACAGAATAGGGCTGGAAATAGAAATAATGTAACTTCCTGTCCCTGGAGGTGTTCAAGGCTGGCTGGCTGGATGAGGCTTTGAGCAACCTGATGCAGGGGGAGGTGTTCCTGCCCACGGCAGGGGGTCTGGAACTGGATGAGCTTTAAGACCCCTTCCAGTCCAACCCATTCTATGATTCTAACTCTGAATTATATTAGACCTTAGAAGGTGTGATTATGCAATGAGAAGACCAGGATGCTTCTGGGCATCTTACACAACAGGGGCCAAGGTTGCTTTTTCTGGGAGGTGCCTGGAAGCTGTAGATGGTACTGCTCGGCCCTGCCCAATATATTGATATGTGAGTGGGTGGGACTTGTGTGGCTTTTGAAAGGTGGAATCATGGGGAAAGCTAGGAGTAGGTACTGGGATTTACAGGTATTGTATGGGAGTGATTTGGCCAAACAGAGGAGGGGATAAAAGCTATGCCTGTATTTGGAAAGTGTGATCAATGAAGGGAACAAAGAGCTGTTGAGTGTTGCTGGGAACGTTTATTGCATATGAAGAAAAATATAGGTATCTGGCGTCTTACTAGACAGCAGAATAGAGTTCCAATCTCATCAGTTTGTTTTGAAGAGCAGCTTGGAAGACACAGCCCTGATCACAGACGAATGGACTAAGCTGCAAATGAGTTATGTGAGCTGATTTAACATTTGCCTTAAATATTTGTTATCCCTCTCCCTCTCTAATTTAGGAATGTGTTTGGATTGGTGTATGGACATGTTGAGATTTTACCCTGCTAACTTCATCTCTCGGAAAAGAGAAGCAAGGCTCTTTCTGTCTCTTGGAACACATTTAGTTTATATTCTGTCTGTGGTCATTAAATCCCCTTTTTCTTTCTCTCTCATCAGAAGTGTCTTGCATGTTCTTTGACCTAGTTAAGGCCTGACGTTTAGACATTTTGAACATCATTTCCTTTCCAATGCTGCTGTGTGTTTGTGTATTGTACACTTTGTGAGAACCAGGAGGAAGTCTACATATTTCCATGTGTTTTTTTTTTGTTTTAATAGGTTTGTACGCATTGCGCAGAGCACTGGGGAAAAGACCTAACCTATTAGACAACGAAGTGGCTGGGTCAGTGACGATTGCTTTCAATGACTTCCTGCAGGGGATGAATGATGTCAGGCCCAGTGCCATGAGGGAGGTGGCAGTTGATGTGCCAAAAGTAAGTTATTTTTCACAATATGTTAGCAACATTGTTTGAGCCACGTTAGCTGCAGTTAGGCATTCAAATGCCCTACCAATAGAGATTTTTTTTGGGAAGTGGAAGCAAGTCACCAATAGAAGTTGTGCATCATCTTTTTGTTTGCATGTTTGTTTAGTTATAATTTTGAAGACCCATTGACACAAGCTTAAGTTCCTAATACTTTAGGAAGAGTTAGTAATGCAGGGGTGTATCTCCCAATTTGTAGTTTTATATGCCGAGTGGGTTAATGGAGTAAAAAGCTTGAGATATCTGCTCAAAGCAGATCCTGAATATCAGTGAAAACTGGAGGATTTGTTTATCAGATACAAACTCACGTAGAAACCAACTATTAGCATTTGTAACCAAAGTGAATTGAAACAAACCTGTGAAGAGATTGATTACTGTGTTTTTATGTAAAGCAGTTGACTAATTCTGTATGAGGTCTGACATGAAAAACCCTCAAAATTGTCTGTAACTCTTCACTTAACAAATTAAGAAAATCGGTTGCTGTTGCATCAAAGTAGTTCCCTTCTGAGCTGACACACAGCTGCATACAATGCTACCAAAGTTCAAAGCAATTCTACAGATCATCTTCTGAAAGACTGTTGAGGATTTCTGTTGGTTTTGCTTTCACATCTTCTACTGACAAAAAATGTCTTTGTTGAGCACTGGCTTGATCTTTGGGATCTCTTCACTGTAAACTCAATTCAATAATTGAAAAGTTTTCATCATAAATTTTTTCAGTTTCGCAAGAAACTTGATGTTAACTTGCTGTTCATTCTTGCATGCTGGCATTT
The DNA here is from genome assembly GCF_032191515.1 of Phaenicophaeus curvirostris. Lineage (NCBI taxonomy): Eukaryota > Metazoa > Chordata > Aves > Cuculiformes > Cuculidae > Phaenicophaeus > Phaenicophaeus curvirostris. The sequence goes on from NC_091395.1 coordinate 6,421,892, forward strand.
TCTGACTGAAGGTGAAGAAACATCTCTATTTGAACACACATCCATTCATACTGAGTGGAGCAACTGAGTTGAGTCTTGTCTCACTATGACAGGTTAGAATGTGTTCTATAACCATCTCTCTCTCCCCTCCCACTCTTGGTTCCTGAGCTTTAGGGTTAGTCTTAGTTTTTTTTGTTACCTCATACACTTCGTACTGCCGTGACCCCAGTGCCTTCAGTGATGTTATGTGGTTTTACTTGAGGACACAGTTAGATACTGGAGGTGGGTCATCACTGCCAAACAGTTACCCGTTAGGGGCTGTCATTACCTGCACAGTTCTCTTGGCAGTGCCTTGTTCATCTATAACCTGCTCGCTGCCCTCTCAGTTTATGTATTATAGTTGTTTCGTAGCAAAACCAGCATAAGTTGGGCTGGGGAACTGGTTGGACTTAAGAAGACTCTGACCTGGCTTAAAAAGACTGATCTGGCAAAAGAAAATGTATTTCATCTTACTAAATGTTGACTCTGCGAGCTGTTGTGCTGGTGTTTCTTAGCAGCTCTGTGGGCCCTAGAAGAAAACATTTATTGCAGGAAGATGAGTCATCTGGGAACTAGTTTGCACAACTGTATACCCTTATTCCCGAACTATAAGAATGGGAAATAAAAATTGTGAACAGGATGCTGCACGCAGCCACTTTGGATGTCACACTTGGCTTGTTAAGAGTCCACACTGTGAAGTGAAGTGCTGGGTGGAAATGCCTGGGCTGGTCCCAGACAGCTTTTTCTGGAAATGGTGTAAAGATAACAATATCCGCAAGGTCTAATTAGTTCTACTGAGAACCGTTTACCAATTCTCTTGTTGCTTATTTTGCTACTGGCTCTTGGGCCGATGTCATTATCACCGTGCTGTGCCATTTGGAGCTAGTTGGAGTGCTGCTAAACAGCACAATAAAGACAGATAGAAGCGAGGTCTGGAGCCACTGCAGGATGTCTGTCCTGAATCCAGGTCAGCCTGCTACTAAGGCTCATGTTGTCTACTAAACCATCCTGCCAGTGTCCTCCTTGATAGCTGCTTATTTTTATTTGCTAAGCAACCAGCTGAATCACTGAAATGCTACTGAAATTCATTCCTTTATTGAAGGGACAATATAGTGCAGATTCCTTTTGTGCTGACAGGACCTGTTTTTACAAAATCGTATCTATTCTTTGAAGATGTAGGATAAATTTCAGGCCATCTCCTTTGTGCCTATGTTGAGTTTAAAGTGGAATCTAAAGTACCAACAGATTTTGTGTCCTCCCACATCAGCTGCCAAAGGAGCTGCCAGAATTCACCATTATTTTGGGCTGCAGAACAACCTACCTACCAAAGTGAAGGTACCTGTGCATGTTTAGGAGCAGTCTGAATATCTGGAAATACCGACACAGCTGTGCATGGAAGTCACAGTGGTGTAAATCCAGCATAGAATTTTGTGAAGTTATCCTGTATTGATTAATCTCCACATATGCTCTGTCTGTAAGAATAGGCTCTTCTTCCCCTTGCCCTAGAAGCTATCCAGCTAGACAGTTAATTGTGTGGGTAAATTCATTAGAAAATAAGGGGTTACATTCCTTCCTGTTGTGAAGTCTGACCTTAACACTGTTTGTAATATAAAAAAATCCTCGGAAAAATAACTTCAAACACCAAATAAATGATCAGCTGTGAGATTTTTTCCAAAGAGAAGAGAGACAACTGACTATGTGTGAGCATGGCCCCAAGGCTAGTCTTTAGAACCGTCTCTACTGTGACAGAATGTCACGCTTCATTGCATGTGTTGCAAGACCTTTGCTTTGGGTTCATGTGCAGGTACAAGAATGTGTACTCCAGAATGTGAGTTAATTGCCTTCGGGAAGTTACTGAGGATTTATGTGCATAAACAAGCCACCCAGCTCTCCCAAGCTTGTATGAATCTAAAAGCATTATTGGTTTTGAGTGTTTTGTTGGTGGACTGTTTCTTTTTCTCCTCCTACTTATGTCTATCCCTTTGGGATGAGTGAGGGAAAAATACTCTGCTTAGGGCTTGACAAGAACATAAAGGTAGTGTTATTAGTTCTAGGTACATTTTGTTGTTTTCTTGGCAATACTTCTCTGCTGTGATGGTTTTGCCAGGATTCCAGAAGTTGTAGTGGATGATTCCACTTGCCGACCACGTCCTTATTTTGATGCAGCTTTGGTTTTGGTTTTTTTGGGGGCTTCACCCGAGTCCAGTCACTGCATGGAACGCTCTCTGTGTAGAATCTGTTTTTCGTCACATGTCACGGCGTGATTAAGAAATGGATGGCTTTTGTGCAGAAAAAGCACAGCGCAGACTTCATAATGACAGTTATTTTGATTTTTATTCAGATTGTGTGACACCTGTTAGAGCTTTTTTGATCTTCCAGTTTGATGCATAAGTCAACCATCTGCTCAGTGGGCAACATCTATTTCTTCTGCAGCCTCTTGTTCTTTTGTGTGGGTCTGATTCAATACTGGCCCTCGGTTGGTTGTTGTCTATCACAGAAGGACATCTGCAACCCAACACATCCTCAAGGCTCTTGTTTCCGTTATGAAATTTTTGGAACCAAGGTTGAGGTGTACATTCATTTATGGTCCTGTGGCCAAGCGCTTTGTTGGTATTGTTAGCAGTTTCTGTTGCTTTACATCCTCTTTTGAATACACGCAACAAAATCACTCGAGTTTGCTTTTTTCCATCTTTGAGAGTGCAATATAGAAAGAGAATAAACAGTGGAAAAAAAACCTATTAGCGTAAATAAGCAGAGTGACTTTCATGCTTTAAAATGGTAACTACATAAACACAGTTGAATAAAAGTTTAATCCAAAATAAGCATCACAGTTTACAATGACAAACCTAACCATTCTTTTTGCACTGACCTAACAGTGATATTCTGCTCGTCTTTCAAGTGTAGCTGGCTTTCCAGAGCTGAAGGGTGATTTATGTCTAGTAAATTTTTGAAGTGTGTTTTAAGGCTGAAGATCATTTGATTTAGGTGTGTCTTGGTGTGTTTAATATTTGAAGTGGATGGGAATGGATGGTGACAGGACAAAGAACAGGCTGGGGGATTTGGGGAAAAGTCTCAGGCTTGTTGACAGCAACGTGGGGAGAAGTGTAGCAGGTTTTGGATCCCTCTGCTGTTCTGAGCAGGATGTCTTCGTTCTGTCCTGATGTATGTCTGACAAGCTTGTCTTGTGTCTTCAGCTGAGCAAATCTAACTGCAGATGGGTCTGCGTTGTATTTTTCTGTGTGATTTTTCTGTTCTGTAGATCCTTGTATGTTTGGAGGACTGTTTGTTTCTAAGCTTCTAGTCAACTCTTCAGTGCTCAAGTCATATGTGGGAGTAACAGTGTTGGCAAGTGGAGGAAACCCCCAAACTTCTAACACTCAATCCTGTTTGACTTAGTGGGATTATCCAGCTGGGATCACGACCTTGCTTTGCGGATGTAAATAAAACCAGCTTGAGCTCGTACACCCCTTTCCTTCAGGGAAGACATCAAAGTAATTTACAGAATCTGCATCAGCATTACATTATAAACCAAGAGAACAGAGTTTTGACTTTGCTAATGATCACGCAAAGCGTTGCTGCCTGTATGGTCATGCTGTCATTTTTATTGTTATTTTCCTGTATCTTGTTATTGACTTTTGAAGTAGACACAAAATGTTTTGTCTGCATCCACCAGCATAAAGCAAGTTTAAGCTTAATCCTGTTTACTTTGTGTGACTTCATTAGTAATAATTGCTTCTTACAAAAGCTTTTTTTGACGTGACTCGTTAAAAACAACTTTATGAAATAACTGATATGCATTCTACAAAGCCTTTTTATTTTGCTTTCTTTCCAAAATAATTTTGCTCTGTTGTCCAAATTCAGCAAAATTTTCTGCTTTGCAGGTATCTTGGTCAGACATAGGAGGACTAGAAGATGTCAAGCTGAAATTGAAGCAGGCGGTTGAATGGCCTCTCAAACATCCCGACTCCTTCATTCGAATGGGAATTCAGCCTCCCAAAGGTGTGCTGCTTTACGGACCTCCCGGGTGCTCGAAAACAATGATAGCAAAAGCTTTGGCTCATGAAAGTGGCCTCAACTTCTTGGCAGTGAAGGTAGGCCCTTTAGTCTGACATTTCCTTAACTCCTGCAAAACTATTGATGGTTTACTGGTTTCTGGTGCTAGAATCCAGTGGCTCTTTGTGTTTCTTATCACTATATGTGCTACACCTTGTAAATATGAAGTAAGGATTGGATTTTCTTATGAAAAAGACAAGTGCTTTCTTGTGTGCTTTTTAAAAACACATGATTTATTTCATCACAGCACAGAGAATATGTTGGATGGGTGGGTGAGCTGTGCAGTGGCATCTTAATTATTGGCGTTATTTGAAAACTTTTGAAGAAAAAGAACAAGCAAAATATTCTTAAAGCAATATAAATGAAATACAACTCTGGATAGTGGGTAGGTCTTTTTACCATAATTATTACTTGCTTGCACGGAAATACTGTAGTCTCATCTCCTACATTCCTTTTCATTCCTCAGAAAAGTAACTTCCTTTATCTTATCTGTACTGAAACATGAACTGTTTTTCTTGGTCTATTTACCCTTTTTTCAGGGGAAATTGTTCTACTTCATCAGTTTTTACAAAGTTTGCAAAATCAGTTATATCTGGAGTACTTTTGGAATAGTGTGGTATTCTCTCAGTATTAAGTAACACTTGAAGTATTGAAAATCTTTGGATTCCATTGCCTATGAATCAGTTTAATTGATTACTGCGGGTTGCATGGAAAATGCATGAATGGAAGTTATTTAATAATAATACTGAGCTTCTACACACAGAAAGGGAAAATACAGATTTCAGAGTGATTCCACATGGAGTAGTCCTGCAGCTGTGTCAGAATGTTAATGAAGTGCAAGAAAAAACATTTGTTTAAGTATTTTAAGTATCATCTCCTCAGCAGTAAGATCACGTACTCTTGTCTGTTGACCATGTCTTTACTCACAAAGCCTTCAGTGTTGTTAGTTTCTACAGGGCTTCCTCCTCTGCCTGCCCTTTCAGACGCAATGTAACTGTAGCTCTGGATCCTGTCCTCGCTGGGAGCAGAGGCAGTTGCGCTGACCTTGAAGCCAAGCAGCCCTTCATTCCCTGTGCTTCCCCTTGTTGCAGACAGGCTTCTGGGTCACGGTCACATCAACAAGAGCAGCCTTGGAAACCTCAGCCCTTAAGAAACACTACCTTTTACTACCCCTTCTATTAAGACAAAGTAGTTCTTTGTGCTCCAAAGTTACTGGTAAACAAGGTAACCTTTCCTCCTCTGCTACTTAAAGGAGAACTTTCCTCTTTGTCTCACCCAAAGCACTGATACCTGAGAGGGTGAAAAACCAAACCAACCCATTAAAAATGAACATTGTCACTATTCCATCTTCATCAGTCATAGCTATGCAAGACGTCTTTTAGTGATGCAGTTAATTGTCCAAAAGTAAAAGGTGGCTCATACTTGATGTAAGGAATCTGTAGGTGCACTGATAGGAAATGCTTTTGTACAGTAATGCGGTATTTTCACAGTGGAGTTCTGGTGGTGCAACCCCCGCTTCCCACCCCCTGTCATTGACAAGTTCCAGCAGAAGTGACTGGCTTAGGGAAATTGCCTTTTATTCCCTGTTGGTTTAAATCCCTTGGCCTGGAACTGACTGAATATTCAATATACAGATGTTTCAAGAAGCACATCTCTGGAGCATGTCCAGCCTTGGATATGTTGACTCCAGGAAGGGAACGTAGCCCACTTTCTTTAACTTCACGTTTGCTTCCTGGACAGAAAAGGCAACATCCATCACATATTAAATGTGTTAAACATCATTGTCCATAGCACTTCTTAAAGCACAACAGTCATGAATTTATTTCCACTGCATATGTTCCTGCAATAAATCTAAAGTAGGTGAACATGTGGGGTTTGATAGTTTTTTTTGTTGTTTTTTTTTTTTTTTTTAGAGAGGCAATTTTTCTGTTCTTGCTTATAGTCCTATTAATTTTCCTATTCTCTACATTATGTCTCAAATATCTGTCCCTGGAACCAATATGAGGCTTTTTGAAATGGAAGCATGTTTCTTGATAATTTACTTCTCAGACTTGCATTTTCCTTCCAGCCTCTCCTGCCCCAAATAAGTAATTCTGATGAAAAGTGTCTGCTGTGCAGCCTGCAGGATACGTGTACTCTTAGAGAATAGTTCAGGTGGCTCAGGTTCTTGGGTCCATGTCCAGAACAGACTGCGGACAGGAGGTGGTGAGAGCAGACTGGATGCAGCCTCTTCCCTGTGTCTGAAACATGAGAGGAAACAGAGTACATTACATGCAGTGCTTGCTTGGTCCAGTGATTTTTGGAAGATAGACCTCTTATGTCTGCACGCTACATTTAAGATACATGAGCACAGTAAGTCCAACTCTCTTAAGCCTTGCTGAATGTACTCTACTCATTCGAGCTGGCTGACCTGCTCGGGTACAACAGGTATCACTCCTGCCCCAGCCTGGCTCCAAGCTGTTTGCACTGTTTGTCCAGATGTGCTTGTGCAATGTCTGTGTGGTTTAGACAGCTGGCTCTGTTAAATGAGGTCCTTCAGCTAGGTTATATATAACATGTTAAAATGTGACATTTCCTTGTGTTTTGGGTGCGACTGGTTGTCATAATGCTGAATGAGGCATGGTCAAAACGGCGCAGCCTCCAGCATGTGTCTGACTTGTCTCTAACAAGGTTTGCAAAGTCTAGATGTAACTTCTGGGCACAGGAGGAGAAGGAAATAAGGTGATAACAGATGTTTGATGTTGCACCCTGCTCTCTCCTGAAATCTATTGTGAAGCTTGAATGGTTATTGTTACAATGCATGTGGCCCCTTTGTATACATGCTCTTTGATACTTGGCCAGAACTTTTTATAGCTGTATCTTCATAAAGATGGGTGACCTTTAGCCTTTCCAGAGAAAAGCAGTTGGTTGATTTCTTTGTTTTACAAAGCGATCTTGCATATAATTCCTGAAGGGAATTGTTTATTTTCATTCCTTTGCACAAATACTGGCTGAGTGGAGGGTAGATTGAGAGCAGCCCTGAAGAGAAGGACTTGGGGGTACTGGTGGATGAGAAGCTTGATGTGAGCTGGCAACGTCTGCTTGCAGCCCAGAAGGCAAAACAAGTTCTCAACTGCTTTCAATTGCATGGCTCTTCCTGCTCCCTCCTGCCACCCCAGTTTCTAGGCCTGTTACAGCATTGAGGCTTTTCAGGGTTTTAGTGGTCATCTTGATTATTGAATCCTCCCAAACCTCTGTTACAAAAAGACATCTGGATTGTGCTCACCTTCTTGGAGAGTTTTTCAGTGTTTTGTGGTCATGGATACAGGCAACTATAGGACTGTGTGAGGGAATGAATTAGGATAATATTTTCCTTCTTCAGGACTGAACTTCAGTCTTGACTTATCAATAGCTTTTGCTCTGGTTGAATTCTTATTTCAGTCAGCTTTCTGTGCACTATAGTAGTTCTTTGCGCTCCTTTTGTGCTCAACCACAAGCTTCTAATTTTCTTTTGAAATGGATTTTATGCATTTCTTTTGCTAATAGGAAAATAATATTGTATACAGGTATTGGACCAATCAGTATTAATCGGATGGGAGATATAATTTTCAGCTGTGGCCAGGCTGATGACACCTTTCTGTTCTATACAACTGTCTCTCTGACATTTTTGCTTTAGATGTCACCTAGCTTTCTGAAATTGAACGTGAGAAAGCAAAATCTTCTGTCGCTGTGTTATTTTTGTGGGCTTTTTGTCCCCTTCTTTTGACTGTTTATGGTAGGTATCTTTCTGTACTGTTTTGACAGTTCTGCACTTAGGGTCAGCTTTGCCTGGCTGTTCTTTTGAGATGTGTGTTAGTTAAACTATAAAGACTTTATGGTGATATTATAAGAATATTTTTTTGAGGAGACTATCATATCGTGCTCTGTGGTGTAGATAATTGTATCTGCATGTCTTGCAGCCTACTTCATATACCATGGAATCATTGAAGTTGAAAAGTAGCTCCTAAGATGATCCAGTCCAACTGTCAGCCCAATGCCACTGTGCCTACTAAACCATGTCCCAGAGTGCTACATCTACGTGTTTATAAACACCAGTAGGGAAGGAGACTCCACCACTTCCCCGGGCAGCCTGTGCCAATGCCTTGCCACTCATTCCGTAAAGAAATTCTTCCTGATATCCAATCTAAGCCTCCCCTGGCACAACTTGAGGCCATTTCCTCTGCTCTTATCCCTTCTTACTTGGGAGAAGAGACCCAACACCCACCTCTCTACAACCTCCTTTGATGCAGTTGTAACGCACCATGAAGTCTCCCCTCACCCTCCTCTTCTCCAGGCTGAACAATGCCAGTTTTCTCAGCCATTCCTCATAAGACTTGTGCTTCAGACCCTTCACCAGCTTTGTTGTCCTCCTCTGGACACACTCTGGCAACTCTGTCCTTCTTGTATGACTGCCCTTTTTGAATTTTTTGTTATTTTATTTTCAGGAAATCCTGTGTTATTGTGTTGTGCTAAGACTCTAATGAATAATACTTCATGTATTTTCTGTTGCTTTTCTGGGAAGCAACTCGCAGAGAATCTGTGGGTTTGTTGGGTTTTTTTTCCCTCTCATTATTATGATATAGAAGTAGTAAACTTTGCTACCACATAAGAAAACCCTTGTGCTTTTTTGTTTTTAACCTATTTCAAATTGAACACTGAGGTTTGCTCTTATGTTGTCAGGCTGGCAGGTGCCATCGTGGTCCCTAACCTGATAAACTCCATCACCCAGTTGCAGCGTGCTCCTTAGTCCATAACCATGTCCATAAGTGGTACCTCTGCATGCTTTTTAAACGCCTCCAGGGGTGAAGACTTCTACTTACTCAGACTGCTGAAACCCAAGGGGTAGTTTCTGCTAATTTCATGAGACTTTTGCTCAGGGTTATATCAACAGAGGACTCCCAAATTTTGTTTTCTGTCCAACAAGCAGATTACCTGAGTTTAAAAAATAAATAACAAGAAAAAATATCTAACTTCTATGTGCTTGTAATGGGTTTGGAGGCACCATTTTTCTTCTTGCTGCTTAGTGCTTTTTAATATTTATTTGTTTAAAACCAAAACTAAGGCAGAAATTCATGTAGTGATAGTGGCCAAAACCAGCTTAAATTTTCAGAAAATTTAGTTCTCCGAAAGTTAAACCTCTTGGAATTCAGCGAAGTGAGACACTAATTGTTGGAAACATAATAGACAGTTCTTAAATAAACAAACCCAAACGTACTCATGATGGTAAGTAGTGTTTAAGGTTGTTAACACCAAGCAAACCCAACAGTATTGGTGTGTACTATGCTGCTTTAAAATATTATTTGCCTTGGTTGGGAGCTCCAGCTATGGAGGGGGAGGGTTAGAAAATATTCATGATACTTTATTTTCTGCTACTTAAGAGCCGGGGCTGCAGGAGTATTTTCTTCAATTTGCAGTAGTTACAAAAATATACAGTGTTCTCTGAGCTCAGAATTCACCTTGGCTTGTCTTAACTTCCTGTATCACCCTGCTGATGCTTTTGTACCCCTCCCTGCCCTTGACATGTGCTTAAGCTTAGTTTGTCATCTGGGTCAATTACGTCAAAATATTTTCCAGTTGAAGTTTTCCCCTCAGCTCTTGGCTGTGGCAGCTCCAACAGATTAATGAGGCTTGGAAAAGCCGACTGCTTCGTTTTGCGAAGAACTGACACTGAATTCTGGGGAGATAGCTTAGCCTTTTGATGGGGATTTTGGTGGAAAGAAGGATGAAATAAGAAAGCTTGGTGCCTGTAACTAGTTAAGCAAAACATTTAAGATGAAAAATGAAGCAACATTGTGGTTTTATGAGAAGCTCTGGCAAACATTTGATAAAACTTCCAAAAAGCTCCATAGGAACACGTTTACAGGAAGCCTTTAGTTAATGAGTTATATTAAGGATGACTTTTTTTTGCCTGTCTACTCCCCTAGCTCCTTTGGAGCCCAGAAGCACCTGTTTAAATTGAAGTTTTTAAAACACCAGACAGGTGTCAAAATTTTTAAGGTCTTCTAGAACATGGGACAGAGGGAGGGGAAGTGATTAAAATGGTGCATGGTACTCAGCCTGGAGTTTAGATCTGCTGAGCAGCTACGAGTAATGCAGATTAAATCCTTAAACAGCATTGAAGAGGCTATCACAAAATAGTTTAGGTTGGAAGGGTCCTTAAAGCCATCCAGTTCCAGCCCCCCTGCTATGGGCAGAGACACCTTCCACTAATCTTAACAAGCAAATATAATGTATTTCCTGTGCAAATATTTTTCTGTATGGTTTAACCAATTACTTATCACACATGTAGAACCTTTGCATTAGAAATAGCCTTACTTTTAAAATAAAGGAAATCTCACCACTTACCTTGTTAACTCTTTCCTGCAGGTGGCCTCGGTCATATTATGCTTTGGTTTAACTGTGGTAGGGGTGGGGTAGCATTTTGCCATTGCCATGTCTTTTTTCTTATTTCTTCTTGAGATTCACAATAGAGCTTGGTTTCTAGAAACTTTATTTGAAATTAAATATTAATTATAGCTGATACTTTCAATGTTTGTTAGATCATCTCTACTTTGAACATGACAAAGAAGGAACGGTGCATTATCCACTGTAGATTAATTATCCATAGGATGTGATAGACGTTCTCTAATTGGATGTTAAAAGATGAGTCATACTCTATGGCTAACATAGGTTCTGGGTTCTAATACAGGCATGCTGCATGTGGTATTTGTGAAGACAGTAAATGGAGCTCTGTGCTGGAGAAATCTGGAGCCATGTCCACCTGACTCAACAAGCAAAAGTGCATCGTTTACCCAACTGTCAAAATAGCAAAAAAAATTATCAATAGAGGGAAGTTACTAACTTTCCTGTCAGTTGAAAGTCACTACCCCAGTATTTTCAGGTGAAAAAAATCTAAGTGATTTTAAGCACTTTGAAAAATTACTGACACTCTCTAACTAGAGGGCTATGAGATGTTCCTCTTGCAGCTTAAAACCACTTTGAAAACTTCTGTCATAACGATGTGTACACAAGCTTATCTCATGTTACAGCCTGTACACTGGAGTTTTATCTTTTGTGCAGTTAATCTTTCAAGAGTTTATGCTGATCAGACTTTAAAAGTAAGGAATTTCCTTTTTTTCTTGGTTTTTTTTTTATTACCAAAAAAAATCAACACTCAATCCATCCATAAACAATTAGAAGGTTTCATGATACAAGGGGAATGTGTCTTGTAAATGAGGATGGGATAGTCTTTAAACAGAGCATACCTGGAAACTCTCTCTACTGTGAGGCTGAATAAATGAAACTCAGCAATGTAGAGTGGACCTGAATTGGCAAGTTTTATACTACTTTACACTATTCATCTGCGTTGCAGCTCACAAATGGTGTGCTTATATGCATGGCTAAGCTACAACTACTCCTGCCAATTTCCTTCTCCAAATGTTTTGCTGGTTTTGGAGTCACTGTGCAAATGACCAGAAGGAGCAGGTTTTGTTTCTTCATGTCTCTTCATGTGGAAGATGGCTTGTTGCAGAAGAGAATGGAGCCATGCTTTATTAAACCGGACCTTTTATTACTAGCATCTCCTGGTCAGTGTATCAACAAGTAAAAACAGCATTTAAAGGAATCCTTACACTCACCTCTGGGCCAAAAATTATGTTTCAGCAAATGACGACTTGCTGACTAGGTTGAGCTCCTGTAATCTAATTTTTTTATTTTTTGTTAAAGCATTCGAAAAGCCCCTCCTGGTATTTCTTGAGTGGCCTCCAACTTCGAAGCAACATTCCTAAAAAGAGAAAGTGAGCCTTGTGCAAGTTAGAAACCTTGTCAGGAGCTGCATTTGTGTGGCCTGTTGGCTGCTTGTCATGTAGATCTGTCTTTCGAAAGAAGCACCATCAATCTCAACCAAGGGACAGCCCATTGGGAGGAAGCATAAGGCAGAGATTCACCTTAGGTAGGACCAGATATAACCACTTCAGTTTCTATATCCAGCTTTTTTGAACATTTCTAGCTTTACATGAGATGAATCCTGTGTTCAGTTCTGGGCCCCTCACCACAAGAAGGATGTTGAGGCTCTGGAGCGAGTCCAGAGAAGAGCAATGAAGCTGGGGAAGGGGCTGGAGAACAGGCCTTATGAGGAACGGCTGAGAGAGCTGGGGTTGTTTAGCCTTGAGAAGAGGAGCCTGAGGGGAGACCTCATTGCTCTCTATAACTACCTGAAAGGAGGTTGTAGAGAGGAGGGAGCTGGCTTCTTCTCCCAAGTGACAGGGGACAGGACAAGAGGGAATGGCCTCAAGCTCTGCCAGGGGAGGTTTAGGCTGGACATTAGGAAAAAATTCTTTACAGAAAGGGTCATTGGGCACTGGAACAGGCTGCCCAGGGAGGTGGTTGATTCACCTTCCCTGGAGGTGTTTGAGGCACGGGTGGATGAGGTGCTGAGGAACATGGTTTAGTGTTTGATAGGAATGGTTGGACTCGATGATCTGGTGGGTCTCTTCCAACCTGGTGATTCTGTGATTCTATGAAACGTGTGCCAGTTTCTCCTCTTATGTGTGTTCTTTCTTCTACATTACAGTGTCTTCCTCTATTGCCACGTATAATAAGAGCCGCTTGCAATAAAAACCATGCTTCTCAACAGCAGTTTTGGTATTGCTCAGGAGTGGTCAACTAGACCTTAAAAACATTTTTTATGAGAATTCTCCATGAGGAGGCACAGGTCATTAATACATGGCAGTCTTTCACCTGGAGCTGCTGCTTAATGAAGAGAAAAATGGAGAAAAACTTCATGTCAAAGCTTACAGCAAAACCATACATTCAAAATAATTCTCTCTGGAAGCATTTTAAACAGTATTTATTGCTTTGATGTTGCCTTGATCATATTTTAATGCTTAATTAAAAATAGAACTCCAAGGATCTGAAATTATATTGTACCTTAAAGCTCAAAGAGAGGAGGTTTGGTTTTAAGTATTTTTTTTCTCAGATAAAAGGAAAGAAAATATCAGGCTATTTGATGTTGTGTCATCCTAGAGTTGGCACTGGTGTATGTGATGTTGGTTTCCATAAGAATACTGACATGAATGAAGTCTACTTATGAGAATAAGGCCATGAAACAGCAGGTCCACAGGCTCCATGAAACAGTTAGTAAAAGAAATCTGTAATTGTGAATAGAATCTGCAGAGGTTTCTCGGTGCATCTGCTCAGTTTTAGAAAAGAGAGAAAGAGGGAAGACTGGGCTCTCATTCCTTAAGGATTTGTTAGGCCCATGCTATCGGATTCCTCATCTGTACTGAATGTGATGAATGGTAAGGGCTTGGAGCAGCTGGGTGCTGTCTTTCTGAGCTGCAAGCCTGTTCTGCACAAAAAGTTGTGTGTTCCTTGTGTTCGGTGTCTACAGTGAATAGTCAGAAAAAGCTTTGTATTTCTTTCTCTTACCTTGTTTTTCCTCTTCCTTTCCTTCATTCTTCAATTGTGTGCCTGAATAATTATTTCCATGCAAGTGTCCCAACAGACTCAAATTTTGATTTTTTGAAAGACCGCAGGTGAGACTTCAACTTCAGCTACTGCAGCAGTTGTTTGAGGGGTGGATATTGATGAAAGGAAGTGATGCTGATTGATTGTTTCAATCATTTACGTTTCCTACGGGCAAGGCACGCTCAGCTCTTCTTCTAGCCCTTACGAGATTGCTTTTACCTGTGTGGTACACTGGGTCTGGCTACTGCAGCATCTCACCTGGTCCTTCGGATAATGGACAGCTCTTTGAAAATAAATAAATAAATACAATTAGTGGCATGAACTAGATGCTTTGCTGATAACTGATATCATAGCATATGTTTTTCCCTTGTATGTATAAGCAGATGTTTTCCAGTAGTAACACTCAAGATAAAGTCAGTGCATTAACTGTTACTGCAAGAGTGAAAATGAGTGTGGAGAGGGGAGACTGCAAAAGCTTATGTGCTGCCTTTTTAGAGTACTGAGTCTATGCTGTCCTGGTCTGGAGAGGGGCGTTGTAAGCAGAGCTCTGTCACTGCTAATGTACAAACGTGTCTGGCACACATTGTTAATTCTGACATATCCAGTGTGTAAAGCTGCCTTACTGCTCTGAGCTGAGCATCACATGTAGGTACTCACAGTTGTGAAGTGTAGGAAGGTTGTTCGGTTTTCAGATTGGGAAGAAAGATGAAGTTTCTGCTGATGAAATTATAGGACACCTGTTTCCTAGAAAATAGATTGAAGCCACTGGCTCTCTTTGTTCAGGGCAGCCGATAATCACAGTTGGTTGTGGCTGGTCTATGTTGATGCAAACCAGGCTGAAGTCAATGGGTCGTTACCAATTGCGTGGGAATCTTAGTCCTATTAGGAAGCATTATTAAAGCATCCTATCCTACAGGATATAGCAGTACAGTAAATATATTGGGAATTCTCCATTGTTTTAATTTTGTAGTTGCAGGTACTTATTCTAGACTTGAACGTAGACCTTGTGGTCTCCAGTCTGTTCCTAGTGGATAGGGCTGTGAGTATAAGCAGGCACTGCAGCAGCTGGCACTAAATTGTGCTTTGCAGCCCTGGCAGAGAAGAGATGGAATGCAGATGAGCAAAGACAGTGAGGATGCTGAGGATGCTTCTTGCTGAGGATGGAGTGCCTCATGGATGGGTTTCAGGTGTGCTGGTATGGCACCTCCTTCTTTCAGGACCTGCAAACTGTCAAGCTCAAAGAAGTGCTGCTAAACGTTGGTTTAAGTCATTGTTTTGGTGCTTGGCTGGACAGGATGCATGTTGAGAGCACAAATAAATGCTTTTCTGGAATTCATCTTTTTGGCTGATTTGCAGCTCCCTGTTGTTGAGCCAGTAACTTTTAAGAATCCCGAAGTGTTTATTTCTTTGATTAACTCATGAAAGTGCTAGGAAAGTATTATGATAACCTACATGCATAGTTACGTGCATACACAGTGCTGTAAGAAATGGAGGAGAACTTGGTACATGTAGAAATTAAGTCTAAACATGCAGAAATAGTACTTGCAAGTGACAAATCATCAAAATTCATTGTAACAGAGTATCAGTACTGGTAGATTGTCTTGGTTATTTTATATGTAAATGTAATGTGCTTTTCAAACTGTTTTTCTTTTTTTTTTTTTATTTTGCAGGGACCTGAGCTGATGAATAAATATGTTGGTGAGTCTGAGCGAGCAGTGAGAGAGGTGAGCAAGGGCAAGCTATGCATAATGTTATGTGTTAACCTTTCTTGGCCATCAAATCCTTATAAGCTTCTCTTTAAACTTTCAAAAAGAAATTCCTTCTGATTTAAATTTAAAAAATAAAGAAAAAAAGCATAAGGGATATTGTGTTGTTTAACTTCCTCTTGCATCGGCCTAGTGATGCATCTCAAATTTGGGATCCAGTAGCAGCTTTCACTATAAGCCTGCATTGTGCAGTATCATAAATAACTTAGAATCATAGAATCACAGAATGGTTTGGGTTGGAAGGAACCATCCAGTTCCAGCCCCCCTGCCATGGGCAAGGACACCTCCCACTGGATCAGGTTACCCAAGGCCCCATCCAACCTGGCCTTGAACATCTCCAGGAACAGGGTAGCCACAGTTTCTCTGAGCAACCTGTGCTGGTGCCTCACTACCCTCACAGGAAAAAGTGTCTTCTATTCTGTGATGGTTCTGTAGCTTTTGAGATATGCATTCTGTAAAAATTTTCTCTCCCTTAAAACTGAGTGTTTCCTGATTGTTTTTCTAGATCTTTAGGAAAGCCAGAGCAGTGTCTCCTTCAATTCTTTTCTTTGATGAAATAGACGCCTTGGCAGTTGAAAGGGGAAAGTAAGTAATCCTGTTACAAAAATCACAGACATTATTTTCTGATAAATTACTCTTACATTGTGCAATCACAAGCATTTTACCTTTCTAGAATTATTTTATTAAATATATTCATTCCACATACGGAAAGACAACATATTTACTCAAGCGTATTTAACTTGGCATAAACGGGTAAGCTGGTGGAGTTGCTCCTTTCTCATCTCATTGGCAGGAATGATTGTACTGGTTCTCATGCCCTTTGGCTCTTTTCTGTGGTTTTAGCTTGCATTTATTTCTACTTACTAACTCCTTTCTTTTCCCAGACTTGTTACAGTGGCCTAATATAGAGTCTCCATGAAGCAAACAATATATAATATATTGGAATTTCCAAGGAGACTATTTAAATGCCTAAATTTATACTTACGTGTAAACATTTCGCCACACTGGGAAAAACTTAATGTAAAGATTTGGGAACACCTATGTCCTTTCATGTGTAACATTCAAAGGGGATTATCATGCAAGCAGCTAATGATATTTTATTTAATATCCTGCTTTGTGATGATTCTGAGAGGCATTTGAGCTCTTGTCTGAAGGAGCATTACACCAGGTTGTAGGTGCTACTACTGCATTGCACAGGCTCTGTAAGTTGGAGATACTTTATAAAATGCTAATACTTGTGAGCAAGTACTTTTTTTCTGTTCTGTTTTACATGAAAGACTATCCAATATGTGCATGTGGAAAGTATTTATCCAGTTTAAAAGCTCATCACAGCTTCATAATTTTTCTAGAAAAGAAGCTACTTCAGAATCCATTCGGATCCCTCTGTATTGCAAAAGGGCCATTTGTATCTGCGAGAAGGGATAAGAAGTCTCATTCTTACGCTTCCGTGGCACAAACAAATTGTCTGTGTTACAGGAGGTGGCATCAGATGCAGTTTAGAGCTGCCCTGTGAAACTGCTAAGAAGTGAACGCACTTTCTGTTGAAAATGCACAAGCTGATAGAAGATGGCTTCATCAGCATCCTTCTTGTATGCAGTGTAGGCAACTGAAAGGTGTAACCTTCCTAGAAATACCAGCCACCCTGTGGTGACAATGAAACACCTGCCTGCTTATCACAATAGAGAAGTTGCAAAAATGCATGCTGGAACTCAGCCAATAGAGGGGGAGAAAAAATATCTCCCCTGCTGCAATTCTTAATTAGGTTTAGGTTTTAGAAACACCACTTCATCAAGATAAAACCTTTTGGAGGAATAAGCCATAGTACTTTTAAATCAGCCTTTTCACATAGTGCCCTGGAGGTGCTAAGTTTGCTTGTTTGTTTGTTTGCTTTATTCTTTTAAGGAGTAAACAACACAATTTTACCTTTCGTGGAAGTGTCTGTGGGGGGTAGTAGGCCTGGTACAGCTTGCTGAAGAATGTGGTGTGACCTGCTGCAGCCGTGTTGTGCTGGAGACATCTGGTCTTGGAGCTTTACAAAGAACAGGGTGGGACGCTCAAATATTTCATTGTCAAATCTGAACCAGATGGGAGGTAGAACATGTAGCAGAGTTCTCATAAAATTCATCTGAAATTAAATGGTGTAGGAAACCAGACAAGGCACTTATTAGAAATAGCTTTTTTTTTTTACAGGCTGACTTTGCACAGTAGGAATTTGCAAATGCATTAGAGATGCTAATGATTTGTGGCCTCTGGAGATCCATTTCCTGTACTAGTACTAACCATACTGATATTTTCAAGGAAACACCTGCTTATATTGTCTCCCTGTTCCCTCTGTTGGTTGAATTGGTTTTCTCTGCCTTGGCAGGGAAAAACATTCTGTGATACGGCTTTCCCTCTCAGTTTAATTCTTTGTTAGGATTCTGTGAGATTTATGGAGAATGTGCTACATCCCTGTCTGCCAGCTAAATAACCTCTCCTGATCCTAAAAGGATGTGTCCAGAGATACATAGAAGTCTAAACTGTTAATTTGTGAGAGTAGTTTCATGCATAGTTCAGATCTGAAATACAGATGTGGAATAACATTGAGTAAATGCTTACTGCTTTTGCTCTTCAAAGCGTGTTGTGAAGTATTCATTAACCCATTATTACTTGCTTAGATTGGACTAAAGCTTGTGAGTTTAAAACACAAACATTTTGCTCCTAACCTTCTGTAGAGATCACTAAGAAGTCCCTTTTCATCAGCTGGCACATACAAACTAATTGACTTGGTAATTGATTATAGTACAGGTAGATCAAGAAAGCTGAGGAATTTTCATGTTTACACCATTCAATATAATGTCTCCTTTGTGTCATGTAGTGGAGACTGTCCCTGCACAAGCCATGGCGAACACTGTAGCTGCATTCAGATATGCCATAGTGCTTTACAGAATCATTAAGGTTGGAAAAGATCTCTAAGATCATCCAGTCCAACTGTCAGCCCAACACCACCGCACCTACTAAACCATGTCCCCAAGTGCCACCTCTACAAGGTTTTTGAACATCTTCAGGGATGGTGATTCCACCACTGCCCTGCGCAGCCTGTGCCAGTGCTTGACACTATTGCAGTGGAGAAATTTTTCCTAATATCCAATCTAAACCTCCCCTGTCGCAACTTGAGGCCTTTTCCTGTTGTACTATCACTTGTTTCTTGGGGGAAAAGACCAGTACTCACCTCACCACAACCTCCTTTGAGGCAGTTGTAGAGAGTGATAAGGTCTCCTCTGAGCCTCCTCTTCTCCAGGCTGACCAATGCCAGGTCCATCAGGTGCTTCTCATTAGACTTTTGTTCCACCCCCTTAACTAGCTTTGTTGCCCTTCTGTGGACACGTTCCAGTATCTCAATGTCATAGTGTTTGCTTCCATGAGTGGGTTATGACTTCTTTTTCTTTCTCCTTACTTTTGAAAGATGCTGTTTTAACTTTTTGTAAGAGGGACTGCACTGAAGCAAGACTGGTCCAGGTACAGCAGCACATGAGGAGGAAGGTTTGCCTGGCAGTAGTCCCTTGTCTGAACAAAGCTTGAGTGGCTTTACAAATTGCACAGCTGTGAAGAGTTATGGGTATTTGCTATCCTTTGGTATCCTGACCATGTAAAACCTAATTCTTCTGGCCATTAGAGGTTGCCAAGAGGGAAATGGCTTGGTAATTAGACTTGAAAGTGATGAATGAACATGGCTCTGTGTAAATGCAGCACAGACAGTCTGTTTGCTGAAGTTAAGAAGTCTCTGTGCTTTGGAAATGGGACATTGTTTATATAAGTGGGATTTTTAGGATTTTTGGGCAAGAGACATATTTTTTCCTTTTTTTTCTTTTCCAGAAGCAAAGCATGTTCCCCTTTAATTGCAAATCTTTGTAATATAAGATGGGAAATGTTGTAGACTGATATGGAAGACACTGATAAATTCCATTTTCAAAGAGAAAAGACAGCAAGGGACAGAATCAGTAGCTTGCATTTGACTTTTAGAGTCCAAAAACTGTTGGTAGGTGAATAATGTTAACCTTTTCAGAGGGAGGATAGAAGTGAAAAGGTGAAGGAACTTTGATACCAATCCCCTGAAACTACAATATGATGATGCTCTTCTGTGGAGGAATGTTATCGAGGAGGATAGATACACACTTAAGCTGCAATTTAAAATGCTCAGAACCTCTGAAAGATGCACTGTTTCCACTCTAGGTGTTTAAATATTTGCAGTCTTCACTTTTGAAGCATTCAGACTTCTAAATGAAGCTGTGAAGAACAGCAGGTTCTCTTCTGTACTGGGCCACCTCAGCTTTTAACAGGGACTGTGATAAATCTGTTTTTAAACCAAGCTGTCTGTCTTGAATATTTTAGCACGTATTTATACTGTACACTTTAGCACATATTTCACTGTATGCTTGAACAAAGAATCATAGAATGGTTTGGGTAGGAAGTGGTCTTAAAGCTCATCCAGTTCCATTACCTCTGCCGTGGGCAGGGACACCTCGCATTGGATCAGGCTACTCTAAGCCCCATCCAACCTGGCCTTGAACACCTTCAGGGACTGGGGCATCTACAGCTTCTCTGGGCATCTAGGGCTAGTGCCTCACCACCCTCACAGGAAAAAAAAATTCTTCTTTATGTCTAATCGAAATCTCCCCTCTTTCAGCCTAAAACAGTTCCCCCTTGTCCTGTCCCTGCACTCCCTGATAAAGAGCACGTCATTTTTGTGTCTATGCAAATTCCCTGGTGCAATCGGCAGCCTCTGTCACGAAGCAGGTTAATGTATTGCATGCTAGCAATGGACCCTGCAGGGACAGAGCAAAGTGGCATTATGTAGGACAGAGGCTCTTAGTAGAAAACCACTTTGCACAGGGTAAATTACCAGTAGTAGAACTGGAAGAGGGATTGTCACCCTAATACTAATCATGCAAAGGTAAAAGAAAGTGAACATAGAATATACAGAAGGAATACCGTTTCCTTGTGCCATACTTGTGTTGTGAGGGACTGGATTCTAGCAGCTGGCTCTGTTAGGCAAGGAGATTTACTTTTCTGGCTTATGCTGGCAGTGTTTCTCCCCAAATTGGGGAACATGAGCTGGTTCCCTGCATTATCTGAGCTGTGTTTGGATGGGATCGAGAGTTGAAGCATTCAGAACTTCTGTGACTGTTGTCTGAATTCTTTAAAGGTTTGGAATTTGGTATCCAAATAGAAAGATTGGCTGGGAAAAAAAAGCTTCATGTCCAGTGCCAGCTTTGTTTTTTTAGGCCTAGCAAGGAATAGTGAAAAAGTAAAGTTTTGAAATGATTTAATCATACAGTGAAGCTTGTTCTTTGCAGTTTTAACAAATAACATTAGCCATAGGTTGTGTGCATACATGATAAGTGTCTACAATCCCCTTAATTTTAAAACAAACTCGTTAACGCTTCTTGTCTAGCAAGGCTCCTTTATCAAAATGTGTTTAAAATCTATATTTCTTCATTTTTCTTTAAAAACCCCAGAAATTTGTAACTTTTCCAACCTGTATTATAATTTGGACATTTGAAGTGAATAAAGGCTTTCATTGGCATCAGTGGAAGCAGGATTAGATCTGTAAACCCATTTCTTGAAGTCATTGAAGTGCATGGGTAAAATGCACAGGCTTTAGAGGGACTAATGGCCTCAAGCTCCGCCAGGGGAGGTTTAGGCTGGACATTAGGAAAAAATTCTTCACAGAAAGGGTCATTGGGCACTGGCAGAGGCTGCCCAGGGAGGTGATTGATTCACCTTCCCTGGAGGTGTTTAAGGCACGGGTGGACAAGGTGCTAAGGGGCAGGGTTTAGTGTTTGATAGGAATGGTTGGACTCGATGATCCGGTGGGTCTCTTTCAACCTGGTTATTCTATGATTCTATGATTCTACGATAATCAGATCTGTTAATGTAGGTAAGCCTGTTCTGCAGTGCTTGTACATCCTGTGGCAAAGTTGACCTGTAGCAAGGTGCTTCAGCCAAAGTGTGAATTTGGGCTTCTGTCTGGATTCCTGCCCAATTAAAAGAGATAGCAGGACTAGAGGGATCAGAAGTGGGCATGTGGTGAGCTCTGCAGTTCCCAATATTGCATTGGCTGTGGAAAAACTTCAGCTTACCACGAAATGGGCCCAGGCAGGCTACAGCTGCCTGCGGCGTTAGGGTTATAATGATAGAAGGTCCTTTTTATTCTTTATTTTATTTTATTTTAAATGAAATACAGGTGGAACATAATTGTAATTAAAAACTTATAAATGAAACTTCTTCCAGATGAAAGCAAACCTCTTTTAGTTAGGTATTGTTATAATGAAATAAAATCCATTCTTGCTAGTTACTTCTAGGTCTGTAATACTTCCAACTTAAGCTGTACTTGCTTCCCTGGTAGACGTGATTGATTAGATTTTTCAACTTGATTAACTTCCAGGAATGCACAGAGGAGAAATGCTGAGGAAAACAGAGAGAAAGGAAATGGGAAATTTACTGTGCAGCAGGTGTTTGGGTTGTTTTTTTGAGTTTTGGTTTGGTTTTTTTTTAAAGGCAGCGTCAGAGTTAACAGAATAGGAGAACTCTTGACGTTAGCATCCTTCCTGTTTCAGCTAGACAGTGCCAGGGCCAGATGAAAGCAAGGTCTAACCTTCATTTTTCATGGATGTGCATCTGGAATTAGTTGTAGGCAGATGGAAATGGACAATGGATCGCCTTAAGGTACTTAAGGATTTGGAGATGTGCTTGGGGAAAGCCC
This sequence comes from Phaenicophaeus curvirostris, assembly GCF_032191515.1. Lineage (NCBI taxonomy): Eukaryota > Metazoa > Chordata > Aves > Cuculiformes > Cuculidae > Phaenicophaeus > Phaenicophaeus curvirostris. The sequence goes on from NC_091395.1 coordinate 6,443,939, forward strand.
TTTGGAAAAAGCCCTACTGATTCCAAGCCCTTCTCAAACTGGCTGCTTTCCTCCTTTTCTCTCCTTTCATTTCATTCTACTTCACTAACTTCTTGAAGCTGCAGTGATAAGAAATTAGACAAATGGAAGAGGCTGATTGCATGATTGTGGAGGAAAATTAGAATGTTTCTGCAGTGGCCTTTAGGCCATTTATTTCAAAGCCACCTGCTGATAGCTGAGCACTGTTTCCTGTTTTCACAAATCTCATCTCTCTTTAGGAAGCTTATTTAGAAGTTGGAGGCACGAAGCTCCTCATTTTTTAGGAAGCTTGCTTAGAAAGGCGGCCACGCAAGGAGTACTAGGAATTATTTTATTTCTCTATTCTTTTCTAACATCTTAAAACCCACTTGACATGAACTGCACTTAATCGGTGAATCAACAGTTGACAAAACACTGTTTTGGGCTGGAGGTGACCATAAAGCTAAATGTTGTATCCAGTGTCTGCGTTTCCCGGACTTCCCTGGGTTTCCTATGGAGATTTCCCTCCTGCACTACTTGCGCTTTTCTCTTGAGGAAACAAGGAAGATGTGGAAAACTGTAGTGGGTAATAGCTGGTATGGGTGTATGACACCATCTAATTGTAGGATGCTGATGGAGAGAAGGGTTAGGATTGTCTTCTTCCAGAGTTTTTCTGAAGATGCAGGCAGGAAAATGCCTTGCTATAGGGAGTGTTTCTTACTTTAGCACTGAAGAGGGTAGGATGTTTTCTTAATTTTTTTTTTTGTTTTATTTATTTTTATTTTTTTTTATGACTAGGCAAATTACGTAACTGATAACATACAAGATTTGTGTGCTGTATATCTGTCCTAGCCTTTTTAATACTATCCAAGCCTGTAGTATCTACGGTGGCCTGAATGGATAATATGAATTATTGTGCATATAATATGCAGGACAGGAAGGACATGGATCTGTTAGAGCGAGTCCAGAGGAGGCCATAAAGATGATCAGAGGATTGGAGCACCTCCTATGCCAGAGGACAGGCTGACAGCGTTGGGGTTGGTCAGCCTGGACAAGGCTCTGGGTAGATCTTAGAGCAGCTTCCAGTACTTAAAGGGGGCGACAGGAAAGCTGGGGAAGGGCTCTTTATCAAGGAATGCAGGGATAGGATTAGGGGGAACAGTTCTAAGCTAAAAGAGGGCAGATTGCAGGTTTAGATTAGATATTAGGAAGAATTTGTTTTCCTGTGAGGGTGGGGAGGCACTGGCCCAGGTTGCCCAGAGAAGTCGTGGCTGCCCCATCCCTGGAGGTGTTCAAGGCCAGGTTGGATGGGGCTTTGAGCAGCCTGATCCAGTGGGAGGTGTCCCTGCCCATGGCAGGGGGGTTGGAACTGGGTGAATCTTTAAGGTCCCTTCCAACCCAAACCGTTCTATGATTCTAAGAATCGGTTAGTAGTTGTGGGTGACAGTTCTGTAGCTCAGAACATGAATTGTCCTTATAAGCAGAAATAAGTACGTGATGTAAAAGGTGTTGTGGTTTTTGGAGGGAGAGATAAAACTGCTGTAGGGAAAAAACAGTGATATTGTGCTGCTCATGTAAACATGCATGTCTCTGTAAACCTAGTGTATTTAATAAAGTTTGGGTTGAAGCCCCAGTAGCATTCATGCGAAACAAAATTCAAAGGGCACACACTGCTGTCTTTAGCTGTGATAATATTCTGACTGAATTAATATTTCAGCAGGTTGTATCTCTATGGAAAAGCCTGATTTTTCTGAATGGCATGTCAGTGTCCATTCTGCAGGACAAAATGCCCTGCTGATAGAATATTTGAGTGAAATTCAATATCTGTGAAGGTGCTGCAGTTATTATTGTTCTGGTAGTGCAATCACGGTAGATTATTATATTTTTTTCCTGATATTGTGGAAAACCTTGAACTGGCAAAGCTATATTTCACCATAGTTTGTGAGGGAAGGAAATAGAACAGTGTGACAGTGAATTACGATCACAGGAGTTGGACTGAAAAGATGGGTTTGGCAGGTGCTCCTTGCTGACAGGTTACCCCTGCAAAGCCCTGACAGAAATGTCAGACTCAATAAAAAATCCTTCAGACTGTGTGAGTGAGGTGACTCTCGCGTGGGAGAGTGCTGGCAGGGGGCAGTGGTATTTCAGGAACCTTTAACCTCTGTAGTTGGCAGAGAAGTGGAGAGTCCTGCAAGAAAGGTCTATTTCAACCTTTATTAATTTTTTGAAAGCAACCATTTTGATATGTCAATGGGTTTTACATTTGTTTTGATATGAAATTATTCCCAGTGATTCTAGTGAAAGAATTATTTGAGCTGTTGTAACGTTCACAAGTATTTTTAAAACCTGTGCATTTTGATTATGATTGCAATTCTTTTGTTAGGGAGGGAAAAAAGTTAAAGGCAGCCTTTATCAGATGTAAATCTTGCCTGATACGACATTTCAGAAAAGAAGGTGGGCAGTACTCCCTTCTCACAAAACCTGTATTATAGATTTCAGCTGTGTGGAGATTAATCCCTCTGCAGTAATTTATCCTGGATGCCTCTCCTGAGGTCTGCCTCTTCGACCTCACGGATCTGTCAGAGGTAGGGTCATCTGTGCAGAAATGTTGCTTTTCAAGAGAGGGGCCCTCCCAGACTTCCTTCTGGTTTTGTAGTTTCACAGTTGCTGTGAATTTAAGAGCACTCAAAATATTGTGGTGTGAATATTTCCTGCATTTCTACATCTCCAATTTAGCAGCGTAACTAAGTAAAGGTCCCAGTTCTGAAGCTAATGTGTTCAGACAGGCTTCAATGCTATTGAAGTCAATGGCAGGATGGAGAGTCGCTAGTTCTCCTTTGCAGGATTTAAATGGTGATTGAGACTTAAATACATTTTCCAATGAAAATGACATCTGGTGTTACGAAAAACATTTATTCCATTGGCTTTGGAAGTGTTCTAGTTTGTCAGATGATGCAGGCATGCATTTGCATTAGCTGGCGGTGATGGTGCTTACCAAATTTCATCACGAGGTAAACTGTAATAGCTGCATTCTTAGACTGGTTTTAATTTTCAAATGTTAATCTGATGCATAAAGGGGGAGGGGGAGAAGAAAAGGAAGTTAAAGAAGTACAAATGTACAAAACAAGTCAGTTGCTGTCAAAATATTGCCAATGGCAAGGTTAACAGATTTAAATCTGGTGATTTCACACTTATGGTTATGTCTGGAAACAAAATCTCTTTGGCCTGAAGAACTATGTAAGCTGGTGAACTGTACGTACCCCTTGATGCAGTGATAGAATCAGGCTGCAGTTGCTTTTGTATCCCCAGGAAGAAGTTTGAGAGTGGTTTAAGATGTACAATGGGAAATGTAGGTGCCTGCTGAGATCTGAATCCAGCTGGATAGAACAGTCATCGGATAAGGCCAAAGGAGATGAGGAAAAAGAAAAGGTGCTATGGAGGGCCCTCACCTGCTATACTTACTTTGGAGCTGGGGCTCACAGTCTCTCAGTTCCATCAGACAAGGCCAGAATTCAGATTAATTGTGAGGTTTTGGTACACTGTAGGATATATGTTTTATTCTGTCAAAATGTGTACTTGAAGTGTCTTTAGCTAAAATAAAATACTAGGAACAGGTTTTGTTTTCCGTATTCACCTTCAATAGTCTAATTTAATCCATGGATAGTCTCACCTGATGGGCTTTTGCCATTCAGGAAGCTTCTCTGATGATCAAGTGAAGTGCCTATGCAGGGGCTCATGTGTGCTTGGTCTGAGACTGGTGAGACACTTGCAGGATTACCTGAAATAGCACACAGGGGAGGATATCTGACTCTGGCTAATGCAATAAACCAGTAAACAAAGACATTTTTTTGTCTTTAAAACTCCTTCATTGAGGATTTTAAAGAAAGAGGGGTTAACAAAACGATTAAAATAATGCATTGCCTGAAGTCTGATGTATTTCATTAGGGAAACACAAGATTGCTTGAAATTCTCAAGCCCTTATGGAGCAGCCAGGCTTCTCTTTGCTCACATGTGCTTTAATTTGAAGTTCAAGGCATTTCTGGTTAGGGCATGGTGCTTGCATAAACATGGCCCTGTGTGGATTATGTGAGGGGCTTAATTCTCACTGCCTGGATTTGCAGGCGGCGTGTTGACAGGAAATTAGTTTGTACCAGGATGTGCCTTTTGAGGACTATTTCCACACAGTTGTGATGATGATATCGATGCGTGGAGGTTGGGGCTGGGAGGGAAGCAAAGACAGCCCCTTGGCTGGAAGTTGGTTTTGGCAATGCCTCCATGGGGCTGGAGGGTTAATCATAATTTGTGTCTCTGGCTGCTGTTTGCGTCAAAACTCCGGGCGGCTTTAATGAACGTTGCCTGTGTTAATTTGAAACCCTTGCTGGGAAATCATGGGAAAATGGAAAAAAAGCATACTTGCGTGTAACCTTTCAGATTAACAGCTTGGGCAGTGCTCGAGCGCTCGGAGTGTGTGGTGTGGTGCTGATGTAGCTCCCAGCAGATGGTAAGGCGTTCTCTCCCTTTAAACCTGTGCCTGCCTGTGATTTTATAGGGTATCCTGTTAGGCCAAGAGCTAATTTGCCATAGACTCTGTGCTAAAAAAAAGGTGCATCATGTGACAGCTTAGTGAACTATGTAAATAAAAGCACTGAAATGGGAAATCTCTGGTGTCACAGGTCTCAGACACCTTTTCATTTGATACTGGGTTTATTATTGAGATTATTTTCATGCATGATTTTAAAGTTTTTTTGCTCCGCTTTTAACGTAGAATCACAGAATGGTTTGAGTTTGAAAGGACCTTAAAGATCACTCAGTTCCACCCACCTTGTGATGAGCAGGGACACCTCCCACTGGATCAGGTTGCTCAAAGCCCCATCCAAGCTGGCCCTGAACACCTCTAGGGATGGGGCAACGACAGCTTCTCTGGGCAAACTGGGCCAAGGCCTTCCTACCCTCACAGGAAAAAAATTCTTCGTATTATCTAATCTAAATTTCCCCTCTTTCAGCTTGAAACCATATAATAATAAAACCCTTAATAATGTACTGGTATCGTCCTTCGTTGTTTGAGCGGTATTATCCCATCAGTGATTGCTTAACTGCCATTTTCTAATTATGCCCTAATTGCCTGAAAGTCTTTCCAATCCACATTCTCCTGTAACAGTGTGAAGGGTTAGAAAAAACACTAGTTAAGTTTCATTGGTTTGTTGTTTTTTTTTTTTCTGCCTGAAGCTTATAAGAGCTATGATTATACTGGGGAAAGATGTACTATCCATTTTAGCCACTCTTCTTTAAAACCCAATATTTCTTCTTTGTTTCCCGAAGTTTAGCATCTCCGCCAAAGTCTTTGAGATTCAGATCATCTCATATAATGTGAACTTTCTGGTCCCAGTCTTGCAATTACTTTTTCCTTTGCTTAGCTATTTCTTGTGTGCAGTCTATTGGGTATAAAGTGAAGTAAATGTGAAACTTATGCAGGATGGGAGGCCTGAATCCCTACTGAGCCTAACTTATGTTACAAAGTTGATTTTAATTTCCTTTAAGCTCTGTGTCCTTCGAAAAGCATTTACTATCCTTGTCCAACACCTGAAGTGTTTTATCACGTAACAGCCCTCTGTTCAGTCAGTGGGACTGCGTCCCATGGGTGTGTTAGAAACGCTCTAATATCAGTTGGGAATTTCAGCAAATTGAAAAGCTGACAACTCACTAACCCAAGTCCCTTCTCTAATATTTCTTAGCAACCTAACTATTCTGTTAGCCAACATTTATTATAGCTCCTCGAAGATATTTTCCAGACTAGGTCTTATAAGTTAACTGTTTTGCACTGGAAAATTACAGAACCACTTGCAGAACAGGAAAGTTAGACAATTTATTTGGAGGAGATTTGTACAGCAGCACTGGAGTCATTACTGTTTCTTTGGCTCTGGGACATTTAGGAGCCACTTTGGTTGCAGGTGTGCTGGTGGTGGATGATGGTGCTGCAGCAATATACGTGCATAATAGCTATGCAAAGTGCTTATGTTTTAAAATGAAATATTTATTTCTGGAAACTAGAGTTTAGCAGGATAATTATGCAGCATTTGTGTGTGTAGGAGCCTGTGTATCTGTATAAACATTTAAGAGCACTTTTGGAAAAGGACTTTCAAAAAATTTGAGATTAGAAGAGTATCTTAATCCTACATAGATTTGGGGTGACAGTAAAAAAATGTATGTTGCAGCAAGAAGCCCAGCCTCATTTAAAGTATCACATTTCTTTATGCTTCTTCACATCAAGTTAGAGGGATCTGGGAGAATTAGGGAGGTTAATCTTTTAAAATTGTATTGAAAAGTGCCTGCTTAAGGGTAGGGAAATGAAGCCCTCCTGTGTGCAGCAGAAAGGAGAATAGCCCTGCAAGAGCAGTCCTGTTGGTGGAGGAAGATGTAGCTCAGTGCATGCAATCCTCATGGTGAAGGCTGTATTGAAAACAATGAGGCTTTTGGTGTGTGCCAAGAGCAGGGCTCCAGATTTCTGGCAAAGGAGGATAAAACCTATTTTTGGTACTATCTGGCAATTCCTAGCTTTTTTTTCCCAGCTGCTTCAGCTTCCCTGCCTCTGCTCAGCAGAGGGAACTTTTGCAATGAGCCACTGCCTGCGCTTGCTCTGGCCCTCCCTTGTGTTTATTTAGAGCTAGTTGCTACAAGAAATACTTATACATCATTTCTGTAGTGCATCTGCCAGCGTATGAGTGTGTACAGTTATCTGTGTATGGTCTTAGTGTCTCCTGGGTCTATTATCCCTTTAAAAATAAAAAATTACGTGGTGTGCAGTCACATGTTTTTTATAATGATTCAGAAATGAAACCTCTTTATGCAGAACTAGGAGGATGTTATAAAGAAGACAACCATTCATAAGATGTATTATTTATTCTATCACAACATATGTGCTTGGTCTCTTTATTTGGTTTGTGCAATGTCTTCCTTTTCTTCATTCTTTACTGTATGTGTGAATATATGCACACACTAATATATGTTTAAAAAAATTGTCTAGGAAGAAGGTGGTACGTCACTTGGTTCCTGGAGGTTTTCACAACTGGGTTGGATGAGGCTTTGAGCAACCTGATCCAGTAGAAGGTGTCCCTGCCTGTGGCAGGGGATTGGAACTGGGTGATCTTTAAGGTCCTTTCCAACCCAAACCATTCTGTGATTCTATCATACTAGCAGCTTTAATGAAAATAGAGTTTATTCCTATGATGCTTTTTTGTTACCTATAGTTAAGCAATTTAAGCAAATTTTCCATAAGCTTCAAGATTACCAGAGTTCATTCTAAACTGAAAAAATAAATGTCTCGAATAGTTCATGCCTTGTCTGGTTAGGTTTTTCACATATTGGTGATTTCAAAACTGGAGTTTTCCATTTCTCAGTCTTGGGTTTTTTTCATAGTATCTGGAAAATCAGCTGACTTAAAGGACTGACAATGCTATTAGGAGGCAGTTGGTCAACACTCAATTTATTCTCATTTGATGTGGAGACTATAAAAATGCACAACTCTGCTAAATACATAACTACCTAAGTTTTTTATACTGCGTGGGGTGGTACAAGCACTAACTTGGATGGTGCTAAAACTGGATGCTTTTCTGACTAGTAAAGAAACTGCATGAATTTGATTGTCTTAAAAAATGTTTATTTCGGACATCAACTTTGTGTTAAGTTCTTTACAGCCTGCACAGCAGGGTAGTAAGAAAAAAAAAAGCCCGGTTGCTTTACTGAATACCAAGAATTGTATTGAAGGGCTAATTAGGCAATTAGCCTATTTGCATTTACTGATCATGTGACCGATAGTGTTTCAGGTATTGAAGGTGCAAATAAAAATCTGAAAGAATTAAGATTAAAAAAAATGAATCCCTGTAGACTAAAGAAGAACAGTACATTCTTTCCTTTCTCCAGTTTTCTAGGAAGGGAAAGCTAATGATGTGACTTCATTTCTTTTTTTTTTTAATCAGTTCTTCAGGTGCTGGGAATGTGGCTGACCGTGTCTTGGCTCAGTTGTTAACAGAAATGGATGGGATAGAACAGCTGAAGGATGTGACAATTTTGGCAGCTACAAACAGACCGGACATGATAGACAAGGTATGAATAGATGCACAGTCATACATCCTGTTCTCCTAAGAAGACCAGATTTTGAAGTAATGCCATTCTCTGTTACTCCCCAAACTGTGGTCTAATTAATTTAATGATTATGAGTAGGAGTTTGAAAATAAAAGCAAGGCAAAGGAAAGGATTATGTCCCTCACTTCTATTTCCCCTCTACAAAAGTAAGCTGCAACAAAATGTTTTGTGATAGCCTTAAGAATCCGTTTCCTAGAAGAAGTTTTCTTTAAATCAAGATCATTAAACTTGTGCAACAGCACTTCTCTTGAACTGCTTCTGTGGTTTTTGCTTCTGTTGTGTTTGTTTATGCAGGAGATTGCAGGAGTTTATTGGTTTCATTAGTTACTTCCTCTCAAATGATTAAATATCTCCTTGGTGCCATTAGCCTGCTGCCAGCAATACGGTTTCCAGCCGTAAACAGTGCAATTGCTCCTTACATCCTGTGGCAGCTTTGCTGTAGAGAGAAGAACATTTTGAATTTGTAAAAGCAGGAGGGCTGTAACACTGCAGAAAACTCTGAACACAAACCCAACCCAGCAGCCCTCTAGAAAATCCACTTTAAAACTGTCTACCACCACTGTGTCTTCTCACGGCTAATTGCAGTAGACGGACCAGTCTGAAGTGATTTCCTTTTTTGATAGAGTCTGTAGTGTGGGTAACGTTCTTTATTCCACAGCTTTTCCCTTACGCAACATTCATGAATTTGATGACAAGCTGGTAAGTAAGGTTTGTATAGACATGAAGTTTTGGGGAAAAAAAATGTGTGTTTTGGCTCCAGAGTGCTGCCTTTTGAACTGAAGGAGACTGCACAGCTGATGCTGTCCTGACGAAGGCTTACGTAGAGCTTACTTATACCCTGTCTGTGTGCCTGTCATAGCAAAGCAGGGTGAGCAAAGAGTTTGCAGTAAAAGCAATAAAACTTGTCAGTGAAAAATGTGCTTGTGCAAAACTGAAATTTTCAAGATCCCACTTTTGTCATATTCATTTGATTTTTCTTTGGTGACTATTATTTAGGGTCAGACTAAGCTGAATTTGAAAAAAAATTCTATGTGAGAAAGGAGATTTTCTTCTGAGTCAGTTCAACATTATCCTGTGTTACCTCAACTACTGCCTGGGAACTCTGTCATTCTGCCTCTTGATGGATTTTTCTTGGCCCCACAGTGAATGCTCTTTTCTTATGTTTTAGTTTTTGTTGAAATATTTGCTTGCTGGGATAAATATTTATTTGAAATGTTGGCAATGTTGGGACAGTACTGCCATGTGTTATGGGTGCCACGCTGCAATATCAAGAACTTTTAGATAGAACCCAAGTTACTAGATGTATGCCAACTGAACCTGCATCACTGATGCAAATCCAGACCTCTTAGCCTGAGACTGAAAGTTTTCATTCTAAGATGGTGGGTAAATATTTGACATCTTAGAATGACCTGAGTTGGAAGGGACCCACAAGGCTGATCAAGTCCAACTCCTATCCCTGCATAGATCAACCCCAACATTCATACCATGTATATGGGGGTGTTGTCCAAATGCTTCTTGACTATTGTCAGGCTTGGCTCCATGACTGCTTCCCCGAGGAGCTGTTGCAATGCTCCACCACCCTCTGGGGGAAGAACTTTTAAGAACCGTTGTGTTTAGATGACAAGGTGTCTTATGTATCCTTTCCCCAAGTAAAGCTGACAGCCTTGTTTCTAAATGTAAAGAAAAGGAAAAAGTTGCATGAGACAATGTGTCCCACAGTAGCACACTGTATGATTATAGGAATTTTATTAGCAGGAAACCATGAATGGATATTTTAGATTTTTATTCAAAACTGTTTTTACCAAGATATAATGGGGAGGAAGAAAAAAGATCTGGTAATTCACTTGCAGAATAGCAGAGCAAAATTTTACCTATCTGGAGGAAGTGGGATTTTAAACTGTGATTTAAAGAGAGTGGAGAGAACCATATTTGGGTTGGTATTGCTCACATCATGCTTCATCCAGACAGGCTACACCAAGCCACCAGCTTCTCCTGAATCTATGCAATATTTGCAGTGTGTGAGTTGCACTTATTTTTGGTTTTTTCCCCTCTGGAGGAAAGAAGACTGGCACCAGAAAGCACTTGTATTGTAAACTTCACTTAATGGGAAATCTTTCAGTATGTCTTTTAGTTTACTTTGTGTTTGTGATCCCTTTGAAAATTTAATGTTTTGTTAAATCAGTTTAATATTTTATAGGAAAATATCGGTTCACTTTTGCATTACTATAAATGGATGTCCTGCTTTCATAGGTGTATGATGACAGTGATTTTTAATGCATGAACTTTACATATGGTATGAAAGCACAGGGCAGTCTGTATTTTCTGATTCCAGGAACTAGGAAGATGTCTGGTGTACTTTTTGTGACTATGTTTTGGCTTTTCAAACAAAGTAATGTTTGAGGAATGGATGCTTTGCCAGTTTTATATTATGTGCTTACAAAATCAGTAATAATCTATTCAGCATCTTCATTTATATGGCTGCTTTATATGTCACTGAAAATGTGATGATTAATCTTCTGTACTTTGAAAACAACACACGAGGGTATAAAATGTAAGGGTATTCCCCTGAGTCCCCAGACTTTGTCATCCCTGCACACGCTGCGCTATGTTGCTTTCAGGTAGCGAGTAGATTTTGAGTCAGACTTTATAAAGTTATGTTTAATGTTAAACCTGTTTCAACTTGTTAAAAATGTCTACTAATAAGGTAATTGCTCTAAGATGTCATGATTGTATTGAAATATTATTCCAGCCTTAAATCGTGTCCCATGTTTGTAGCACTTAGCTACTTTGCATCCCATTCATGTGGTGCTGGAAATACTTTGGGAGAGTTTCTGTTTTTCATAAGAAAACAAAACCAGCACGTACTGTTTTCAGCCATGTATGATACAGAAAGTGATTTCTCTTGGAAGGAAAATATTCTGGAACAAGATGTTCTGAACATTCTTTGAAAGTGATACAGAAACAAACCGCTCTGAGTCAGTAATAATAGTAAAATCTTCCCTTTTATTCTTCATTCTATAAGTAGAATCGATGAGCAATAATTGGAAAAATGCTTTTGGTGACTTACCCACTTAGGAGTGATCTTTCATACTTAAAATATTTTGCAATAACTTTATGGAGCTGCTTGCGATTCAAAGCTTGCCTGTATTTTTCCATGTAAAACAAGAGAGATTGCTCATCTCCACAAACTTCACATAAAATATTTTGAACATTATGTAGAATTTGATTAGCTTGAAGTTAAATGTTCTCTTCATTTAATTAATAAGATATATGATTAGAGAAGCTTTGCTATGCTGTCTGACACATTTCCGTGGAAGGAAACCTAGACAGGCTCATCAGGATTTGTGTCCTTTTATTCTGTTTCAGTGGAACCTGTTTTCCTAGCCTTTTAGCACTGGGCTTATTTCTTTGGTGAGAAAGGTGAATTGCTATCATTACCTGCCCATACGGATATCTTTTTTTTCTTCTTAAGCAGTGTTTGAATCTCTGTTAGCAAGGGTATGGCGAAGGAAGAGAGACTGTTGGATCCCCAGGGACCCTGGTGAATGGTTTAGCAGAGAGGAAGCAAGATGCATGTTGCTGGCATCAGATGGTTTTACCTCCCACTGGGTCAAATTTGAATGTCAAACACATTAGCTGTGATGTAAAACACAAGGCGCTGAGTGAAGTGATGGCTTATGGTATAGGATGACATCCTGGTGCTCCTGACAGCTTCACTTCTCCTTATCATGGGGTGCAGAAAAGATGTATCCTCAAATAAGGTGTTTGCATAAGAATGACAGGATGTGATAGGACAAATGAAGATTAATGAGATGCTGTGCTGTCAGCATTGCCCATTGTCTCTAGATTGATGATGGTCTGGATTTTGTCTGTGTTCATGGGCTTCAGTGTAGCTTAAACCAGAAACTATCCTGGTACATTAAGTACCGAAGAGCTGAATCTTTACAAATGCTTTGTTGGTACAGGAGGGCTTGAAGCATCTTGCATGGTGGTGTAAGAACCTGTTCTATGTATTATGCCAGTGCTGGGGATTTTTTTCTGCCTCCTTTTGCGTAGTTATTTTGCTTTCTTAAAAACTTCCTGCTCCCTAGCTTTCCTCCTCACTTTCTTCCCCTTCTATCCTCTCTTCCTTCACCTGCAAGTTTTGCTGTTCCTTAGATAAGCTGTTGGCTTCAGTGTATTAACCACTGGGTTTAAATTCAGCTTATTTAGTTTAAGAACATGGATACTACTGAGTTGACTTGTCTGTTCTGCTTACGTGAACAAAATAAACCCAAACTGCAGCCTATATTCTTCCTAGCAACTGCCAAGCATGAGGCAAGGGAATAAAACTCCTTTCCCCTCGTGGCTGATTTGCATTTGGAGGAGTCTTTTGGGCAGGGGAGTCAAACAGAGGTTCATCAAGTTGATCTGACCCTCAAAATGTTGATTGCTATGTAGTTATGGGACAACCTGAATTTAAAGTGGTTTGTTTTGATGAAAATAAAAAAATGCACAATAGAGCCATTTGGCAGAATCAGTGAAGAAATTATGATTTCTTGCCTGCAGCAAAAGTAAATAATCTTTCCTCTTTAAAAACATCAAAGTTCTGTCTTTCTGAAGGCTTATGGAAGAAATTCAAATATTTAAGTTTGCGCTTTTACAGATTAAAAGGAATAGGAAAGAATCTTGTTGTCTGGAAATGTGTATGTGCAGTTATAAAGCAGGTGATGCTACAAGCAGTCAGATGCAGTGGCACAAACTTAATTTGCTACCACATAATATATTTTCCTATTTACATATTTGCCTATTTGTGGTTTCCATTTGGTCAGATGTATCTTTCTATGTTACAGCTTTGACTTGGTAGGATTTCAGTTTTCCCAAATAGAGCATAGGACTGTGGAGTTAGAAGCCATGTAATCAGTCAGTCATGATGTTTCCCTCTGTGACACCCTCCACCTCATTGTTTGATCACAAAATACTCTAGGCTGGAAAGGGCCCCTGAGGTGTCTCCTGGTCCAGACTTCTGCTTGAGCAGGGCTTCAGTGTTAGGTGAGTTTGCTCAAGACTGGTCCAGGAGAGTTTTGAGTTTCTCCAAGGGTGGAGATCTCAGAGCTTGTGGGCATCTGCTGCGTTGTTTCTCCACCTTTACCAGGAAGACTTTTTTCCTTATATCTAACAGTCTAGCTGGCTGTAACTTGTCCCTGCTGTGTACCTCTGAGAAGTGCCTGGCTTCTACTTCTTAACAAGCCATCTTGCCACTCCCTGCTCCTTTAGGTATGTGAACACAGATGGAGTTGTACATGGAATTGTGAAGGAGAACTATTTTTTCTTCTGTCCCTGGTACTAAGGTGGGAAAACCCCTAATCAAGCTGTGCCTGAAAGAAGGACCCACCTATGCTAAACTACTTTAGGACTCTGGAGGAGTAAATGTAAATATCTAGCTTTTCTTTCTGCTCTGCATTGGATTTGGCTCAAGGATTAGCAGTCAGGTGTCCCTTGGCCTTGCAGTGATACAATATGAGCAGAAGAAAGGGGAGGTTCAGGCTGAACATAAGGAAAAAATTTTTCACAGAAAGGGTCATTGGGCACTGGCAGAGGCTGCCCAGGGAGGTGGTTGATTCACCTTCCCTGGAGGTGTTTAAGGGATGGGTGGACGGAGGTGCTGAGGGACATGGGTTAGTGTTTGATAGGAATAGTTGGACTCGATGATCCGATGGGTCTTTTCCAACCTGGTGATTCTATGATGTCTCTGGCTGTCATTTCTCAACGTTACTTTTGTACAGATCTCATCCAGATGGGGGCACAAAACCGAGCGCTTTTCAGAATGAGATAGTGCTGGGACACAGTGCTTGGCAACATTTTTTATGGCAATTGAATAAATTAGTACTAAGTAGACACTAGTTGGAGTAAAATCTTTTTACACACTTAATTTGGTACTGCTAGGTTACTGGAGATGAAGTCCAGCCTTGGGACTGCTAGAGATTACTGACAGGTAATCTGCTTGCTTTACCTGGTATCACATTACTGTTGTCAGTCTTCATTTGTAGATGGGCTTTGTAGGCATCATGAGAACAGAACAGGTAGGGAAGTGTTTCAGAGTAGGAATCAAGGTATGGAAGCACAATTGCCATGTCTTGCTGAACCATTAATTATTTTTTTCCTTTAAATGCTGAAATGCCTCTCCGCTTGTCAAAGGGCACTCTTCATATTCTTGTAAAGCCCTGGGATTAAAAAGAGAGAGTGAGATTTTGTGGATCTCCTACTCAGCCAGCCAGCACCTAGAATGTTATATTGTTTTGCCCAGCTGCAAGTATAGATCTGTGAAATAACAGAAGATGTGGGATTTCTTTTGAAGACAAGATTGTTCTGGAGCATATAATAAATTTTCAGAAAGTGAAGCTTTAGGGAAAAGTGATATCAAACTATATGCCATTGAAAAGAAGATCTGATATTCCAAAATAGTTGCACAATCTTGGCACCATCACATTTTCCATCAACTGTTTTTCTCTGGTATGTGTTTGGGGTTTTACCCTTCATCTTGTTCAATGTGCAACTCTGACTAGGGCAAAGAGGTGCTCTGGGAAGTAGCTGTTTCTCAGAGGTCTAATTTTGCCTTCATTTATATCAGATGTTTGCATTTTAGGGTGATTAAGAGCTCACTTAGTTTGTTTAAAAAAGAAGAGCAAAAGAGTGAATGAAACAATTTAAATATTGTCACACATTCTTTTCACTTGGAAAAGTGAAATGACTAAATAGACACCATTAACAAGCACTGCTGTTTGCTGAGCAAGGTTTCCAAGCTGATGATTTGAGGCTGAGTTGCACGGTGAACCTGTAGTCCTTAAGGAGTCTGACCACTCTGTTTGAATGCAGAGGTGGTTTCTGTGTTCATGTACATACGTATGAAGTTGCTGTTTAAGCCAAGAACTAGGTTTTAAGATTCACCTGAATCTCCCTCTCCCCCCACCTCACAGAAGAAAACTTTGCTTTCTCACGACTACAGCAAATAAAATATTTCCAGGTGTGCAAAAGTGATTTCCTCCTCCTCCCCGACCCCCCCCCCCCAATTTGATTGTCGGAGTGTAGAGGGCTGAGTAGTAAATCAGCCTTAAGGCTGCTACGGTTTTAAAAAACAAAATCTTAGTGGTGACAGCCAAAGAGCACAGTGACTTTTTCACTCAAGATTTATTACTTGCCTGAAAAGACGGGTTGGAGGGAAAACTTGCTGGACTGCATATTTTCTCTTTTAGCAGATACACTATAGGGCCAGGAGAAGTTTGCTTTATTTTGCCTCTGAAAGCATACATCCAATCGATGTATGTAAAAAATATGATAGTTTTACTTCAAATAGAACAGAAAAATAAATATGCCTACTCTTATTCTTTAGAACAGAAAGCATTTCTTACGTTGGCTCAGTCATGTATTTTAGCGTCACTAATACTTCCATAAACTTCTCAGCAACACATGCCAGAAAACTTACCTGAAGGTATCAAAGTGTATTTGTTTAATTTGGAAAAGTGCAAAGATGGGAAAGTAAAGGCCAAGGGCCAAAGTTTGTTCTTATTAATACCTCCTAAACTCACAAACTCCAGATGAATCATAGAATCCTAGAATTGCTAGGTTGGAAAAGACCTTTGAGATCATTGAGTCCAACCGTACCTGTCCACTACTAAACTGTATCTCTGAGCACTTAATCTACCCATCTTTTAAATACCACCAGGGATGGGGACTCAACCACCTCCCTGGGCAGCCTCTGCCAGTGCCTGACAACTCTTTCGGTGAAGAAATTTTTTCCTGATGTCTAATCTGAACCTCCCCTGGTGCAACTTGAGGCCATTTCCTCTTGTTATATCACCTATCAAATGAGGAACATAGTCTGTTAGAAAGCCTCCAGACTGAGGCCTCCAAGTGAGAAATTCAAAAGGTTCAGATTCATGTTTGTAGCGTAAGTGCCGTCCCTTGGTTCTGTCAGTCTGTAACTCTGACACTGGGTGATTTTGGTTTTGTTTTTTAATGACAATTTGTAAGGCAGCATGGGAATGAAATGCATTTGTGGAGTGCATGTAGACTGGGTAGAAGATCTGAGGTTAGGTCAACTTAATTCTTCATGTGGATTTGGTGACAAAGTAGGAAACTTTTTCTAGAGAATTAACACTATTTTTATGACTAAGTTTTCTGTGCCTGTACAGCAAGTTTTAACTGCTAAAGCTTGTGCACGTACTTATGAAGGTATGAGTTTTCACCTCCTACTTGAGAACGGACTATGTGATGATAACCTCTTCCATCTAAATCCTTTCAATTCACTCTTCCCACTTTGTGTCGGTGTTTAGATCCTGCAGGGGTTGGGTACAGCTGAGAGGCTCTCCAGAGACACGTGGCTTGGTTCAGTTCTCGTGGAAGCAACCAGGGGATGCTCTCAGGGCCTTGGTGGCTTGTAATTGGAGATACTGGGCTTTGCAGCAGATAAGCGAAGTGCAGCAAGGCACATATCACAGTCAGCATGTAGGATGGTATGAGTCTTACTATATTTAATAAGCTTCATTAGGGTAATGATAACAGTTAAGGAAGAGACATTCCAAAAAGTCTTGGGTTTAAAATATTTACGGGACTGATGCTGAAAAGGATGTTAGTGTAGTACTGTGAGCTACAGAAGCTAGAGGAACAACTGCGATTATGGTATTTGGGCTGTAGCCATGGACACATTTAAGGCTTGCTTTGCAGTTGATCTTTTGCCCAGCTTTCCTCTTTGTGGATACAAAATGCACAGTATGTATGTAGGGGGTTTTGTGTATACTATATTCAAGTAGCGTTATAGAGAATGCTGTTGTTTGAGCACCCATGAGTTAAGAACTGTCATGCAATCTTAATTCATTATCCTTTGTGTATGTGCGTCATAGTGCAATCTTTATTTACGTTAATTAAAGTAGTACTCATTGTGCATGATTAATTAAATTGCATTAATTTAGAAAATTATTTTTACGAGTCATTATGATCGCCTCTGCATTAATTACGTTAATACTCACATTTCCTTGCTTTTGAGGGCTCTGATTTACACTGTTTAAAATCAGATGAACGGTTACTAGATGCTGGGGGAAGTGTTCATATTCCATTGTATGGTGTCATATAGAGATCTTCATGGTTAACAGCAGTACAGGACCCTCTAGATTTGCCATAGTAAACTTGTTTGCTTTAAATAGGTGGTAAATTGACAGTATCAGGCTGCTTTGCTGTTCTTTGTGGGTTCTGCTGTGCAATAATGGGACTTATACCTGTTATCCAGGATATATTCTGACAAGATAAAAATGGATAGATAAATTACTTTTTCAGTGGTCATGTTTCTTCCAACTTTCCATAATCATGACTCCTTCCTCATATTCTTTCCTGGGTGTTTCTCCCTAGCCAGTTTGCCTGCTCTGTCTTTAAGTAGTATCCTCTTGGTCTGTATTTCTTATGGCTGCTGCCTTGGTGATCTTCAGCAAACTATTCATCTGATCTCAGTACGATTCTTGCTTCTAGTCTTTTTGTTTAGTTGACGTCAACTTTTTTCCCCTGTTCATTGCATTTCTGATTGGATGCATTCCTGCCCAGCCAGGATTCCCCAATGTTTTTTCCTCCCAGGCTTCCACATCTAGAGTCCTTTTGTAATGATTGGTGGCTTTGCACTCTTGTTTTTTGAATATGTTCACTACTCCTGTCAGGCTTTCCTTTTGTGCAGAGTCAGTTGTGGTGTACTCTTTCTTCTATTCCTGCTTGACTGGATTCAAGTGACACTAGTAAGAGGAAAGGTCATTTTTCAGCTGTTATTTTGGGAGTCTGGATCTAGCATGGCTGGATCAGTCTTTTGAGTGGTCAAAGCTTGGTAAATGTATCTGAAAAACATCAAGAAACCTCACAAAGCTGTTTCAAATTGAGATGTTTCAAGTCCTTCTAATGTGATCAGATTTCAAGACCTGCCTCCAGAGGTCAGAGTGACATAATTTCATGTTTATTAATTTTGTAAAACTGTAAATAAAATGACTTTTTTTCTGGTCTCCTTCTCATCTAACAGCTGAAATGTTTTGACTGGAACATTACAAAACAAATCAATTGAGGGCAGCCAGCCAGCTTAGAAAGGACAAGAAGGTCAAAGCTCAGAACAGCATAAGCTACTAAGTGCATGATCCTATAACGTAAAATGTTGAGAGACTTCTATATTAACAGTTCATACTTATCTCTCCCGTAACAAGGTGGAAGCTGTTTCACTAAAAATGGAAGTCATGGTGCAATAGAAAGCCCAGCACTGTATCTATCGATTTAGTATCTATCATAAGGGAGGTGCAGCTTGGGAGGATGAGGCCAGTGCACAGCTTCAGTATTTGATTGTACACTTTGTAACATTATTCTGATTGCTGCCTATAGCATCTTCTTGAGTTACTCTTCCCTGTCAGGTGCTGAACAAGATCATTTTGGGAACTTTCCTTTTGTTTTGGTGCTCATGTGATACCAACGGTTCTTGCTTTGTATTAATTACCTGTTTTAACCCTAAAAATGAGCTTGTTTGATTTTACTGGCCGCTACTTCAGGTAGGATGGGTTTTCCATTTTCCCTATAAAAGCATCACTCAAACTTATAGTTCCAACATAAAAAAAAAAAACTTGTTACAAAAATAAATTTTAGAAAATAGAAAAATCTATTATGAAATTAATTATATTCATCCCAGTTACACTGATACTGCTGGTGTCTTTTCCCTGTAACCTCATTCTATAGTTGTAGCTCTCAACAACAAATTGTTTCCATCTCCATCACCCTATGTTTCTTTCCCCTCTGCTTTGTTATTTCCTGTGCAGGGATTTTTGCTTTGGAAACTGTGTTTGGGAGGTGGGTTGGCAGGGTAGTTGAAAAGGATGTGATAACTTTTATCAGTGCCACTAGGCTTTTTCTCAGGTGAAGTCACAGAGATGCTTTGCATTTACTTACATTGGATATTATTCAGTTACTAAGTCTTGGACAGTTCTTTACCCTCAGTCTTCATCTTTGTTGCTTTTGGGTATCTGTATCAACAGAGATTATGGCTCCTGTATTACATAATATCTTCAGTATTAGATTTCATAAAAGAGATACAAATTTTATACAGGAAAAAGAGATGAGATGAAGGGGTCTGCTTGTGTCACAATAGAGAGGTAGCATAGGAAAGGCCTATACTCTGCCACTATATACTGTTATTTATAGACAGATCCTGACAAGCACAGTTGGAATCTTCATGAAAACAGAGGAATGAGAGATAGAGCATCACACAATATAATGGGTTGAAGAGAATTTTATTTCCTTTGCGCTGTCATACATTGGTTCCGAAGAGGAAAGAGACAAGAACAGTAAGCATGGTATTGGTTTTGCAATGTCTCTGTTGACATCACTGTGGAAATAAATCCTGTGACTGAAGAAATAAAGTAAAAAAATCGCAGGTTGGCTTCCAGCAGACAGA
This sequence comes from Phaenicophaeus curvirostris, assembly GCF_032191515.1. Classification (NCBI taxonomy): domain Eukaryota; kingdom Metazoa; phylum Chordata; class Aves; order Cuculiformes; family Cuculidae; genus Phaenicophaeus; species Phaenicophaeus curvirostris. The sequence goes on from NC_091395.1 coordinate 6,463,518, forward strand.
GAAATCTATTGTTGGGTACTAATCATCCCTGTCTGTTACAGCTATTATACACTAGTCAGCATTTTTTTCAAAATAAACAAGTAGAAATGGAAGAAAAATTAAAAAAAAAAAATTAAGGGGAAAAAGTAATTCTCAAAGAAGGCCATCTCCATGCCACAGTGTGCCTTGTCGTAGTGTGGACAGCATGAACTTGCCCTCTTTTTTCTAAGGAGTAAAATAGTGAAACAGGCAGTCATTGAGAGTAACTAGCTGGTGTGGAGAAAGCAGTCTGTAAGGAGGACTGTGTCTTTATGTAACGCAGCAATGCACACAGAAAAATGCTGAATGCCAGCCCAGTTTGAGGGAAAACACATGCCTGACAGTGATACTGAAAATGGAGGTTATCACGCAGTATCTTGCAGACAGAGAGAGCGTACTTAAGATTGCATATAGCTTAACTCTGTTTCAGAAGTTGTTTTTCTTAGCAGTAAATATTTTCTGCAGAAGTCACCGAGCGAGAAGGGGCAGCATTAGCCAGTTTGCAAGGCAAGCCTTATTCCATTACTTAACAGGGAGGCACGTGAGATATGTAAGCAAGAACACACGCCAGGGTGTGTGTGTTCATCAGTCAGCACATGAGGTGTGTGTAATTGGCAAACACACACCTTGGAACATGTTACTGCACTTATAAAATGGCCATTTATTTTAATTTTATAAGGAATGTAAGTACGCTGTGCTACCTTACAAAATTCTCTTTTTTAATAACATTGGAACGCCAGTATTTCATGCCTTTAACACTGAAGTGTGTTAAAGTCTTTCAATACCTGTTTTAGTGCTTAAGCACTATTTTGACCTGATTTCTGAGTTTCTCTGTTGTCTTCATGCACTAATGATGCCATTGGAGTGGGTTTGAGGAAATGTAACTGGCTTCATCCTAGATTTCCCCATTGGTTCCTGTTCCTTGTACTCCTCTGAGTTCCCTTGCCTGTACTTAGAAACAGCATTTCCCAGGGGAGCTAGAGTGCAAACCTTATTCTTCACCCAGAAACCTTGACCATCGCTCTTAAATAATGGTTTGGTTCTGTGCAACAGAAATCAAGATCAGCAATTGGTTTCTTGAATGAAAGGTAACATCTTAGCAGGATTCAGCAGTGATAGTGCGTGTGAAATAATGCGCCTCTGTTGTTTGGAAGGTAGCTAGTGGGGGTTTTTGTCTTGCTCGTGTGTGCATTTTGCTATCGGAATGCAACTTGCCGCACCGGCAGGGAGGTATTTTGTTATATTTTTTCAGCTGTCTGCCCTCTCTCCGGAAAATGTGTCGTCAAGGGGTGTAATAGTGCAGAGGATCGGTGTGAACTGGAAATAGGTTGTGCCTCTTGCTGCAGTTATGGCTAGTGCAGTGCCTGTAGAAGAATGACATCTTTTTATTGGAGACCTCTATATCCTTTGTGCATCCTGAATAACAGTGCTTGTAATAGGGATGGAAATAAAGTAAAACAGCTGTAAGTGTTGTAGGTATTGTAACTGAGGCATTAGGTGCTGTTCTGTCACTGTTTATTGAGAAAATTCCTGATTAACATTGATGGAGGACAAAATTCGTCCCTCTTCTATGGCTGCACAACCCCGCAGCATCTGAAGAGATTTCGGAGTGATGACTGAAGGGGAATCCTTGTATTTCCTCTTTTTGGATTACTTTTATTTTCGAGTTCCTTTTATTTCTAGTGGACAGAGCAAGAAAAGGAAAGAAGCCACCAGAGAAGCTCCTAGGTCATTTGCAGGATATGTACAGGATCATTTACAGGTTTTGTAAGGAATGGGAGTCTGTTCTGTCTTTGTTTTGCATGCGAAAATTGAATATGTTTCACAGATTATGCTACATCACAAACAGAGGAGCAGTTTAAGCAGACACATTTCCACAACAAAGGCATATTTTGACATGATTTGCCAGCAGTGCTATGACAGAACACAAACAATGTAAATTCTTTGAAAAGGAAAAATATTAATTGAAACCATTAACCTTCTGAGACACTGAATATATTTTAAAATAAATGATTTTAATTAGTACTGTTCTAAGAGAATAAAAGTTGCGGTTTGATTCAGAATCACCAGAATTTGTGTACCTGGCATGCCACCTGAAGTTCTGGCCTTGTAGAAAAATCCAGACTCATTATTCAAATGGGAGCCTGTTTGTAGGGCTTTTTTTTGTGGTGAGATTTTCATGGCTTTACTTTGTATTCATGTGGATCTTAGTCTCATAAAAATACTGATACAAAAGATCTTAACCTGGAACTTGAGTAGTTTTGCTGGAACTCCTTCAGTCTACGCTCAAGCCTTTAACTGTTTTCTTTTCCCATAAGCCAAAGATTGCATTTGTGTCCAATGCTGGAATCATTTATGCATAAGCTTTACTTTAAAGCTAAGCATGTATTTGAATGTTTGCAGAATTGTACAAAATTTTAGGACCTAGGAAAAGTTGACTAAAGTTAGTATCTGATTAGGCAGAAATATACCTTGGATACAAGCTGGGCTGCAACAGTCATTGTTTGGCAATTCCAGACTCTGAGTTTCAGCACTGTCTGCTTGGATAAATATAATCACTTGATTTTTCTGCTTTTCTTATATAATAAAGGACTGAAAGGACTACAGCTTTGCTGAAAGAACAAGTTGAGAGGTAGGAAAGTGGGATATAAAAGCTCTCCCCCCTCATCAAAGATGAGGAACAGGGTGAACATAAGCCAGGTATTTTGTCTGGCAAATGGTCCCAGTGCCCCGAGACGGTAACTTTCTGCACTTTCTGCTCAGTCACCTGTTATAGACACTTCAACAAGCTAAAGCTCCTTTACAGGACAGCTATTCCTATATGGGACAGGAGAACAAACCATGCAAAGCCCTGTCGTCCTCTACTGTATGATTGCTTCCAAAGGGACTGGTAGGTATGAGTGTATTCACATCCTGATTCCATTGTTTCAGCCTCAGCAACCCATTCAGTGCTTCACAAAGCATATGCTGTCTTGAAAGAAAGAGAAGAGCAAAATGTGAGGGTCCTGAAAATTAATTTGGTTTCTTCTGTGTGTTTGCGTGTGTGTTTCATTGGGATACAATCTGTCCTCCCTTGTGGAAGAGTTTAAAATTAGTCTATTACTATTTTATATTTTCCTTGGGTTTTTTTAGTAGTTTTCATCTGTATTTCCCTTTTCTTTAAGGAGCAACTGTTGTACTTGATTCTCTATTTCTTACTATCACAACAGTACAGCGCGTTACATGCTTTTGTTTCCATTGTCACCTTATTCATGCACACCAAATTATTACATTTTCTGTGTTGTTTATCTGAAAATTAGCTAAATGATTATAAATACCAGGATATTGGGCATAGTTTGATTTCTTTAAGCATAAATAATGTGTTATCACCAATTCCCTTATTTCTTCATTACCAAGGACTGGAAGTAAAAATACTGAACGTTTTGAAAGCTTTATGTTTGTATATGAATCTTGGGTTCTCAAAACATGGCATCAGCAGATGGCAGTCAAACCAAAGTTCAATCTGTTAGCTTGCATGAAGATTTAAAAACACTGTGCCTGTAGGATAAAGTGAAGCGAGAGACTGAGTGACTGAGTTGTGCGAGAGGAGATGTTCCTGCACTTTTGTAAATTGATATAGGTTTGTCAGACCTTAGAATAGAGGAGCTTTGATTTCTGCCCACCTGGGATTTGTGTGTAGTTTTTGTTTCAGGTCTTTGTACTTGGGAAGGTCTTGAATTTTTTGGACGGCAGCTGTGAATGTTTTGAGAAGACCAAACTGGTGATTGCGTTGTCTCACTTGTATTCTAGAAACCTGTCTACTTAAAAATGCTTTCTTAGTCAACATGTGCGAGGAAAGAGTTTTTGCTTTATGACTGGAGTGTCTGTCTCCCTATGGAGTAATGTGTTTTTAAAATCAGTTTGTTTTATTATTTTTTTTAATAAAAAGCCATAAATTTCTCTGACTTAGTGGTTAATGCTTATAAAAAAGATCTTTTTTTGTTAATTTTTTACTTTAGTCATGCTGTTTTGTAGAATACTGTCTAAATGGCTGAAGAATATTGAGTATATGGCATTTTTATTTACATCCTGTTCTAAATAGTTAACACTTGTACACCAGTACAGATATATTCGAGTAGTTGACGGAGTAGTTTCTTAAAGATGCACCTTTCATATGGCATAGTTGTTACAAGGTTTAGTTAGTGAAAGCATGGGTCCTGAAAGGAGCTGCAGTGTGCAAATTATCATTAAGCATTTATTGTCCTATTATTTTATTCTATTTTATTGGGTTTTTTTTCAATTTACAACACATCATCGAATTTCAGACCTTGCTTTTTCTCATTTTCTCATTTATATTGCAAATCCTGTCCTCTGTTGTGTTCTATCTGCTATTAGGATGGGAGGGGAAAAAAAAAAAAAACCAAAACAAGCCAACGAAACAAAAATCCTTGTGGGAAAAATCCTCCAAGGTCTTACCATGAGTCAGTATTTTCAGTTCGCACCTCACATCTCCCTTTCCCCTAAAGGGGTTAACACTGCTTATTAATTGAACAGCACAGTTTATACTAAGCATTATTTAACACACAGTGGTGGTATTACTGTACTTCCTGTTTTGTATTCACAATAATAGGTTTCTGAAGAGTTGCCTTTGTATAAATACCTCACTGACATTTTAGGCAAGTATTTTCATGTCTTGGAGTAAGCACGAACGAGTAATGTGTTGGAGCACTGCTAAAGAAGGAAATCTCTTTTGTGTTCCATAAATGATACCCTTAAAGCCTTTTAAGAATATAGACAGCTATGCATTTGTTTTGTTTCTTTGCTTTTTGTTGTTCTGCCTTGAATTGTCTCTAATAAGCCATAAAGGGAAAACTGTAGTTTCAGTAAGGAAATCTTCTTTGCCACTGTAGTGCTTTGCCAGTAAACCTGAAATACTGTCAAAGGGATAAGCAAATCTGCAGAATGCATCTGTGTTAAAAAGAAATGAAAGCTTCGGAATCAACTTGAGCTATTAGTGCAAGTACTAATTTCCTTGTATATCTGTTAGTCCCGATTCAAGTCACTTGCAAAAAATAAGGGGGCTGGGGCAAACTCAAGGAGTAAAGTTTTTCACCAGAGTTTGTGTCCAAGTTTTGCCTGCAGTGGTTGTGGGACTGCAAAGTTCTTATGATGGCCAAAGCTGATAATATACACTGGAGATTGGGTCAGAACTAATTAGATTTTATTATCAAAAGCCGTTTTCTAATACTTGCTGACCATCTGATATTTATTTTGTGTCTGTAGAGAAAGAGAAAAAGATTAGAGATAGAGGTGATAGGGATGTTTTTACATTGACTTTGAAATTAATAGAAAATACTTTCATTTATTATTTATTTGTTTAGAATGCAGAAAACTTGCAGCTTTGCTGAAGTGTCTAAAAGAGTAATTTTGCAAATGGCCCTTTCTAAACCTTATCTACCCTGAATATTATTTACACATAGCACTTGCACCGTCTGAACTCAGATGGGCATCCGTGGTGCACAGCTGCTGTGGTGTGGAGGAGAGTGCAGTGAGGGAGCCTCTTCTCCTTCAGAATCACTCAGGGGATCAAAGCCAGACTATATGCCTGCTGGTGGATTTGGGCCATGCTTGCAGTCTGCTTTGCCCCTTGTCCAAACCGAAGGTGCAGGGTTGTATATTATGTCCGATGTAACATGGTGGCATTTAAGGGTAATCAATACTTGTGTAATATGGGAAGGTTACACCATGTCTCATTTTAAATTGTTATTGCAAATGCCGCTTGCCCTAATAGCAAGCCATAGCCTCCATACCCTTCCCTTCTTTCTCTCCTTCAGCTTCCTGCTGAGGGAGCACAAAAAGGAGTTTTGCCAGCGTGCAGTGGCTGCTCAGTATTTTTCATGCAATCATGCGGCAGCAGTGAGAATCCTATCTAAACAGATCTCCCATCTAAACAGATGCTCTAAAAATAAGTCCCTGTCACGTCCCAGTGATGGGAAAAGATACAAAGAATTGAGAAGGCGAGTCAAGGAGAATAAGCAATTGGAAGAAAATAGAAATTGTTTTCTTTTTGTTCGGTGTTGCCATTATGGCTGTGTTTTGAAGTACTAACCTTATGTCTACGGAAACATTGCATGAGGCAAACGAAACAGTGAGACAACAGGATGTATCCAAACGTTGGTGGCAGGAGAAAACAAAGACAGAGAAGTATGGGATATAAAAGACAGAAAATAAGTTGTGTAATAGTTGCTAGAAGAAGAATCATAGAATCATAGAATAACTAGGTTGGAAGAGACCCACAGGATCATCGAGTCCAACCATTCCTATCAAAAATGTTGCTGTTATCTGACTTGACACTGTTTAGAGCGGGCCGTATTGCTGGTTCTGTTTCCTTTACCTTTTAATTAGTTTTCACCATACGATGTAGGCACACGACTGCTCTCCAGGATGCGTGAAGTGGTTTCTTGCATTCCAGAATGCCTAGAAAAAGTAAGCCAATAGCCAGGAGGATAGGTTTGTTTCTCCTTCAAGTTTAAGCTGTTAGCTGTAGCTTTACATATTTGCCAGTTAAAATCTCTGATGAAAATACTATCCTGTCTTTGTGCTCTCAATTTCACTTCAATTTTCATCTGGTCTGTAAATGACACCCCAAAGATATCATGTGTTTAGTCCTCAAATCATATTCATTCTGTTTTATAATCTGAGAGGAAGAAAAATGTAGGGAATTTCCTTTAAAGATACCCTTGTTTCCTGCTTTCTCTTTAATCTCTGTACAAGATATGCTTCCTAGAGAAATGTCAGCAGGCAAAACACTAGCAGTAGCAATGTTCTATGTGTGGGCCCTGAAAGGAAAAGAAATTCAATCATTGCACTATTGTGCAAGGTAATGCAAATTGCACGCAAACTTGGACAGAAATTTAAGTTAAGAAATGTAATTTTTAGTCTGGAGAAGAGGAGGCTGAGGGGAGACCTTACCACTCTCTGCAACTGCTTGAAAAGAGGTTGTAGCCAGGTGGGTCCTGGTCTCTTCTCACAAGTAACAAGTGGTAGGAGGAGAGGAAATGGCCTCAAGTTGCACCAAGGGAGGTTTAGATTGCATATTAGAAAAAAATCTCTTCACTGAAGGAGAGCTGAAGCACTGAGACAGGCTGCCCAGGAAAGTGGTGGAGTCTCCATACCTGGAAGTGTTCAAAAAGTGTGTAGTTGTGACACTTCGTGGCATGGATTAGTGGGCACAGTGGCGTTGGGTGACAGTTGGACTGGATAATCTTGGAGGTGTTTTTCAATCTCAATGACTCTATGATTCTATGCTTCGAAGTAACTTGGCTATAAATATCCCTTATGCACGAATTTCGATTTGCCTGTCTGAAATCCTGCTTGTGTCTGGTCTGCTCGCAAGGTTTGTACAGTTGTGAGTGCACTGGTGTAGCTGAATGTCCCCAAGAGCTTTGTTTCTCTAGCTAAGCTGACAGAAGCCTTGGGCAGAGCCTGGACAACATGGTCTACCAGGAGGAGATTTTCTGTTGATGCAGCTCTGCCTTTTTCCTTGAACGATGGGAGGCCAGCCAAAAAAACAAAGGAAGGGGGAGGGAGCTGGGGTTAGGGGAGTGCACTTGTGCATATGTGTAGGTAAAGCAAAGAAGAAACCCCAAAGCCTCAATTCTTTCTCCTCTGACTGCTGTTGCATCAAAACCTATAGGCACCATTAAGGAGATAATGTCTGACATTAACTTCTCTAACTGAAATACTCTGGGCTTGTTCTGCTCTTTGGGGCTGACCCATTTCTTTAAGTTTTCATGGCAATGTTGTAGCTGATTCTGAGAATTAAAACAAACCAACCAAACAAAGGGAATAATTTGTCAAGATTAAATCGAGTCTCTGAAGAACTCCAGGCTCTTCATCTTTGGAGTATTGGTGATGATCCAAACAGGAGGACTGCCTTCCCTGGGAGGATTCACCTAGACTTGGCCACAGAAAATATATTTGCTCAGCATATTTAATCAGCTTATCACAAAATTCTGCAAACATCTTCTCTGTGGTTTGGGGAGTCTGGACAACATACAGTTTTCTGTGCGTTAAATGCAGCCTTGTCTTCCATGATGGCTTTTGTTTGTGAAGCACAAAGTTAGGCTTCAGGCTTGGGGAGAGGAAAGAGACAAGAATTCAGAAGCTCCCCCGCTGTCTTTTGTGGTAAAGAAAAGGGCAAAAATATCCAAAAAAAGCATGCTTATTAGTCTCTTGAGTGAATGTTAATTCCCTGAGTTTTATGGTTGTTGTGGCATGGTGTCGCAGACAAAAGGCAAGCAAGGAGCACTCACCCTGTTTGCAAATGACATGATTGAGATGTTGCTTGTGGTCATATTAGAGACTTGTGGAGAAGCAGAGGTCTAATTGTAACTGTACCAGAGCTCTTAAATAGAATCCCTCTAGTCACCCAGACTTTCAGAGAAGTCTGTGTTTGGTTGTGAAGCTGGTAACCACTGGACCACACTCCTCCTTAGGGGCCAGAAAAAGAAGCCAAGTCTTAAAAAGAATAATTTCTCTGCTGCCTTACAACTAGTAGTATAATCCACAGGCTACGTATCTGTGGTAGGGCTTCCGAGTGGCTGGTCCACATGCAAAATAACGTCCTTCTGCTGCCACAAATTGTTCTCTTCATCCAGATGGGAAGTGTCTGTGGATTGGCTATTTATGCTAGTACGTGCAGGAAGGCTACTGGGAGCTCTGGTGAAGGACCATGACCATATTGTGTTTGGCACTGCACAGAAAAATACCTGTCCTTGCCTACCATAAGATGTGAGGACCCTGAGTTGCTGTTTTGTCAGCAGTGTGCCATGAGATAGACTCTCTGGTTTTTCTTGCAGATAGGTGCTGTTTTAAGCTTAAAAAAAAACCCCGTACGATCTGACAGAAGGCACTTGAAGATTGCAAACCCGGATTCTGGGAGTTCATCAGATCTTCACGGGTAGCTGCAACCTTGTTTTGTTCTTCTTTGTGTGTATGTTGTAGGGTCCTGCCTGTAATTTCAGCAGCACATAGTATTTGTTTGAAGGATTACTTATAGCTGGCTCAATGCCAGTAAAAATACCTGCTCTGAGTGCAGCAACAATCAAAAAACAAACAAAGTGTTAAGATACAGGCTGAACGGTATAGGGATGGTATAAAAATAGTTTGGTGTTATGCTCTCAGCTGAAACAATGTGGCCAGTGCTGATAAGGTGCTGCGGAGGAGGTTCAGAGATCTGCAATCTCAATCCTTCGGAGAGTACAACTTTCAGATAAGGGAACGTGTCTTTTATTGTTATAATTTTAATCCTGGCTGCATGCAAGTAAAAAGCAAACACAACTGTGGGTGGGAAAGAAGATGGAATAAAAATATCTTTGTATTCCTTGTAACTTGAAGGAGATCATTTTGTTGAGTAGATGATTTGCTAACTGGTGCCTAACAGTGCTAAGTAAGTGGCTAAGGAAAAAACTGAATTTAAAAAGTTTCACAGAAGAGGGCAATAGCTTATAGTGGTCACTGTTGTAGTGTCAGTAAGGTGAGCATCTTAGCCAGATTACACAGTAGATTTTGTATGTATTCGGGTAATAAAACTGCCCAGATTTTAAGAAGAAGTATTATATAAATGTGTTTTGTCATGTCTATGTTTTAAAATGAATGTTAAGTCCTTAGAATTGACCATATTAGCCACCCTTTGCTTCCCGGAGCTTGTAGGATCCTCACTGAGTGGAAGCTGAAGCTTTTGATGCACAAACAGCAGCAATGTGGTCTTCTGGGTTGTAGTAACTCTTCCTTTGCATGGCACATCCTTTTTTCTTTGCTGTGGAAAGTGTGTGGTGACTTACTCATCTTGATATGATTCATAAGCTACCTTGTAGGGAAAATGTGTGTTCCACCTGCCGTTGCAGGGAAGCTGAAAGGCAAAACGTGGTTGCCGCATATAAAGTGTAAAAGTAAAGCAGCTTCTTGTGTTCAAATGAGTCGTGATAGTTTTAAATCTCTAAGTACACCCTGAGCTTGAAGGATGGAAGGTACACAGGTAATGTTTCTTCGCTGATGATAACCTCTCTTTCAAGGATACCTGTGAAATGAGATGTTAAAATAGGCAGGTACTGTTTTTCTATAGTAATGGATACTCATTCTTTTTGTTTAGAGCAGTTTCTTGCTTTATACAATACTTTGAGACAATATGTTGGGGCAAGCTTTGTTATTATTACTTTATTTTTGTTATTATTTTTATCATGTTGGCTGCAGAACTATTGCCAAGTCCTTCACAGTGAGCTATAGCAGAACCACATGGCATTAATCAGCACACTAAGTAATAGAAGTTATTTTGCTTTTATAAGGTAGGAATCCCACATGTGCATGCCTGTTAACTGTGTTCAAGGAAAGTTTTCTCTTGCACTGCTACTTCCCACAGAAATAGAAATAAAACTAATTGCATTTTAAAAAATATTTTCCTTAATTTTTTTTTTTTTTTACTGTGTAAAACGCTTACTGTGAAGGTAAACAGAAACAATATGTTTTTGTTGATTTATTTCTTCTCTAAATGTCATAAAAGCCAAACACTAAACTACTTTTTCCTGTCCCTCCCCCAAGCCCCCGCTTTGCAATACTGTGGATTTATTGGATAATGTTCTCTTCTTCCCTGCTTTTCCTACTTGGGAGCTGCCTCTTCTGCAATACTACACCAGCAAAAATAAAACCAACTTCTCTACAGTAATGCAGAGCTACTGCCCTCTTTGCCCTCTGTGCAGCAGGTGACTATTAACCTGTTTGGTTTAGATACAAAGACCTCTGTGCAGTAGAGGCGTATACAAATTATCTTTATCCAAGACCAGATCTATCTGACAGCTTTTGAAGAGACTGGAAAAAGTGTTAATAAAGAACAGTGCTATAGACATGTGGGATCACAGCCAGGATGTTTTAACATCCCTGTGCGAATTTGATGGATTCATATGCAGCAGAAGACCAGTGTCTTTTGTAAATAAACAAATGGCATAAATGATGAACAGTTTACTAATTGAAACTGTCTGCCCCAGTCAGCTTTATAAATGGACTGCCATATAGCAAGTCATATAGCATCACACATTTGTTCTGAGAATTAGAGGAAAACTATTTTCTCCCAAGCAATATTTTCAAAAAAGTAGGTTGATGACATCTTCAGTTTTGCATATAGAAAAACATGGTAATTTGCTAAGGTACGTGATGGTTTCACTGGCATAATTTTGACATGACTGCATTACTCAAACTTTGTGGCTGTAAGGAGGTTTTTCTAAATGTGTGTCAGTAGAGTACTTAAACCACATCACACAAAACACACCAAGTAGTGCCATTTTTGTATGTCTGTTCCATGTAATTCTTAAAACAACTTTCTTGAAGGAAAACACATTAGTTGTCATGATATTTTTTGGTTAATCATAAAATATACTCCTTCTTGTGGTTGTAGGAAAGAGTAATATTTAAATAAGATATGGTAAGAATTAAAATGAACCTAAAGTAGGTGTCCCTCAGTGTAGGGGCTATGGACTAGATGACCTGTAAAATTCCCTTCCAACCCAAAGCATTCTGTGATTTTAAAATGCCTTTTCACAGGTTACTGGGTTAAGAAGATCTGATGCTTTGCAACCTTACCAACCTAGCTAAAAACTGAGAGCTAGGTTTGCGAGTGAAATACTCGATATCATCGGTTCAGGCTCTCCAGGATGCCTGCTGTGGTTTTCAAGTTGTTGGTCCTTCAGTTTTTAACAACACAGTTTCTGGAGTTCTGGCTCCTGCAAGGAGGAGGGGAAGTGTGTGTGTACAGCAGGGAGACAGAACGGGGGTTTTGCTCTTTTTTGTGTCTTAGCAGTAGCTGTCTGGAATGGCAGACTGGATTCTTGAGGAGAACTGTCAGATGGTGTGCAGAGAAGGCAGATGATGCTGCAAGACTAACTTGACCCATCCCTTCCTCTTGAAGTCATCTGCCTATGTGGTTCTGGAAGGCTTGCTTGCAAGTGGCAGTACTAACCATATGTAGACAGTGATTAAATTCCAGATACCCATATTTGAATAATGTAATTCTTCACATTTTAGTAGGTATCTGTGAATTTTTACTGTAGTTCTTAAATCTTGTTCTCCCTTATCTCAGCTGTTTCATTTTACCATGTCAAGGAAGAGGAAGGAAAGAGACTGCAAATATGTAGGTCTTGTACCTGTGGAGCAGATTACCTCCCAGACACAGCTGAAATGTTTGAAACCCTTGAGTTTGGCAGCTTTCAGTTTGCTTTCCCTTTTCCTTCCTTTTTTTAGTCCTCTGGTAATACCTGCCTTGTTCCAAAGAAGAAAATGAGCACTTAGTGGTCATTCAGAAAAATTCATTAAAACCAGGAATGGAGTAATTGTAAACAGGTACCTCTCTCCCATCGCCCTCACCCCTTCCATTCCAGCCCAAGGCACAAGAGCCTTGTGTTGTCCGGCTCCAGACGAGTTTGGGGACAAAAAGAGAACAATAGCCTTTGGAGGTTAGACTAAGCTTTCCTTATTCAGCTGTTACAGTACTTTCTTAGAAAACTGTGAAAATAACCCAAATTTTAATTTTTGAAACACAGACTGTAAGTGATAAATATGCTTTTGTAGTAAAATCATAGTGTGACTCTTATAGTAAAAAAGAAGTAGCAAACATGCTAAGATTTTATTGCGAAAGGTAAGAGAGGTGGGAAACAGCAATGGGAAGGTTAATCATGTTAGTTTTCTTGCAGACTGGGGTAATCGGTGGCTAATAAAGGTATGATTCATTCACAGCTTGTCATTATTACAAGAGCAATCCAATAAGTATTGCACGTTTGTTAACCTTTGTGCTTACCAAGAATTATTGGCAGTGGTATAGGATGTGAGGAGTAGTGGTAATATCACTAAGAAATATTTTTAATTCCAGAATTATGGAAGGGAGCTGAAGACGTGCTTTGGGTTTCTCTTATCCTCCCTCACCTTTTACTGAAATGAAAGCTGAGGCTGCTAAAATGCCAAGAGTTTGGAAGCAAAACCAGGTGGAAAGTACTTTAACACTTACAACTGTTCCAAAATATAGCTTTTTATTGGTAGCAATGAGTGTGCACTGAACGAGTGGATGCCTTCTAAATAATTACAGTGTTTTTAAGACACTGATAGGTTGGCAGTGCTTCTTGGAGAAATTATTTTGTTATCTGCATTAGTTTGAGAAGTGCTTTTCAACTGGAGAACTCAAAAACAGGATAAATATTGGGCTGTGCAAAGATACTAGATCTGAGTGAGTCAGACCAGGTTTCAGGGAGCAGCGTGGTGGCAACTGCAGTACTGTTGTTCTTCACATGTTATGGAGAAATGGTCTGTATTTAGTTTGAGGATTGCACTAGTTGAGCTGTATGACTGGTGCCTGAACTGACTTGTTTTGAATTATCCTGGGTATCTTCTCATGGCCCAGTATTTTGCCTGAGGGGGTATAAAGTAGAATTGCTGTGAGAGGATTTTACTGAAAGGTTCAGGTGCAAAAGCTCTTAAGGCCCTATTACTGCTCTGTTGTTGCCATCATGATAGGATAGTGTAACTACTTAAAAATAAATACCATTAGAAGCAACCTAAATCCATCTGATTTATTCACTGCTGTTATGCAACCGATTGGGAGGAAATTAAATGGTTAGCATGCTGATGAAACTTTTCCTTTGGTTAGGATCTGTTCTGCTTATTTAAATGCTTCTCAGAGTGCCCTTTTTATTTTTTTTTCTTTTCTTTCCCTAAAGCAGAAGGGGCCAGAGCAGGGGTGCGTGGGGAGGGACAGCACATACAGGGTCTCTTTACCTAGCAAATGTAGAGAGACAGGTTTTGTGTGCACGCTGCTGGATTGATAGGATGTGGCACGGCTTCTTTCACCTCCAGCCTAACCTCGTGGCAGAAGACAGCATAAGTGGTCCTGTAAGTGATAGATAAATAATGGGAAGTCGTGCGTACCTGTTGAGTCAAAGCTTCACACCTGCTTTGTGTCAGAACAACTTCCTTTGCGCATGGGGGGAGCCATGGAGGGGAAACCAAGTGCCCTACTTTCTCATAAGATCGCTGGAGGCATAATATCTTTGAGTCAGTAAAAGCTCTCAGGTTAAGCGCTGGCATTAAAGAAATCTGCTCTTAGTTTTATAGCTGGCTCTTTATGTGCTCGGGAAATGGCCTCATAACTGCTGTTTTATCACAGCAGTGGCCTTTTTTATATGTTTTATTGTGCTTTCCTAGCTGAAGCGCTTTGGGTTTTTGCAAAAATTACCATCAATGAAAAATATATTCTGTGAGTTATTTATTTCTCTCAAGTATTAGTTGAGTTGGATAACTGGGTCCTGAGGCACTTCCCATTTCTGGAAAGTCAGAATTGTTCTGTGCTGTCGGCAAAGCTTTGTCATAACTCTGTGTTGTCCCCATGAGCTTCCATGTAACTATGTGTCCATCTTCAAGGACCATTATTATAAAGATCTCTGAAATCATATTGCGATGAAGGATAATTACTTTTTACACAACTTTTTTTTGTTTTCTTTTGACTTCACTAAGTAAACAAAGAGTTCCCAGGAAGGAAATTTGGAGCCTTTTTAAATCCCTCTCTCTAAATTAACAAACATTATTAAAAAAAGTGTCGTTAGGTGACTTGGTACTTCAGGGAATGGATGTCTTACCCGATGAATTACAGAAGACTATGAAGGACTTGTAGTGCTGTTGCCCCTTTTCCCCTACCTTTAATTGTGGAGTGGAGCCGATTTGCCTTGTCCCAGGACAGTGTTTTCAATCAGAATCTGAAACAGCATCACAGCTTGGCAGCATCCTCACACCTACATTTCTCTGTGGGTTTTGATATATTAATCTCAGCCCTTCATGGGTTCATTCCTGTTTAAGTAGGTGGTTATGCTCTATCTTTGGAGAGCATCATCCGAGCTGTGTGCTTCAGCTTATGGGATGATGGAATTTCTCCCCGAACCTCTTCAAATCACATGAAAAGTGAGCATTAGAAGGGTATTATCGTCACCTTAATAGTAGTTTGGATTAGTGTTACGCACCATAAAGCAGTTATGCTTTGGTGATCAGTCATAAATACAGCCACAGCCAGGGCATAGTACACTTCACCTTTGTGAAAGGCTTATGCTGATTAGACTCTATGGCTGATTAGAGTGCTACTTGAGGACTTTTATAATGATGCATGTATTCAGTTTCTTTTGGTAGAAAGATCTTAAAGCTCAGATTAATATGGTACTATGTAGCTGTATACCTCATACTCATTTATCTCTTCCTTCACCCAGATCTATTTTTTAATTATTTTACTTTTTTTTTTTTTGTGGTGAAAGACACCTGATAAGAGTGACCAAGCTTGGGATTCAGTGATTAGTACTATCTTGCATCTGCAGATAGCATTTATGCAGATGAACCCAGCTGTTTCTGTCTGATTTGATACCAAGCTGCTAATTACTGCCAGCAGGATTATTTTCATTACTGTGCTACCATTGCAGTTGTAAATTGTCAGAGTATTAGGGGCTTGGCCCCTGGTTCTTTCTTATATCAGAATTGGGTTTTAAGCCTAGTGCAGGTGGGATATTGCAGAGATCACCCTGTTCTGATTTGTGGATATGTGGATTTAGGGAACATGGAGTACAGACATCTTTAGGAAACAGGACCATTTGCCCCAGAAAATCTGTAGCAGAAACTTCTACAACCTTACCTCTCTTCAATTTTGAGGCATAAGAAATTTTAGAAATTTAACTTGTATTTAAGAGTCTCATAAGAATTTCTGAATGTGCTACGGAGAGAGTGAAATGTGTGTTTAAAAACACAGTCAATACACATTTTTGCTAAGACTTTGTGATAGTCCAGTAACATAAAGCACATGATTTTCTTTTCATAGAAGGTGCCTGTGCTTTCAAATGTGAAGGTGGATGTATATGGAACATCTCAGCTTTCTGTATTTGGGATCCACATTTTTAGTTTTGACTTCCACTGTTGATATTTCACACAATGTCTTCTGTAGTGTGTAAATATATAGAGAGCCCATGAAAAGGGTGAAGGTAGGTCACGGTCTCGCACTGAGGAGATAATAAGGGATTTAAAAGAAGAAAAAAAAGCACACAAGTGATGTAAATTATACCAATGCAGTTACTTTTGAAGTGGTAAGTGCTTTAGTATTACCATAGTTGCTCTTCCTTTGCTTTGTTCTGTCATTACCTAAGAAAAGATTGTTGTTTGATAAACAATGTGCAGCATTGGATGCCAGATGAAAGCATAGCCAAGAGATTAGATTACATTATCAAGGGAGAGAGGAAGGAAGATGCATTCAGAATGGGTCTGTTCCAAGTCACCGGGTAATTATCAAGCTCCATAATTATAAAGGGGTAGCCTCTCCTTTCTAATGTCTGTTTTAAATGTTAGTTGTGATTAAAAGCAGATCATTTGGGGGGGAGGAGTGGGGTAGGAGGAGAGGGTTTTGTTTTTTCTCCATCCAGATTGTTATTGAAATGAAGAAAAGCTGCAAAAGTGCAAAAAATCCTCTAATGGTGTGTATGTATGTGCCTGTTTGGAGAAGAAAAACAAAGAGGATTGAAGGACCTCTGAAATTTTGATTTCCTATCAAAGTAGATGTAAAAATTAATCTGAAAATAATACGTGGCATAAACAAAATTACCTTTTCTTCTGGTAATGAAGCACAGCTCTGGTTTAACTAATGTGAAGGGACAGACCAACATCAAGTGGAACAGTTTCTCATAGAACGATGTGTGACTTTCTTCAAGGTCAATGAAGTAGCAGTCCTGAGGGCCTGCTGCTCTTGTGCTATCTCCACTGATAGATAATATAAATTTGCCACATGCCATGTTTTTTCCTCTGTGCCACAGTTCATTGTATACATAAACCGACTCTTTTTTTCTAGCTGCAATTACTATAATCTTTTTGGGGGTCAGAGATAATGGAAAAAAACCCTTTTATTTCTGGTTATGTTTGGATTTGTACTATGATGCTGTTTTTTGCTGTTCTGTAGAAGAATAATTCTGGATTGATTCCCTCGACTTGCAGTGCAGGGGCATTTGGAGGAGAGATATCTAAGTGAACTGTGTTCTAAACTGAAAAGCTATCTGATTCATGGAATTGCAGGTTAAAACTCCTATGATATAAGAGGTGATAAGCCCCAAGTTGTCGTCAGCTTCCCCTCTCTTGCAGAATTGCCCTAAAACTTAGTGTTATGTCTGAATTATGAGTTAATAGCTCTGTTCTTTGCTTACTGGTCCCAGGGGCAGCAGATGCTGACGGTATGGTGAAATGTCTGTACAGGTTCTCAACTTTAAAGGTGCTGGATAAAATAAGGAGCAGCCATTTTTTTGGGAGATGGATTTCAAGGGAAATCCGCAAATTATTCACTCTTGGGTATACGTATCTTTATATTTAGGATGTTCAGAATTCTTTTTTTTTTTTTTTTTGCAGTTACTTGCTGTAGGGAATTGGAAGTTGGTTATTGTGCGTTGACTATTTTAAAAGAGAAGAAATCAAGAAGTTAGTAATTTCCTTGTCAATGGTAACTCTTTCCAATCATATATTTTTCCAATGGAAAAGTATTGTGGTTACTGGGGTCTAATCGTCAATATACACTTCACGTCTCACATAATGTTACCCGTGGAAAGGAAATAATTCCTGAGATTGCGCAGATTGTTCTACACGGTGAAACATGAGATTATAGTATTGCAGTTCTACCATGTGCATAAAACTGTTAAAAGAATAAATAGTAGAAGAAAAGGAATTAAAAGAAATATTAAGAGAAAATGGAGATTCTTCCCTCTTTAGTATGTCTACATACATAGTTGAATAAAGGTCATTTTTAAGGCCCACATGCTTTCTGTTCCCATGTTCTCTCTGATGGATGCTGTACAGTAAAAAAACAGGTTTCCATCTGCATAAAAATGCCTAAAATCCCACAACTAGTGCTGTCGAAATGCCTGCATAGCCACCACTCTTCTGAATGTGCAGTATCATTTTAGATTTCGGAACATGATCTAAATTTTAAAATACTGCATTTTTAGTCTTTATGCTTTGAATATAAAGGTTTTTAACTATTCAGTTATGGTAAATTGTAAACATGAGTATAAAGCGTAATGGTCAATACTCAGATGTTGACATTATTTGCTTGCTTGTGTCAATTTAGCAAGAAGCACTAAGCTAATGTGCTTTGGGAGAAAAATCTGCAGGCAGTAATTTCCATTTTTAAAGGAGCGCTTCTGTTGTCAGAGGTAGTAGATTAACATGAACCTCCAAATTCAAATCAGTCAAAAAGGAAGAAAGAATGCACCCACTCCTTTCCAAGTCCTAGACTGTCACTGGTGATCTGTGATGATATAATGAGAAGAAAAATGGCTTCAAAATTATGGCTGACTCCCTTCCAAAAATTCTGCCTTTTAGCGTGACAGTTGAGAAAACTCCTTTTTATGTCTTCAGTGTTTGTAACTCTGACATGCTAGGAAGATTGCCAAATTGGTAGGAATGCAGTGGGTATGTATGGCTAGAATTCTCTTTTTTTCAGTTGTATTCACTTACCTTTTCACCTTTCCTGTCTGCCCATTCCCATCATTGAAGCTGTAGGCTCTGTGGTTGCAGTCTCTCTGGAGAGGTGAGGCTCGCTTGGTGCAGAACACTTGTCACTCTGAAGGGGCTCAGGAACACCGTCCACAGAATGTGTCCTCAAGAGCCAAGGAAAGGACAGGCATGGCTAGCAACACACTTTAACTGGAAGAACATCAAGCTCTAATTTGAGCTCAGACCTATAATATGTCTTAAATCTCAGGCTACTACCTCGAGTTCAGCTGCAAAAGAGAGCAGGCACATGCCCTTGGAAGCCAAATGAAAATATTGATAAATAAGCTGTGCTAGATAGTTCTTAAATTCTTAACAAACAGTTTTGTTAAAGAGAACAGTGAGAGTGCTATCTTGATGAGTTACTAACCCATGACTGGGACAGCTTTGTGTAAAATACAAAATTTTGCTTTCTTGAAGGTCTGTGAATAGTACTGAAACTATCTTTGTGCTACTGTGAGGTGAAAACGCTGGGTGGTGTGATGTTTACTGTGAGTTTTTACATAGTCTTTTTATCTGCCTGGTGGCTCGTGTAAGAAAAGCCTTGTCATAGTTTGTCTTACAGCAGGGGGCAAATTGACTTGCTGGTGCCAAGGACTCCGGCTTCAGTTAGTGTGTGAATTGTTGTGAGCTTTGTGGCATTAGCTGGATGGGCTGCATTTAACCTGTAACTCTCTTTTGAAGTACTACAATTTAGAGTCCTGCATGAGACCAGCTTTGCTCTGAAGTGATTAACAAATTATAATGCAGATTATTTTTTTACATTAGCTGCCATATGTAGTCACAGAACGTAGTCTCGTCTGTGGGAAGCAGCCTGTCCTGATTAAGTAGTACTTAGCAAGGTCTCAGCCTTACTGAAAAGCTTCTTTCTCCTCCCCCCGCCCCCAGCATTTTCATTTCTCTTCTCTTTTCTTTTTTTAAGTAGGTTTTGTGGAAGTGCAGTATCAGTGTGGTACGTCAATGCAGATCTTAAAGAAAGAAAAAGTAAAAAAAAAAAGAAAGGAAAAAGGAGAGAAGGGAATCGAACGATGGAGGTAGAGAAAAGCTCCACATGGTAAACCATTGTCTTTGGAAATCAAACATGCCCACTAGGTATTTTTCTATCAAGAACTATTGAATTAGTCATCTGCGTCCTCATCAGAGGGGTTGTAGAAGTAGGACACTTGCAGAGAATAGGCTGGGTTTTGTCAATAGCTTTGGAACCGCCTGCAAGAGCTCATGTGCTTTTGTGCAATAATTTATTTATCATTACTTCCTTCCTATGAAAATAGAATAAAAGGAGTGACAATCAAAATACACGTTTGGATGAGATTTAGCAATATGAAGGCTGAATTGTATCATAAGAATAATTTGCTGGTGTACATCAGTTCCCTCATACAGTGGGGACCTGGAGAAGAATAGCTGCTGGGATGTGCTCTTCAGGAGGTGGAAAAGCAGGAGGATGCTCCATCTCTGCAGGTGACACAGTCTCTACTAAAACATGAGAGAGAAGTAGGTTGACTTAGGTTCCTGAAGTACTTCTGCATGATACAGAACAAAGTCACCTTCCCTGGAGGTGTTTAAGGCATGGGTGGATGAGGTGCTGAAGGGCAGGGTTTAGTGTTTGATAGGAATGGTTGGACTCGATGATCCAGTGAGTCTCTTCCAACCTGGTTATTCTATGATTCTATGGAAGGTGCTTGGCAGTGCACTATAGCTGCATCTCATGACTACAGGAATATGACAGTGTATGCAATAAAAGTCTGGATTGGCAGCCACATGGTGTGGAGTTACCAGGCTGCATGACTTTCCTACTCCTGAGCTGGGAATTGTGGCTGAGATGGAGTAACTGAATTATGCCCAGGCAAGCATCACAGCTTGAGCTGTGAAGGTGGTTGAACTCATTTTGCTTGGGATGAATTGCAGTGGGTTAGGGTTGATGAAATCCATCACTGTGCTTCAGAGGAAGATTGTTTCAGGCTGAAACTCGGTAACTCTAATCACTTTTCATTTTTGGTTCTCAGCACCAATGATGTAAAGAGAGCCTAGAAAGTGCGACGTGTTTCCTATAGCGAGTTGTGGGCGATTAGCAGTTGGCAGTGAGCTGATATGAAAAGATAATGCAAGAGTGGCTGTGGTAATTGTTGTGTTGTCTGTGTCTCAGGAAGAGGTGTGTCTGCCTCTTGCCTGCAGTAAAATTGATGACATGGTCTGATAGACAAGTGCTACATAAAGACTGAGAGGAATTTATAGGCACCTGAAGGCAATACAAGCCGATGATGAAAGGCGTTCTCAGTGTTAGACACTAATTCATAGTGAAGTCAAATCCTCACAAGGGCTTTGTGTCTGCCGTGCAGCTTACCAGGATGAAAGCCCACCTAAATGGCAGCAGGTTGTAATTCAGACGTGGTTTGATGCCATGTTGAAATTCAGAAGGAAAATGCAGAAATTAGAGCTCAGTTGAAAACTTGTTATTTCAGCTCTTTTGTAAGAATCTGCTCAACTACTGTACCTTCTACACTTAGTTTTTTTACTGTCTGCTTTTTTTCATTCTGGTTTTCTTAAGAATATGTATTCAGTACACTGACATTGGGAAATACTTCTCAAGTAGCGTAAAAGACACATCTGAACTTATGTGGTTAGGATTTTACAATTACCTCTTTTGCAGCTAACTAAACATTTTGTTCTGGGGAACAACACTTTTTCTTAGTCTTATCCTCTGCTTTCAAAACCTGTTTTTTTACATTGTTCATTAGGTTTCTGTGAAACGGGAGTAAGATGACACACTGAAAAGATTCAGTAGTGTTTAAAAGCAATTTCACTTAAAATGTTGCTCATGATGTAAGGACTGCTATGAACTAGTACGTGTTGATTTTTTTTTCTTCCAGAAAATACCATTTTCCAATGATAAGTCAAAGAATTGTTGTAATGTCAAATGCAGAAAGAAGACTGGGGCACTTTGTGGGAGCAGATTAATTACTGTAATGTCTTATGTCGAAGCTGTATTATTAATGATCATCGTGATTTGGGGCTGAATGTAAGGCAAGGCTTGTAAAGAAATACATTAAAGAAATGGAGGGACTTATAGGCGTGTGTTCCCTTGATCTAGAGAGGGGTATATTTGCCAGGAACCTTCTTTTTCCCTTTGTCATCTGATTAATAAATGACAGAATACAGGAAAAGCACTATCTAAGAGAGAGTTACAAACTGTATTTTGGATGGCTGTATCAATCCTAGCACTAAGTAGTGAAATTTGATATTTGTATTGTTTTGTCATTTCAGAACCATCATATCAGATATTCAGTTTACTGGTGGAAGGATGTGTTCTTTCATGTCTGAGACAGTAGCTGCTGAATTTCAATGTGTGCTGTAATTCTGAGACTCATTTCTATGTAATTATAAATGCAATTACATTGTATAATTGTCATCATGCTCACTTTTCCCTGACATATGCAAAATCTGTTTTTTTTCCTGCTTAATGTCTGTATCAGTAGGTTTACTGGCAAAGCAAGAGGAAGAGAGTGGTAGAATTCTTTCAGAAACATTAGAGGTGCAAACAATTATGGTGATGAAACAAAGCTCATAAGTATACTTTTTAGTTTCAAAAGTAATTTCTTTCACAGTCTGTCTTTACACTTCAGCTTCTCATAAGGTTGAAAGAAAATAGATAAAATCAATCCTGTAAAAGAAGGCAAAGTTGTACTTGAATGTCTAGAGTTTATCTGAGATGCTTCCTAATTATAACAAATAAGTTCTCCATTTCCAAGGTCAAAATCAACTCGCTTCTAGTGTCTCTGGAATCCATTTTTTCTTTATGAGCCATCTTGCTGGTCTCTGGATGGCATCTCCTGTTTGCTCTTTCAGTTCATTCACTTGAATTAGTCTTTATCAAATTCTGTGTGGGTTTCACCCTCTCCCTCCTCCAAATCTTTTTCAATTGTTTTTCTCTGAACCACAACTTGCCCTTTTCCACCACTAATGATACTTTTCCTTCTGCCTTGTTCCTTTTGTGAACACTGGCCTATTCAACAGCTGAATTTCTCTGTTGCTCCCAGCTTGACCTTTGTTCATTCTGTTGACTTCATGGTTTCAAATTTTCACCCGCTTTTCCTCCCTCTCTTTTTGTACTCCTCCTGTCTTCTCCTTGGCACTGTATTTCTTCATCTTAGTGTGTCCCACCCCTTCTGTTCATGTTAGCTACCTCTCATTTTGTTATTTCTGGCAAAATCAAACACCTTTGTAGAGAAGTTTCCAATAGTATTTTCTTTTTTTTTCTTCTTTTTTCTTTTTTTTCTTTGTACATAATTTCTCTAAATCTGTCCCATTTTCAGTATTACTTGCTTTCTGAGGTTTTAAAAATTAGTGTCAGTAGAGAGGTACTGAGTCAAAATAGTTATTCTCAAAAAGTGAAAATAAATAAGTGGAGAAAATAGATCTTGAAAATAATTCATGGCAACAGAATCAGCTTTTTCACATCAACATCCTTTCCTTCCAGTGCTACAACAAGCAGTTCCACAAAGATGTAAAACCTAATGAAACTTCTGATGGGTTGGTTTGTTTCTTGGTTGGCTGACTTCTGCTGAGTTTCAGGAAAGCACAACTGAACTTGTGTATTAAAGATTTCTACTCCTTGTGACTTCTTCCTTGCTCCTCCCTGCTGCCTGTTAAAGCAAAGTCATGGTGCTTTAAATACACATTATCACTCTCTTTTGACTGCTCAGACCCTTTTCTGAGATGGATAAATGGTTTCTCTGGTAACAAAAGTAGTGATGCCACCCTGCTTCTCCTTCCCTCTCCCTCCCATACCCAGTAAATTAAAGTTACAACAGAGAGAGAGATGGAACAGACCTTGTGCTGGCAGAAGGGGTAGTGGCATTGCTTTGGTTGCCGTAGAAATGAAGTTGCCCATTTTGGCACAGAGCGTGCAAGTATCAAGGCATTTAAGTAATGACGTCTATTAAAATATATTGTGGGTTTCCTGCAAGATGGCAACAGGCTCACAGGCTTATTCTCAGCTACCTGGGGTTTTTTGTTGTTGTCTGCCCTCTTAACCTTCCTGATTAACCTGCTTGCAAAAACCATTCCGTATCCAGCCGCTGCTTTCCCAAGGGAGAGGTTCACTGTTTAATTCCACAAATGCTTATGGACAATGCGTATTATAAGGTACACAGAAGACTGTTGTTCCTGCTCTGCAAGTGTTAATGGAACTAGTGTGTTTGTCACAAGTGGGAAATACAGCTCCCCTGTGTAGGAAGCAAGCATGCTGACTTGGACTGGATCAACTAAAAAAAAGTAAGAAAAAGTATCAGAAAATGACCATTATTACTTACAACACTTTCCCTCCTGTTCTATAGGATAGATGTGTACTTGGTGAAGAGTGAAATGGCAGTTTTAATTTTACCTTAATGCTTTTAAATGACAGCTAAGGCTTTGCATCAAAAATAAAACACAGAATAGAAATTGCTTTGGTTGCATGATGCCTTGCAAAGCTTCCCAGTTCTTACTGCATCGCTTCTTTTTTACTGCTGCTGTAGCTTTTGCAGAATTTCTTGTACTTGGGATATTAATCTATTTAAGAAACTGGTAGGAATACATAAGGAATTTGTTTCATGGTACAGATCATAGAATCATAGAATGGTTTGGATTGGAAGGGACCTTAAGGCCCATGCAGTTCCAAACCCCTGCCATGGCAGGAACACCTCCCACTGGATCAGGGGGCTCAAAGCCCCATCCAGCCTGGCCTTGAACACCTCCAGGGGTGGGGCAGCCACAGCTTCTCTGGGCAGACTGTGACAATGCCTCCCCACTCTCGCAGGAAAACATTTCTTCTTATTACCTAATCAAAATCTTTCAGCTTCAAACCATTACCCACCCCTCCACAGCTCTCCTGTAGGTGATTGTGATGGCTATTAATTTGTTGGGCCAACTTCTGAAATACATTTTCCTTTTGATTTGGATATTTGGGGCTGTTTGCAGATGTACTTGGGGATGTATCTTTTCAGAACGTGATTTTTCATCTCTTTGTAGTGATATTACTTATATAGATATTTAATTGTATTTAATATTATTTAATTATTATTAAAAAAATTTAATTATTGTATTATTGTAATAGATATTTAATTATTTGCATTTCTGAAGGTCTTTATTTTTGCCAACAGTGGGAACTTCAGGAAACAATTCTGGATATGATTATAACCTAATACTATTAAAAGAAGCATCAATTTTTCTAATCTAATCTACTCAGAAAGCAATGCAAACGGAAGGAGCATTTTCACTTTGTTGGATACTCTTTTTTTTTTTAACATATGTCTGCTTGCATGTACAAAATTTGCTATACTTAATTAAAAATTTGGATCCCAGCTGTCTGCTGCTGTAGCTTGTGGTTACCACAAACAAAAAAGTTAAAACTTGGGCTGAATGACTGAAGAAAATGTAATAGTGCAATGTGCTTCAGCTAATCTCACTTGTTCTTTAGTGTCAGCCTGCACCAGTGAATGTCAGGGAACACCAACTTAGAGCTTTCCTGTAAATCTTCTACCAGAGCTACATAAATAAGGCTCTCAGCTGCTTTGAAATTACAGGCAGCTTTAAACCGTGGGAATGCTTCCAATGGTAATAACTAATGTTTAGGCACTTTTGAATTCCATTGGCAGTTGAGGAAATAACCTGTTATTTAGGTTGTAGGTCGTGGGACATTTTCCTCCCTTACTTTGCACTAAGTAAGGCTCCTCCTCTATTAAATAATACTTTCTACAGTTGCTAAAGAGTAAACTTTGATGCCTCACATTTATTTATTGGCAGGGGGCAATGGGGACTAAACTAATTTTGAGTCTAATTGCAAATGATTGTTTTTTTCATTTTCCTTACATGTCATTCTTTAAATTCTACTCTTTTGACATGTTTTGTCCTTAAGCACTGCCTGTTTACATTTCAGTACCTCTATTAGCTTAAGGCCCAGCTAAGCAAATCCTGTTCTGTGTTAGTAAATGTCTTGCTTCTTGACAGATATTACAGGAGGAATCTGATGGATATGACATCTACAGCAATGGAGCTCTAATGATGAGAAATAATCTATATCGTGTCAGCTTATGGTAGAATCAGACCTCTTTTAATGGGATGAAACAGTACCTGTTTCCTACTACAAGTAGCAGGTGTGATTTTGGTCGATTTTTTTTTTAATTTAGTAAATAAAAAACAAGTCCCTCTTGTAATTGGAATTTGTAAAATAAGTTGTAATAGTTAAAGATTTATCTTGAGTGTTTGTATCCATAAGCAGGAGGAGATAAACACTATTTCTCAGACTTGGAAGGCTAATTTTCTAGTCTTTGTTTTACCCACTCAGATATTTTGGATTTACTGGGTCTACACTGAAAACTGTGGGTCAATTTGGCCCAGAAGCTACATGTCTTAATCATAAAACGTGGTGTTATCTTATGAGGAAGAACATTTTCTTGATATGTCTAACAGTCCCTGAGCAGTCCAGTGGTTCCCAAATGAGCAGTGAGGAGAACTTCTGGTGTTGGCTTTCCTTTTCATTTCAAGTAAGCAGGAAAGGAACAAATGACTAGTGGAGATAAAGACTTTTTTCCTCCAAGGAAGTTCTTTGATCCTGTGGTGGCTGTCCCAGTGTACCTCTTCACGAGGACAATTGTCTGCCAGGATGAAGATTCCTTTTTTTTTTCCCCTGTTTTTTCTGTGTGCAAAATGCAAGCAGAAAGTTTTGGAATACAAATGTCCCAACAGGAATAGTGTAGCCATTAATGTCTTTGTAGACAAGCCTGAGAGGAGAGAGAGTTAAAGGAGTCTCTGTTCTCTTAATTTTCTTTTAGAAGTTCAGAACATTCATTATCATGCCTGAGGAGGAAGTTTGAAGTTGAGGGACACTCCATTGTCACCTTTTTTGCATATTGGCCATCATTCCTGTGGGAATCAGGAAGGGATTCAGGTGTATAAGGATGGGTGAGGTGCTGTCTACTGAAATGTGACCTTTCTACGAGGGGGTGTGAGAAGCTGCTTGGAGCTCCAAAAGCATCAGCAGGGAGAGGGGCAGGTGCTACTGAGCTTGGCGGAAAGGCTCTTGGGGCCCACCTTGGATATGTAACACCCCCAAAATTTGCAGTAGGTGGTTCATCTGTTACAGCCACAGACTTTGATGGTAGGGAACATTTGCAGGGAGGTGAAGTAAGAAGCGATACATCCTGCCTCATTTCCAGAGTTTAGGAGTGTTTCACTGTAGAGTCATTCTTGACTTTCTATTTTTTGTTTCTCTCACCAGTGAAGACGTGTTTTGGGGGTTAGAAATCACAATGGCCTGAATAAGAAGGAAGCTGCTGACAGCTTTACTATTCTTTTTAATTGTTATTCTCTGCTAGCAATGTTGCTTTTCCAAAAGTATTTCAGTGGACAGCAGGATTCCAAAAGATCACACCCTGAGTGTTTAAAAGGTGCTGTATTTTATTGGTGAATATTTCTTACTTCTTTTTTTCCAAAAATTTTGCTAATGCAGATCTTCCTATTCACTTTTTTTTTTTAGTAGATGCTACCCTGAAATAGTCCCCACCCTGCTTTATGGTCACTGTTCTGATTTGTGCACCACTACTGGTTCTGTAGAAAGGTCAGGTCCTCAACAGTAACAACTCGAATTTTAAAATACTTTTCCAAATTCCTGTATGGGCAAAACAATCATAGAATCATGAAAGGGTTTGGATTGGAAGGGACTTTAAAGATCGTCTTGCTTTATAAAGAAATGGCAAAGAATATTCTTGCTTTATAAAGAGATGAAAAATGGAAATAAATAATGATTGTGAATCATGGGAACAGTCTTCAAATTTGCGTGACAAATTTGGTTATACTGAGGGCATTAATTTTTTTAAGGCTTTCATGTTGTAAGAAAGAAGTCTTTTGAAGCTAATTATGTTTGTAACACATACCGTATGTGGAGCATTGTCCTTTATTCTTAATTATACTCTACAGGTTGCTGATTACACGTGCCTTTTGAGTAGATCCTTTGGTATTGGCAAGCATAAACAAAGCTGCAGACACTGTGTTCTCCTCTACCAGCAACATGATGTGTTTGTGAATTAAACAAGCACCCTTAGGTTCTACATGGATTTCCCCATCGTTGGAAAGGCAATTTATTCCTTTAATGAGTCTGGAGAGATTAAGAATTGAATTAAAGAGAAAATGTTCGTTGATATAAGAATATGTTAATAAATAAGTGAAATTACTGGCCTTTTCAATTGGAAGCTTTGAAGGAACAATTTTAATAGCTTATGAGCTGTTTGCTTTCTTTTGACAGTGCTGAATTGTCAGGATTGATTGTTTTCTTATGATCATAACCTCCAAGGGATATGATACCCTTGGGTTTTGGTAAATGAGAAACCAATGAACTAAAAGAGAAGGCAGCTCCACAAGTAGGAATGTGGGATTTAGGAAAGATCATATGAAGATTCTGCTGTTTAGAAAAGGTCAAGATGAGAAACCACTGATTTTTCTAGAGTGGTGTAAAAAGATTCGCCTTATATTGTAGTTGTGTTCTACCTCCGTGTGAACTGCTTTAGCCAGGGTGGGTATAATGCCATGCGAAAGTCTATACAGGGAATCATAGAATCATAGAATAACCAGGTTGGAAGAGACCCACCGGGTCATCGAGTCCAACCATAAAACCAGGGAAACCAAGCACAGCTCCCAAACGCATCTTAGAAATGATCAGGTGCTGGTTCACGGACCTAATTTCTGTCTACTGTGCTTATCCTTTTGCCACCTTGCATTTTTCATATCCTGAAGGGCATTTTGTCTTGCTGCAGGGTGCATCCTGTTGTATGGGTGCTTACTCCTCCCGGCTCCTCGGGGAACGCACGCCTTTTCCCCTTCCTTTTCCCCACATCTCCCTGTTTAAAAGCAGCAAAGTTTGGAGCCAGTTGCTCTTATCGGTTGTTGACGTGGTACTTGGCCATAGAGGGGAAAAGTATTTGAGGCTCTGTGTAGGGAGGAGAATGGACCCTCTTGTAACTTTGGTATTTGTTTCATGGGCATGGCTGCGGGCTCTGAAGACACAGGTGGTAAGAGGCAGCCCGTTTTAGCCCTAGGTGTCTGAGCAAGAGGCTGCCCTGCAAGGCAGGGGGAGGAAGCCATGGGACTCCTGAGGCGCCTGAGATCTGTTAGGCATGCTCGTGGATTTTGCTCCTTTTGGCCCCTTTTGGAGGTACAGCAGGGAGTCAGCCGTGGTCCAGGTCTCCTTTGTAGTTGCAGAGGAAGTTGCTGGCTGGAGATAAGGTTTCTGAAGATCCGGACCCGATCAGACTGCATGTCTGGCACTTGACTTTAATGGCACGAGGAAGTCTTTCAGCATCAGAGTGAAATGAAATGCAGGTCAGAGACTATGGGGTCAAAAGACGAAAATTGCAAAGTTAGCTTGAAATTCCAGGTCAAGAGTTTTTCTTCCTTTCATTAAACAGAGCAAAATGCATTTCTGATTACCAGTGATGCCGATAATGTGGTAATGTCTAGAGATCAGGGTCCTCTTGTACTTATCCTTGCACTGACTGCCTGTGCTCTGAAGAACTTTCTGGGAATTGAGCGTGATGCATCTATACTCTTACTGTGTTTTCTGGGCAAGTAACTGTGAATTATCTTTTTTTTTTTTTTCAGAAAAAAAAAGCACTGAAGATCTTAATATCTGGATGTTTTGACTTTCTTTTCAAATTATTCTATTATACATAATAAAACCCTTTGATCATATGAAGGGTGAACAAAAGCATGTACGTTCCAGAGCCCAGTGTCTCATAACTGAAGCCATCCTGTAAGGAAGAGAGGGATGTTTCTCTTGAAACTGTTCTTGCCCACCTTCATTACTATGATCTTTGTCTCCTTGTCAGTGGCTTTTCTTCTTCATCTCACTCTCCTGTCTTCTCCTTGCCCAGGAGCTATCTGTGTGTGGGGACATCAGCATTTTCCCTTATTGGAGTTTTAAAAAATCCTTTTTAAAAATCTACCCCCCACCCCCTTTCACAATGGAGTTGCTGTTTGTAAAATACTACCAGATTTTGGTTGTCTCTTGACTGGTTTAATTTGCTGTCTTCAGAAGTCTGAGTGATTTAGCTTTGTAAATCATTTGGCAGACTTACTGTCTTCAGGATTTTGTTATTAGTCTAATCTAAACAGTAGTATAATGCATTTCCAATCAAAATACAACATTAATTTCTTGGAGGCACCCTTGCCCCTGCCATTCTATCTCATCATGTACAACAGTGTATTTTTTCCACTGTTACAAGTTGACTGTTTTGGTTCCATCTGACTTAAAATGATAGAACTACTTTCCTTTCTCAGTGGAGACTTTCTTTATGTTGTTTAGCCACATACATTGGTTCATCCTTTTGAATTTACCATTTGTTACCTGTCCAGGTCTGTCTGCAAACTAATATTCTTGACAAGACTACAACTCAGTGGCAGTTTGCCATATATTCCTAGTTTTTCTTGGAACATTTGATTTAGGAAGTGGACTAATTAGCGCGTAAACATTGTTTAGCAGAAGAACTCTAATCACCGCTGTTTGGCCTAGCTTCAGCGATAAACAGAGTTAGATGCACGTCAGTGTTTGTCCTAACAGTTTATAAAGTCTATTTTGTGGTCCTAGGGGACAGCACACAGCAGATACATTAAATAGTCATTGCAGTACAAGGCCATGAGAAAAAGCTTACTGTGTCAAGCTTAATAGGCCGTGCATGATGCATTAGTGGGCTAGTTTGGAAGCCTTCCATTAATCTTAATTAATTTGAAATACTAACTAAATTGTTCCAAAGTGTATCTTTTTGTTACTATTGTCTATTTACTACCATATCTAAAAAAAAAAAAAAGACAAACACTCATCGATTATTGTAAAATAATGGAATTGAAGTTTTTAATGTGTATTTTAGTGTCATCATTGTATTTTACTCATTTTGTTAAAGCCTAAAACTAAGTTGGATTCTTATAAGAGCGAGTATATGCAAACAGCTTGCCCCAAGAAAATTGCTATCCTCATTTTGGTGTGACAAAATTGGTACTGATGAATGAGTAGGATAGGCTTAGACTACCCTTTCGATAACATTGCAAGTAGCCAAGTGTAGTAAAGTATACACGCTTTGGTAGTCCTTAAGGTAGGAGGGTTAATTCAGCTCATCTATAAGAAACTGAAGACTAGAAGGTTGTTGAAGTGGAAAAATAACCATTCCTCCTTTCCTATTCTAGATGCCTTAGTCAATTTACGTTTTTTTTATGGTTATCCTATAAATTCTTTAGCCTCTAATGGACCAAAGAAGTTGGAGAGGGTGGGTAGCTTCATGCTCCAGTCCTTTGCGTTGTGACTTTCAATTTATAAGATAGGCATGCTGGAACTGTGGTTGAATCTGGCAGTGGTATCGTTAGATTATAGTCAGTGTTAGATGACTCAAGTAAAGCTGAAATATCTTTTATGTACTAAAAGTATGTAAACTAATTGAATTCATCCTAACTCTGCATGAGAGAAGAAAGCAAGGAAGAAGCTCTTAATGTTTTGCTAGGTCAGTTGTATTTGTATTTCAGAAGTTGCTATAACAAGGGAAACCAAACAGGTCTATTCTTAGCTGTATAGCAGTTTGAAAAACTCCTTAATTCCAGTAGTAAACAGACCACAGAACCAACTCAGATGAAGAGAGCTCTGTTCATTCTTAAAAATCAGAAATTTCTACTGGAAATCTTTCCAATCATTTGAAAGGCACTTGTGAAAAAATCTAATTCAGATTTATCAATTAGTCAAATGAAAAAGAACAACTAAAGTAAAACTCTTTCCATTACCTTCCTCCTTTAGATGATACGACAGATGCAAAACTTATAGGCACCCCTGCAAGGGTGTCTGTTCTTCATGCTGGAACTCTAGATTGCGTTACCTATTATTTGTCATTAAACAATGCAGGATGTGGAGCTGCCCAGTTACTCAGCTCTGTGAGGTTAACTAAGACAAGAGAGAAAAGAAAGGAAGTTGCCCTAATGTTTCACTATTTAGCTCGCAGTGCTGTCACTTGTGCTCCACTGTGCCAGTCTAGGAAACCAGTTCTTTGTGGCTGATATTCTTGATACTTCTGATGCAGAAGGGTATACGTTCCTCAAATTAAATTTGTTGCAAACTGATTTTATCAATTGGAGAAAAGTCTTCCATCTAAATAAAGTAAACACCAGAATCTACCATTGAAATCAAGTTGTTGCTGAAGAGGATAGAATCATAGAACAGTTTGGGATAGGAAGGGCCTTAAAGATCACCCAGTTCCAGCCCCCCTGCCATAGGCAGGGACACTTCCCACAGGACCAGGTTGCTCAAGCCCTCATCCAGCCTGGCCTTTAACACCTCCAGGGATGGGGCAGCCACAATTTCTCTGGGCAACCTGTGCCAGTGCCTCACCAGCCTCATAGTGAAAAATTTCTTCCTAATGTCTCACCTAAATCTCCCCTCTTTCAGCTTAAAAGCATTCCCCCTTGTCCTCTCCCTGCACTCCCTGATAAAAAGCTCCACCACATCTTTCCTGTAGCCCCCTTGAAGTACTGGAAGTCTGCAATAAGGTCTCCCCAGAGCCTTCTCTTCTTCAGGCTGAACAACCCCAACTCTCTCAGCTTTGTATAGGAGGTGCTCCAGCCCTCTCATCATCTTTGTGGCCTCCTCTGGACTTGCTCTAATAAATCCACATCCTTCCTGTGCTTCGTGTCTCCTAGGACATGGTTTAAGTTACTTGTTAGATTTAACTAAACAACTAAACACATTCACATTTTCTAACATTTGTTTTCCCTTTTGTGAGCATTTTACTGTAATTTTAATATTTTCTGAGTTACAACTATGTCTTCTCATTCCACAGTGTTCTTTCATTTTCACTGTCTTTCCCTTCTTCCTCTCACACCCCTCCTTGCAAACTACTGATAATTCAGGCCAGATTTCAGTTTAAGAGTTTTATGTCTGATGCTTTACTCAAACACTTGAAGAATTATCAAGTGAATGGTTCCCAGGTCCTGTGGAAAGGATTGCTTCACGGAAGTCTTTTGTCTCCTAAAAAATGATTCAATCAATTAGATTATAATTACATTAATTAGAAAATAATGGTCTCTTCCTACCTTCCATCATGTGAAGATATTTCAAAGGAGTAGTAATATACAATTAAATTCTTATTTTGACTGACAGTAGTGAAGGATTCCTCCGTGTGTTTAGCAACAGCACAGCTAAAACCAAGTCTTTCAATATATGCCATGTTAAAAGATGCATAGAAATTAATTTCATTTGAGATGACCAAATTTCCTAAATATTCACCCTTGCAAATTTAGTTCTTGCTTGCAGAGAATTGATAAGTAGTCTCTCAATAATTTCCAGTTTGGTCAAAGTTTTTGTTTTTCTTTTATAAAATCCAAAGAAACAACCTTGGGAAATATTCCAAAGACTAGGTTAAAAATGAGCTGTGATAATAAAGTTCCCATATAAGATGGGAACTGATTAATGGCAAGGTAAGTTTATAAAAATTAGTCCCAAAGTATAAAGTAAAGTACTACTGCTTGGCTTTTCTAAAGGTCTGTTTGCTTTCTTTCATGCCTTGGAAACTTTATTGGGGTTTTAAAACCAAGTGCTCCCCTGATTTAATTCCAGCACATTCCAACTTAGTGTCCTGTACTTCTTCTGCAAGTTTCCAAGAGATCGCAGGTGTTCTTTGTTCTGGAAAAGCTCTCGCAGTCTTAACTGTTAAGAAGCTGCTGTGTGACTGTATTCTGGAATATATCTGTACGAGAAAATGAATCTGAGTAGCAGAAAATATAGGAACCACTAGTTGAAAGCAGGTGAGTGGGTGTAGGGTGGTACTTAGAGATGTACATTGGGTACTCTCCACGGAAGTATCTGTGGAGGTCACGGTCATTACTGGTTGTACACATGTAAGAAACAGGTGAAACAGAGCTGCTGTGGTAGGACAGGTTAAATGCATATACTCAAAACCATATAGCAAACTAAAAGTGACCTAGGAATTAGATCCAAGTTTCTTTAAGTCCAGTAACCCATTTTGCTTAGCTACTCTTTCATGCGCTCCCTCCCCCCGCAACTGCGTTGGGGATTTTTTTTTTCCGTAAATGAGCTATAGAAAGGGCTCTGGTGAATTGAGCAGCAACTCATTTCCTTTGCCATTGCCAGGAAATGCACTGAGCAATTAAGGGTGGCTGGATGGGAAAAGGTCTTTCATTTCACTGGGATACAAAGGTTCCCAGGCCTTCCTGGCTTTTCAGCAGCCTACCAGGTGGTCTGACTTGGAGCTAAGTTCCCCGTGTTCTAATGTCCATGGTAGCAGCAAATTTGAGGAAACAGGATTGAAGGCCTGAAGGATTCAATTTTTTTAAAAAATCTGTTTTATCGCTTAACATTTCTTTGCAAATTTTAGTTTGTTTCCTGCCTGCTTCTCTGTTACCTAGATCAAGAACAGAGTCAAAGTACTTCCACCGACAGCGCATAGATTAATGCAGAGTAGTTCCTTATTAAGGAGGACTATCTCCTAGTGATCCTTGAATTATCAGTGTGTAAAAGGATTAGTAAGTACACTATTTGTTTAAAGAGAGGATAACCATTCGCTGATCCTGTATTGTACCAAGATGCTTAATGCCTGGTTTTCTTTCAAATGTTGACCTAAAAATGTAACGTTTTCCCAGCAATGCGAGCTACATTTGACAGCAAGTCGCAGCTTGTTGAAATGCAGTATGCCCACTAGTGTAAAATAAGAATATTAATATTTCATGTGGAAACATGACTTTGGCTTGAAACTGATACAAGAGATTTACAACGTAAAACCAACTGAAAACTCCAGCAAGTTCTAACAAATACCCTTTTAAAATAATGTACATTAAGTAAATATTATTGTTTACTGTAAATCTGTTTTCTATTCCTGAAAGAATTAGTATTTCTTTTTTCATTGTTGATTTATCCAAACTCAAACAGAAGTGCACACATATTCATATCTAATAAGTGATTTAACTTGACAACTTCTAGTTCTTTATCTCCATTGCTGAGAACGCAATATCTTTTTTTTGAGAGGGAGATCTCACAGTCATAACAGGTGCTAAATTTATTGAGCTTTTTTGTTCATCTGTTGATAGTGCTGTGGTTTTGTTTATTATTGGAGGGTTTTGTGTGTTTGCATGTGTCGATTACCTAGATTTTGCCTCTTCTCTCCTTCTTGTTTCCCTCTCTTATTTTGATGTTCATGCCTTGGCAGTGTTTTCACTGCAATTTGGAACTCTGTTTGAAGTTCACAGACAAATAGTGACAGTTGGACTTGATGATCACAGAGGTCTTTATCAGCCTTGATGATTCTATGATAATGCTGTTCTAGATGTTAATTCTTTTCTGTACAGGAGTATAGTTCCTATGTCCTTCAACTCCATGGCGCCTAAGCACACTGTGATCTGTAAGGCTCATTGCAGTACTAAAGAACAAGAAGGGTTAATTTGGGTTTTGCCCCTTCCTTCTGTAGTTTAGGATAGGCAACACATCTGTAAAAGGAAAAAGTTGACTTGAGTGTCTCAGCACACTAGGGTGAGGATTAATTAACTACATACATATATTATTATATGGATGCTAGGAATGTTTCAGCAAGGTTTTCCAATTGTGTATATTGGTGCAGTTCAGCTGAATGAAACAGAAGCTCAAATATAAGTGGAAGGTGATGTGGTATATTTTACTGTTCTTCACCATTTGTTTTGAACTGTTTGGTATGTCATCATAAAAACTTTTGTTTTGTTACAAAAAATATGTGTAATTGTTTGAGGGAAATAGATCTGAAACATTTTTAGCTCTTTAAAGTGTACAGGAACAATTTCACTGTCAAAATACATACCGGGTTTCAAAGTTTGCCTGCGTCTGTTTTGGCATCCAGCTGGGATTTTGTTCCTGGAAGGGAGGAGCACAGTCTGTTACCTAAAATTATAAAAACCTTCTATTTGTTTGAAAAGACCCAGCTCACTGTAGAGGTTATTTTCTTGTTGTGTATCAGGAAGAAGTTGCATCAGCCATAAATGACAGCAGGGAATTTTGAGTGCAGTTCCCAAGAAGCCTCTGCTGCCTGGGACATCAAAATGCTCTGCTAAAAAAGCTCTGATGCAGTCCACTAGAAATCCTGGCCTAGAAAATTGTTTGTGTATTTCTATTTGCCATATTAATTTTCAGCACATACTGTAGTTTACTGTGATATTACTCGTTAGTTGGAGCCAAGAGCAGGAAAACAGGAATGCTATGGAATCCTCTGTAGCCATTGTGGAGATTTGATAGCATTAGATGAAGAGAAAGCAGTACTCCCAAGGTGGTGTTAATATCATTGAAACACCTGATTTTTGTATAATCATATTTTAGAGAGCAAAAGAGAGAGAGGGTTCTATATACATGTGCACATAATAAACGTCAGTCTGGTTTATTCTTTCAGGGTTAATGTATGTGGAACTGGAACTTCTGTAAAAAGCATTAGCAAGGATGAATATTCTTGCCAATGCAACATTTGCATGATTGATGAATGATGTCTTGGTCATGCAAGCCCTTGAGGAACAGAGTACAAATAGCAGAATCATTTGTAAAAATTACTTACTCTTTCAGAGATTTTACAGGTATATCATTGAATAAAGTGGAATTTAAAAAATGTTGTCTTTTGACCACAGTGGTGAAGGGTGCTACATTTCCTCCACATAAGTTCCTGTTTGGGACAGACAAAGCAGATGTTTGGCTTGGAAGCAGGCTTTATTTGGCGTGGTGGCAGGAAGCACTGAGAGATTTGCTATTGACATTTAATCCCTGATGTTTCTGTAGACTGTGAGACCAATTTTGCTTTTTTCTTTCTTTTTTTTTCCCCCCTACTTGCTTGAATCTATGTAAAATGAACTAAAGTCATAATATGTATTTGGCAAGGGAGCTGGAAATACCGTATTCGGTTTCTTATACTCTTGACAGTCTTGCTCATAAATCCCAGTCCTCTGATTCCTCTGATCAGAGCAAGATTTTTTTTTTTTAATGCAGGTGTTTAAAATGTGAAATTAGATGTTTCCCCCAAAGCTGTACGTCTGATCTCCATCACTGCAGCAATCCAACTCAAGGGCCTGTCCTCCAAAACGTTCTGGCTTAGGGACGTTTCTTCCTGCATCTGGTCCATGCTTTGTAATATTAATCTGTTTAGAAAAAGAAAAAAAAAGAAAAAAAAAAGGCAGCTGAGAAGACAACTGAGCTTTAAGGCAACCAAGCTGACTTTCACAGATATACAGAAATGATCACTGTTTTAATGAACCCTGATGGTTTTGTTGTAAAACAAGCAGAATAGGAGTTTGCATGCACAAAATTATTTTGCAGAGAGTTTTGCTGCAAAAATCTTAAGCATTAGAAAAAGAACTTGACCTGCTTTTCTGTACTTGTGTGTTCATATAGGAAGGATATGGATCTACTAGAGCAAGTTCAGTGGAGGCCATGAAGATGATCAGAGTCCTGGAGTACCTGTCGTATGAGGCCAGTCTGAGGGAATTAGGATTGTTCAGCCTAGGGAAGAGAAGGCTTCAGGGAGACCTCATAGCAGCCTTCCAGTACTTAAAGGGGGCTACAGGAAAGCTGGGGAGGGCAGGGATAGGGTGAGGGGGAACAGTTTTAAGCTAGAAGGAGAGATTTAGATTAGAAACTGGGAGGAAATTTTTTCTTGGGAGGGTGGCCCAGGTTGCCCAGAGAAGTCATGGCTGCCCCATCCCTGGAGGTGTTCAAGGCCAGGTTGGATGAGGCTTTGAGCAACCTCATCCAGTGGGAGGTGTCCCCAACCATTCTATGATTCTATGAATGCTAAGGACGTTGCTTACTGAGAGAGGGCTCAGCTGCTTCTGGGGCAGAATAGGGCCTAGAAGCTGCTACAGCTTAAACTGTGTCTCATATGGAGATATGTGAGGGCTGCTTATATCGTTATATGAATGCTTTGGAACCAGAATATAGCTCTTGCTATTAGGCAGTCGACAGATTTTTAGATGCCTTTTGTTCTTAGGGTACTTTTATAAAATCTTAACAACCAGTGGTTTCCCGTTTAATTTGAATATAGCTTAATTTTCCAGCTTGCCTTTCAAGATGGTCCTGGATTCACCACCTGAGCCACAACTTCCTCAATATCATGCCAGAATAGTTTTAAGGGTAGGATATACTCAAATCATGTGGAAAATGTGTCCAAGAGAATGAGTGTGTGATAGCTCTCAGGTAGCAGTGTGCAGCTGAGTCTGTAGGAGAGGGACATGTATTAGTCATTAACGCTTTTCAGAAATGACTCCTACAAAAAATAGCCATTGACTGGAAAGAAGAATAAAAAAGAAGGCTAATTACTTCCTTTCTCCTGCTAGTTCCATTTTTCACCCCTTCCTGCTGATTCTTAGAAAGCAGGTTTGCTATTTTAAAGAAGAGCTTATCTGTGTAATTATGCAGTTCTATTATTATACAGTGACTGATTATCACCAGTCAGCAGAAGTAATTCTTCCACACCAGTCATAGCTGTTCCTGGGTGGCAATGAAACAGAGAATTAAAAGCTGTTTGAAGAAACAGAAAAAAACAGTGAACTACAAAGCATATATGGGAGGAGTGTGAAAAGCTCTTCTTCTTTGGAGGAGAAAGCTTCAAGCGGTACACCATGAAATATAAGTAATTAAAACTTTATAAGGGCCTGAAACATGATGGTCCTCCTGCCTTCCTGCAACTGGAGTATTTTTCATTCTATGTTTTAGTCCCAGGTCTTGTTTTTGTTTAGGCAATCTTTATATCAGATTTCAGGGTACATTCCTGTGCATGCTTTTTCCTTGTACTGACAGCCAGAAATGGTTTCCAGTGCATTGTTTTTAAGACTTTTCTAGGGTATCTGTGAATTAAATGAAACTGTCTTGGGTCCAATAAATTTATTCATTAATGGCATCAGAATTAGGTTTTGGAGCATTCCAAATTTCCGTTAGCCTCACCATAGTCTCTAGACTGTAGTCTGTCACCAGGCCTTTCTGTGCAGAAAGAGCTGCCAAAAAATCAGAATAGGAAAGAATTTTATGACTCAGGTTGTAGTCACAGTGTTCACGGGCACATTGCCAAAGCCAGCCTGCTAATGGCAAACCAGTCCTCAGGGATGATCCTCCAGTTCAGAGCAAGAATTGGCAGGGGAGGGGCTGCAGCTCACCTTTTGCGCAAGACTTCGCCTTTTCCTCTTTTAAAGTGGCATTTAAAGTTGACTTTTCCCACAAAGTTTAGGAAAAAAACCCAACAAAAATCCTAAACAAACAAAACGAAACCAAGCACCAGGCGTGTGTCTTCTCTCTGCGTGAGGAGATGGAGCGCACTGAGTGCTTGCTAGCCACCCATGGTGTTTGGCTGGTGTCCCCTGGACTTTTTGCTCTCTTGTCCATCAGTCTCGCCATAGCTGGAAAACTACAGGATTGCTACTTCTCTGAGAGTTATCTTTTTCCTCCTAACTTCTGAAATATCTCTGCTCCCTGTGAAAAAAAAATAAATCATGGAATCATAGAATGGTTTAGATTAGAAAGGACCTTAAGGATCACCCAGTTCTGACCCTCCTGCTATGGGCAGGGACACGTCCCACTGCATCAGGTTGCTCAGAACCTCTTCCAACCTGGCCTTGAACACCTCCAGGGATGCAGCATCCATGACTTCCTTGGGCAACCCAGGCCAGTGCCTCATCACCCTCCCAGAAAAAAAATTCTTCCTACTATCTCATCTAAATCTGCCCTCTTTCTGCTTAAAACCATTTCCCCTCATCCTACCCCTGCACTCCCTGACAAAGAGCCCCTCCCCAGCTTTCCTGTAGCCCCCTTTAAAGAACTGGAAGTCTGCAATAAGATCTTGCTGGAGCTTTCTCTTCTCCAGGTTGAACATCCCCAACTCTCTCAGCCTGTTCTCCTGTATGGGAGGTGCTCCAGCCCTCAGATCATGAAAATACGCATACATTTAGGGCAGAAAACTTCCCTCCTCCATTGCTCAACTAAAACATGGCTGTGCCAGCAAGGAGAACTACCTGGTTCTTAAGAAATGAGATTATTCATGTTGTCTTCATCTGCTGATTGGCTGTGCCAAGTCTTCCCATAGGTCCTGATTGTTTGTACATAGCTAGCTCGATGGGAGGAGATCTTTGCAGCTATCACAACTCTGTCTTCTCAGCAAAAAGCACATATCTCTTGGCACAGACATGTGGCTGTTGGTTCCCAAAATACCTTGGGATTAGCCTGGGGAGTCTGGGGGTGGGTAGCATATCCAGGAGGTGGTGATGTCTTTTGGGCGAGGCACTGGTCTGTGGAATAGAAGTATAAAATAAATCATTTAGGTTTGTGTTAGCTTCAGCCTGTGGAAGTGATGCTCTGCCCCTGTGCAAGGGAGTTGAATTTGGGCCAGTGGATTGTACCATGCTGGATGCAGGCATGCTCCGGCAGCCTGTGGAAAAGACACCGCTCCTGTGTTATCCCTGACAGTGTCAGCACAGGCTGGAGGCTGTGCAGGGGCAGGGTCTGCGTACTTATATTAAATCAATGCTGGCCAATTCAGTGGCTTAACTAGCTAAGGATAAATGAACTCAAGGGAGGAAAAGGATCACTATCTGTTGAGAGGGAGGCACAGGCTGCCGTAGTGTCCCACAGCATGCTGCTGGTAGTCTGAAATGTGCCAGTAGCTGAAGCAGGGTATGTCATACATAGCAGAAATGCTTTAGGTGGGGCCACACTGCTAGCATCCTCTTACTCTGGGAAACTCAGTTGTGGGAAGAGTTGAGACACCTGGTAAGTGTCTCCTGCTCTGGTTACTTTTGATAAGAAGGCTTTGCTACAGACTGACTCCAGGACTTGTGTCTGAGAGCTAAAGGATGGCAAAAATGAATTTAAAGTCAATTTAAATTCTTTGAATCTGATTTTTATTTTAATTTCTTTTTTTTTTTTCCTGGTAAAACAAATTGGTGTGCTCTGGTTTCTTTATCTACAGTGTTAGCGCTAAAAGTGATCATTGCCAATCCCTGTAATTATTATTTTGTGATCCTTCGAGAGCCTGCTGTACCAAGGCATTCTCTTCCCGTTGCTTCGGCACCTGGGAATTCAGGCTCCAATGATATTTTCCAGCAGATGTGACTATCAGGGCTTGTTTATTTTTAGCTGGAGATTGTGCACCTTGATCTCGGTGGGAAGCTTCCTGTCCTCATTGTCTTTTACAGCCGGTTGTAAAGGCAAGTGGCTTATAATGACCTACCCTTACTTCCCCTCAGTGGTTCCAAAAGACACAGGAATGTCATCATCACATGTTATAATTTACTCAGGGACTTTCCGATGAGGACCTCACAGGTTTAACCTTTCCAAAAGCTGTGTTTATTCAAGAGGGTAATAGTGTTGGTAGCCTGAATGTTGAGACTAGAAGTTACTAGAGTGTATCTGATAAGTCCATTGATTTTTGTTGACTGAACAGTTTTTATTTTAAGGCAAGTGAATCTGTGTTTTTCAGTGAGATGCATATTTTGATCACCTAATTCCGTTATACCAAAATTTCAGACGAAACCCATTTTTATTTTTAATGTTACATATTAAAGTATGTGAAGTTCTGACTTCTTTTAAGTAAATTTTAAATAGTGGAGAAGAGGGAAAGTATTCAGAGGTGGTTTATATTTCTCCATTATAAAAACCTGCTTTTTAAAATAACGTATTTTAAAACATTCTAAAACTTTAAACCTTTTCATGTGTGTGTATGTGCATGCACACATGTATTTGTGTATGTGCTTCTGCACATAGGTACCTGTGTATATTGTGTGTTTGTTTAGACTGGTGTGACCTGACTGTATAAAAGCCTTGTGTATCAGGTTGCGATAACATGTTTTTCTCTTTAGTTTATAAATACCTTAGAACATACATAATGCATAACATAGATGCAAACTGAGCTCTGCATTGTTGCTGGAAGTGATACACTTTCAATTTTTGTTAAAAAAACCCCAGCATTCAGCCAGAAAAAGCTCCCCTTCCAAGGTCAGTACTTTCTTTTGCCTCTTTGAATGTTACTGTTGCGATGCTATTTTGTCTGTTTCCTGTTATATGAAAAACAGTTTAAGAAGCAGATTTCCATCTATTATATTCTTTAGAAAACAGCCGTGATGATCCAGCTGACGGTTGGGTTTAATATATAGGGGTTTTGGAAAAAAGCCCAAACTTGTGAATAATTTAATCTTGCTCCTATTGCTTTTTTTGCCGTTATAGGGAAGAGACTGTTTCCTAAATACTCCATGGGGTAGATAGCAGAAACAGCATGCACCCTACCTTTCCCCTCAAAGGTTGGCTTTTTTAACTAACAATATACAGATTATATTTTTGGCACCTATTTTGAATTTTGGAAGAGGGACATGATACGAGGTTCCCCTTTTAGTAGTCTTTTTTTAACATGAAAAAAGAAAGCAGACTGTCTTTTTCTTTGCAAGGTAAGCAGTTAACATGGGAGTGATGCTGCGGTTGATGCTTGCTGGGCGATAGTGTTGGGTAATGCTATGGGAAAAAACCACCCATCTTAATTCTTAAGGACTGCTGTGGAATGCTTTTTGAGGAATAAAAGGGGTGATGTATCAATCCTGCTCTGTATGTGCTTGCTTCTTTAGTGATAGAGTGTAAGTCAGGTTACCCAGCAGAATAAGTTCTCTTAGAATCATAGAATCATTGAGGCTGGAAAAGACCTCCAACATCACCCAGTCCAACCATCAGCACAATACCACTGTGCCTACTAGACCGAGTCCCCAAGTGCCACATGTACATGTTTTTTTAACACTTCCAGGAAAGAAGGCTCCACGACTTCCCTGGGTAGCCTGTTCCAATCCTTCACCACTGTTTCAGTAAAGAAATTTTTCCTCATATCTGATCTAAACTTCCCCTGGCACAACTTGAGGCCATTTCCTCTTGTCCTATTGCTTGTTACCTGGGAGAATATAAGAGACTTGCCCAAGGCCTCACTCTAGGATATAAGAAGGAAAAGGCATTTTTCATGAGCACTGTTAAAGACTCAGAGTATAGAAAGCTCCATGTGATCTGTAGTGTTCCTTTTCACATCAGCAGAGGAACTGGTGGAAGGGACATATTGAATGTACTGTATATTTGTTCTACCTCCCTTTAACAGTGTTAAGATATGATCGACTCAAAACTCAACTAACCTGTATAAGAGAGATTGCTCCGAGGTTGTCATTCTTCTCTTTAAAATTGTGTTGCTGGTGAATGAATACATGAAACTCTTTTCTCCCTAGGACCTCTTGTAGTTAACATTTGTCAAAACAGTGATAAAAAGCGAGCATAAAGGGAAAATTTACACAATCGTGTAAAAGTGATAAAATGGTCTCTGATAGGGTGGTACGGAGAACTCTCCATTTTGTTCTTAATCCAGTTTTTTGCAGTCCTGGTCCTGATACTGATACTGAAAAAAACTCTCCCAACATGTACCTGCAAAGCTCTGTTGAATGGCACATCCTGACATGTGAAAGGAGAGATGGTGAGGCTGAGCTACCCGAAAGAATAGCTTGGCATTCCTGTGGCTGAGAGGAACTGCTTTTGAGGAAAGAAAGGATCTGGGGAGGAGCCTGGGCAGTGATGAGTGTGCATGGGGGTGTCAGGGAGGTAGGCTGGAGCTAAAAAGACCACATCCGTGTTTTTCCAGGTGGCCCTTTTGTAATCTTTCATTGTTTTTTTAAGAAGAAAAAAGGCAGCAAATCCAGTCGTTCTGAAAAATAAGTGACAACAAGAGAGAGAAACCAGACTTGTGCTGTGCTTCCATTAACTGTTTTACTGCAACTATTGCAATTGGTACCTCATTTTATAATGCTTTCTCAATTATGGTATCTCCCACATCCTCATTGCCCCTCATTTTATCCCCTGTTACTTTATTGCTTTGTTTAATCCTTCATAATGTGCCTGACCCACTGTTAGGGTTACTTGCAAAGTTCAGGCTGCTGTCAAGAGATTTTTGCTTGAAATAAATTAAATGGTTCCAAATTGTCTGTGTTTAATGTGACAAAAAAAAAAAAATCTTTTAAAGCTTCAGCTAGTGCCAGAAATGAGTGACTTCTTCACTGATCAAACAGGACTTCCAGAATCAGTGCTTCCCTTCTACCTAAATGATTCAGGA
Organism: Phaenicophaeus curvirostris; assembly: GCF_032191515.1. Lineage (NCBI taxonomy): Eukaryota > Metazoa > Chordata > Aves > Cuculiformes > Cuculidae > Phaenicophaeus > Phaenicophaeus curvirostris. The sequence continues at coordinate 6,507,239 of NC_091395.1, forward strand.
GGCCCCCTCCGAGCTTGAAACATATATAAATGATCAAAACAATTAAATGTGTACATATTTTACAAGATTTAACTTGACAAGCCTGAATAAACTAGCTTCTGCCCTGCACCTTTGTTCTTGCCGTAGGTCTTTCTGTGTACTTGTGATAGACTTTCAACTCAGTCAAAAAAATTCTTCATAACCAAAAGACTTGGCATCAGAATTAAAACACAACTGTTTAAAGAATTGCTCATGCCTTTCCCATTACTTTGGCAAGGTGACTATTACAGGTAGAAGAATTAAGCCACAAAATTCTTCAGAGCTTTTGTTGTAGTTGTTTGGTATATGTAGTTTCACAAAAGGATGTCCTGCATAACATAGAATCGTAAACTGGTCTGGGTTGTAAGGGACCTTAAAGATTATTGTGTTCCTACCGCCTTGCCATGGGAAGGGACACCTACCACTGGATCAGGTTGCTCAAACCCTCATCCAGCCTGGCCTTGACTTCTCTGGTCAACCTGTGCCAGTGCCTCACCCACCCTCATAGTGAAGAATTTTTTCCTAATATCCAATCTAAGTCTCCCGTCTTTCAGCTTAACACCATTACCCCTCATCCTGTTGGTGCACTTCCCCATAAGGACCAGCTTCCCATCTTTCCTGTAGCCCCCTTTAAGTACTGAAAGGCTGCTGTAAGGTCTCCCCGGAGACCTCTCTTGCTGAGGAGACCAAAGTTGAGTGTGTGATTCATTAAAAATCCGTGTGTGTCTTTACCTTGCATTGTTTCAGGGTGAGTTTCAGATATAAATAGTAAATCTGTCTGGAAGTCTGCACTCATCTGTCTCGTGGGCTAGGTGTAGCTGTTGGTGAGAACTCCCATCAGGCCAAACTTATTTTTGTTTTGATTTTATATGATTCCTAATTAACCAAAATATATCTGTGTATGGATGTTTGAGTTCAAAATATTACAGTCAGCGATTTCAGAAAGGCAAATGCTATGCTGAGGATGTTAATTCAGACTTTCTCAATGAAAGCAAATGAGAATATTTTTACAGTGCCTGGCCTTGCAAAAGTGTCTGTTTTTCTGTTTTTCTTGTAGAGGTGAAATTTAGTTCCATGTTGTTGACCTTTCGACTCTGTTTTTTCAGCATGTAGTTCCAATAGCTTTTTTTATCATTTGCTCGTGAACCTGTTCAAGATGCTTTGATTATCAATGCAAATTAATACAAAGAGGCAGCTTCCTGAGCCGGTAAAACAAAAGCCTGGTGACTCTCAGTGATAGATAAACTGTTTACATTTGAGCTTACAGATATTTCAGCTCTCTTGATAACAGCTTTCTGGTGATGAAGGTGACAATCACTTCCAAATTGTTTACCACTGAATTTATTACCAACTTTACCTCCCAGCAGCAGTAATGGTGAAAAGTAAATGTCCTTTCTGATTGCAAGGTAGTGGCTAGATTATACTACAATAAATTAAGGAGTTTTAAGCTTCATGTTTCCATCCTAATTTGCCTCTTCCCTGTTTCTGTGAAATAGTTAGCATAGAAGAGATTTTGAATGGTACCTTTACCATCTAAAAGTTTTTTCCCAACTGAAAGAATGGCCTTTATCAGGTTAGTGTGGTGGGTTAATGATACCCTCATTCACTTACATAAATCAATGTGTGCTTAATGTGAGGCTCAGATGAATGATTCCACTGCAGCTGAGCTGATTCATGTTTTTGATGGGCCTGTAACATATCAGCTGAGCAGAAACACAGGTTCATAGGAGCTTTTCTTCCTTTCCCACCTTGCCAAGTTTTCCTGTTAAGCAGAGTGATCTTAGCGGCCATAAAGCATAGTTTCCATGTATATATAATGTTCTGTGTATCAGAACTGTGTGTCTATGTGTATACACACACACCCCCACACCACAATCAAGTAATATAAAGGTGTGAGGAAGAAGCCTGATGGTGTTTGTATTTGTAAGTGATGCTGTTCTCTTCGCCAGAAGTTAGGGTTCCCTTTCTGATTGTAATGGTTTAATAGCTTATTGAAGGATGAAGAGAGTCTGCTGCCAGACTAAAGGTACGTCTGGTATGAAGGATGTTATTATTCATTATAAAAAGATAAATGGCTGTACCTGCTTTATAATTCAGTAGTGCATACTGAAATTTAGAAATGGTATTTGTGGGTATGCAATACAGCCAAAAATACTTCATATACAAATATACTTATTCAAGATTTAAAATCAGCTAATGCATGATGTTGTTTGTTTTCATGGAATACTGAGTGGTGTGGGAATTAACGTGCTTGGGGGTGTGTTGAAGGAAAAACCTTCACTGGAATTGCTGGCAGGGCAAAACTTGTTCCCTGTCTCCCAGCTGCCCTCCTGGTTCCCTTCTTTTAACTCAGGTGGTTTTGTAGCAAGAAGCTTTTTAAAGAAATATTTTTTTTAAGCGATCATAATTCAAAAATTGTCATAGGCCTCTTTGTCTCATTAACCTGCATGATCTGAGCTGCAAAACTGACAGAACCATCACAGTAACAGTGCATTAAGGGATTCCTTTCTGACTTTTTATACATCTATTGTGTTCTTTATTATTTGATGACAGACTAGGAGATACACAATGATTTAAAGGGCATAATAGTTGGGAGGAAAACTTGTCCTAAAAAAAAAAAGTTGGTGTTATAATTGTAATGAAACCTGAGACATGAATTTATATAAGTTGCAAATAGTATCGAGCTCAGTTTACGGCATACGTGTGTGATGCTTCTACTTCTCATCTGTCTGTAAATTAGTATTACCTGTCAACAGGTTGTTATTCTGTCTATTTTGCCTATATCTATTGGGGGGGAGGCGGAGCCAGCTTCGGTCATGACCCAAAATCTGATGAAGATTCTGGAAGGATTTTAATTGACTTTATTGTGTTTGAGGTCAGATCCTTGGAGTTTGAAAAGGTCCAAGAAAGGAAAACAGCAGCAGAGGTCTGAAAAAGGAAGAATTTTCGGTTACTTATTTGCTTACTGTGTGAAATGATAGAATCATAGAAACACGGAATGGTTTGGGTTGGAAAAGACCTTAAAGATCACCCAGTTCCAACCCATGGACACTATCCCTTAGGCTGCTCTTAGCATATCATATAAATAATCAATTCAGAGCAAGTGTTTTAACCCTGAGTAAAGAAAAATAGTTTTGGCATTTTTTTCCATAAAGGAAAGCTTTACTTAATAATCTAAATATGAACTTATTTTTTTTATTTTGAATGCAAAATGCAATCTTATGCTGATGGCTATCATATATTTTAAAACAGATACTAATTTAAAAGAAAATGAGCATACATTAATGCTTGAGAATATGATTATGTGTTTGCTAGTGGTTTGTTGCTGCCCCTGCTTTGTATGTGCATGTGCATTTGTCTGCCTTTAGTGGAATCTGTAGTGAGGAATTCAGCTAAGAAAAGAGCCTGGCAAATATAAACTTAATTTCCATGTCCCCATTTGTGGTGCACACAAGTGTTTATGACAGCCGAGTGCTGTGGGGATGTGATGGGGGAATGTTGGGTCAGTTGTAGAGCAGGAGCAGTTTCCTGAGCTGGCTCCACAGCCAGTCTGGTCCTCACCCCACTGCCTGTTGTGCACAACTGCTCTACTGATTTATCAGGTGATTTTAAAATCTCAGGAGCGTATGAGTAGCCAGACTAAGGATTCATCCAGTCCAATTTCCAGTCTTCAGCAGTTGCCAAGAAGTAGGTGCCTAAGAAAGAGTACAAGAATTATTTAAATTCCCAGTCTGGTCCTTCTTGCAGGTACGGAGCACTTCGATGTTTATCAGCCATATCATCTACACCATTTTCTCTCTTTTGTGTCTCAGAGTATTTGCCGTAATGTACACAACCAAGAGGTATATTTACCAAAAGAACTGCAAAATAGAAAAAAACAACAGCAGAGAGGCTTTTCACTGAGGCTGTCAAAGATGTCATTGTACTGCTCTGATACAGTTTTTGTCCATAAAAATGTGAAGTCACGACTGTTAATTATTGTTTTACAGCTATGTCTGGTTTTTCATTATAAGCATTGTCTTTTGCAGTTTTGTTTTCAAACATTGTTGGATGGGCTCTATTAATAAAAGTGCCTTCAGGATATTTGCAGCTGGTTAGGTGGTGTTCTGGGTACCAATCCAGAGCTAAATAAGAAACTATTTGTTACTTTTTTGTATGCAGCAATAACAAGTTTTAACATTAAAGCATTACGGTATCTGATTGCCTACAGGAAAGGGATATAATATTCACTTAGCAGCCAATGAATGAATGATTAAAATCTTAAAAGCATTTAATAAGACTGAAACACAGAGCAGGGCTGTTCTCTGGTGTAAAGTTACAGAAGAGGTTCACTGGGTCAGAGAAAGAGTACAGGGGATTGGATTTTTTGTTGTTGAAAAAATAGTAGTGTTACCTTTGCTGTCAAGTCAAGACAGCTCTGAGGGGAAAACCATCGAAGAGCAGTGGTATGTTAAAAACAGCACAAAACAAAACAAAAGAGTTGGTTCCACACCTGTAATATGTGAAAAAAAAAAGAAAAAATGTCATTATTATACAAAGCTGTGCGTACACTTTCTATCTGACAGTTAGTTTAAAACTCTCCTACCAGCCTCAAACACTCAGGCGCTTGTTACCCAGACAGTTGCAAGACTTTGTAATCAAAAAGAAAGCCGAGTGGTCTGAAAGCTGGTGTCCCAAGAGCTTTGACAGGAAGGGTGCATGGCAGCAGGGCAAAGCTGTTCCCATCCATCTCTTGCTCCTTATGTCCTGGCTGTGAGGCTGTACATATTTCTCCCTTGTTAACAATCCTACCTATGTAGTCCCAGGAAGATCATATTCTGGCCATAACCGTTTGGGAAATGTAAACACAATCTGAATTTGAAGTAAGTGTTCAGTTGCAGCTACTATTCAAGGAGTTAGATAAGCAGATGGACAGACTGCTTGCTTGTGACAAACCCTACAAAGTGTAACATCTGCATCCTCCTTGCTCCCTTATCCTCTGTTCAATACAATGCATTTCCTAAGCACTGCTGCTTAAGAATCCTTGAAAGGATGAAACAGCCTGCATTTTCACACTTCTTTCTTAGCAACAGGCTTTAGAAGGTAGCACCTACTCAAATGAGCAGAGACATTTAGATGTAATAGTTGACCTTTGTAAATAACTGGTGAAGCACAGATGCTCCCAAATAGTTGATGGAAGAACACAAGACACGTTGGAATAATAGTGAAAGATACAGCTAAGGAATACTGTTCTGTTACACAGAAAAAAAATATCAGGTAGCGCATACAATCATAGAATGGTTTGAGTTGGGAGGGACCTTTATGATCATCTGGTTTCACACCCCCTGCCTGTTCAGCATTTTTACAGGGCTCCCCCCCCCCCCAAATGAATTTGAAAGTGTCAGGCTGCTTATTAAAGAAATCTGAACACCTCAGTAGATCAATATATTGATTTTTTTTGTCATATTTTGCACGTTTGAGAGAAATCAGGGCTGTGCAGTTTGAAGTCAAAAGATTCCCAGGAACACTAAAAGCCTTTGAAGACCACAGTCTGAAAGTGGTATTAATATAAATTACACAGTAGGTTGTTTTTTTTCCTGATGACCTTAAACTTTTTCATTTTTACTCTATTTCAGTCCTACCCTATAAAACCTGCATTTTGAATAGAGAAATTGGATTTGGGTGGAATAGGATCTTCTGTTCATTCATTACGTTTTCTAAATGGCTTGGTCAAAACTGGTAACTGCCCTCACAGGACATTATCCTCCTTGCCGGCCAGGTGAGAACACACATGCACCGTGGTCCCGGTAGGTACAGCAGACAGGGTGTGCCAGCAACCACAACCTCATCAATCCATTTCTCCTCCCCAAGTTCCATAACTAACGTTGATTTTCAACTTTAAGAAAATTGCTTACTGACATACTGAGATAAGAATCTTAATCCTGTCGATAAAATAACAGAAAAAAAAAAAGGAAGGGAAAGGCTGGGCTAACAAGTTTCTCTAACCCAGAAGTCTGTGGGGTATTAGAAATATGTTTTTCTTCACTCTGCCTGTCTCCCTGGCCCTCGGTCGCCATAAGGAGAGCATCATTGCTCTCTCTTTCCCCATCAGCATTCGTGGCGGCAGCCAGTCTGACCTGGAAAGGAGCTGAGGCTCCGGAGGTCTCTTTTCAGATCCGGAAATGTCAGTAATTCCTTCCCTCATCCCTCTGTGTTTACTCAGGGCGCCGAGAGCCTGCTTCACCTGATGGTGTTGTCAGGAGGTAGCCGGAGGCTTTTGCGCGGCGGTGCCTTTGGCTAGGTGCGGTTCAGTTTTGGTACGCGGTCAATGCTCTGGGTGCATCTATCTGTCAGGAAGGAAAAAAACATCCAGGCTTTCTTTAAAGCACAGCACAGTGCATAGGGAGGGCAGCGAAAGGTGCCCAGCGGGTCCCCAGCAGAAGCTGAGGTCCTCACCTAGACTGTGGCTGCATCCCCGGAGAAGGGATGGCATCTCTCCGGCTGCCCTCAGGAGATGCGCTGCTGGTATCAGCACTGCACGAACTACACCGAGATGGTTGGGTCTCTCCCATGAACTGAACTGAACTGAACTGGTGGATACCCAGGCTTTGCCAGGGCACATGAATGCTTGAGCAATGTTTGTCCTGCCATCCCTTTTTCATTATGGGCTGCTTTTTTGGCAGCTTTGAGAGGGAGCTCTGTGACAAAAAGTGATGTCTTGGAAAATGTTTTTCACTGGAAAATGTTATTTTGCACAGATAATTTCACTTAATTGTATCAGCATAGGTTGTGCCTTGTGCGTGGCTGTGGTTTAATCCTGGATGCAGTGGTGCAGTACCTTGTGCTTTAGGAATCCTCAGCATGAAGTGAGGCATTGTTATACTTTTGTTAGGTCCTTCTGCAATTGTACTTAACTGTGCAGTTTTTTCTACAAGATCCTGTTGCTTCTTGGTAGCTGGAAAAGCATAAGCACAGCCTGTAAGGTCACTCTCAATTATAAGCTGGCACTTATAACAAAAGTTTTACATTTTACTCTCACTAACTTAGTTGAGAACATTCTTGCTAATCTGGACTTCATTCTCAATAACTGTTTTAGAATAAAAATAATTAGTTTGTTTTACCGCTATTAATTGGCAAAGAATCCGATCAGCATCAGCAGATCACGAAAGTATTTCTTCTTCATCTGGTTGCTTCGTCTAAGTGAAGAAAAGAGGCTTTGTTGCTCTGCAAATGCCTTGCTCATAGGGCATTCTGCATCTTTGCTCATCACGTAAGTGGTTGTTTTTCTATTGCTCTTAGTATTTCTTCCTTTTGTTGGGTAATGCCTATCTGCATAGATCTCCAAATGAAAGTACAACAAATAGGGTTTTATTTCAAGGTCTATTTCTCAACTTCTATGATTTTACTGATAGAAACTAATTGTTTTTTCTACCTTCCACTACACCATCTATAGAATGGAAGTTCTGATATTTTTAGGAATGCTTTTGCATCTTGAAAATGTTGGTACTTATGCTTAGAGAAATGAAGTTGCTTGGTTTTAATTAGTGTGAAACCCTAAATGACATACTTGCTTTGTTTTTACATTTTTGCCGCAGGAAAAAGAGACAGAACACAGGTATTAAAGGGCAGCAAAAATCTCAGAAATGCAGATTCTGGTTAGGATTTCAATAGCTAGCATACAGGGAAGAACTACACATTAATTCATCTTGAATTATTATATTTGGGCAGAAACTTTATTTTTTCATTGTTTACCAAGTGGTAATGCCTTTGGACTTTTATTTGAGGACTTGAGCCTGTTTCTCAGAGGCACCAATAAGGCCTCTGACCACAAGAAATGATAATCTCTGTACAAGACTTGGGGCAACAAATGACTACAGGCAAAAAGGTGAAAACAGCAGAGCAACAAAGACATCATGTGCTGGCCTCGGCATGTTAATGGACAAAATTTCATAAGGACTGTGGGATTTAATGTGGGTGTGCGTTTCATAACTATGAAGAGTCTGAAGAAATGCAGATAAAACATGCAAGATAAAGATTATTGGCAAAAAACACTCCAAAGTCCAAGCGCTGGAGGCAGTGTAACATGTTTTAGATTTTGCTCTGTGTGTGTGTTTGTTTTCAAGTACATCAACCATCTAACAAATCAGAGATGGAGGACATCAATATGGGATGAGCTGAGGTAGGTGTTGGTATTTTGATAATGAATAAATCTATTTTAGAAAGAACTGGCAAAGTCTAGATTTAAGGTAAATGTGAAGAACTCAGGAAATGGCCCAAGTCAGAGGTGATCGGGTTATAGTCTTGATTGACAAGGTAATTTTCTGGTTCACAGTGTGTGGGAAGAGTGATGGAGGTAAATCAGCTGCTGTTTCCATGTCATTCCTGAGCTGACAGTGGCTCTCTGCAAGGATTTTTTGAGATGTTGCTCAAGAAATTTGAAGAAGCGAGTGAAAAAACTGCAACAGAGAAAAGCTGAGTCTTCAGTATGAAAATGGCAGTTGTATTTGTGTTTGTGGCTAAGTGTGCTGAAAGACAGCTGTCAGGGAGAGACGAGGAAAGAAACAAAGGCAGTGAGCAGCAAGACCCCTCCAGGAGATCAAAATATAGGAAACTGGTGGAAAAGATGCCTGCAGCCAAGTTTTGGGAAAGCAACAACCGTACCGATATTGATGACAGTTGACATTGTTGGAAGATGGAAGAAAACAGTTTGAATATTGGTGGGGAACATGATATCAGGTGATGTGTGTGAAAGAAATGTGGAAAATGGCAGTCGGAGACTGTCTGGGTTAAAACCTGGAAGAATTGGATGCCACGCAGAGATGAGAAGAAGTTTGAGATTGAGGTAGAGGGGTTGAAGATTGTGTTTTTTAGTGTAGTAGAAACTAAGTGTTTGTTTTGCGGAATGATAGTCAGAGGACCCAGAAGGCTGAGGACAGGACAGTTGTGGATTTGAAGGGCCCGCAGGGATGAGTTGGATGAGTCCAGAGGGGCAAGCAAAGGAGAAAGAAGACACTGGATGAGAAGAGGGAAACTGCAGCTGGACAGAAACGCGTGAGGAAAGAGTTGTAATTGTGAGTGATGATGGCAAATGGAAAGACGAAGGTATTATGTTTTGATATTTTCTGTGTGAAGGAATTTTCTAGATTACATGTGGGAAGGAAGTGGAGGCAAGGAGGGGCACTGAATGAAAGGTTAGTAAAAGGGACTTAGGATTTTGGAAACTGTTTTCATTTAAGTTGGCGAAACAGAGCTGACTGAGCTAGGAATGTGGAAAAACTAAAAGGGAGAATAAACTTGGAGCGGAGGATATCAGCCAGATCTTGATATTTCCAGCAAAGATGATCCATAGCACAAGAACAAGAGCAGAGGAAATGGGTGTTGGTCTGGTTGGGAACACGCAGGTTGCATGCCAGATATTTGGTTATCAGTTTGTCAGTGAATATAGATAATGTTTCCTAATTCACTGTTTAAAAAAATTGTTGCTCTGAAAAAGCCTCAACCATGTTGTCCTCTTACAAAAAGTTATTCCTGTCCTAACATGCTGTAAGTTGGCAGGAGAAAGTGTGACTGTTCCTGCACTGTCTGGAATTTGGACAGTTTTTGGCTGTAACCTCTCAAATAAAGGTAACAATAACAAGAAGTCATTGCTTTATTTTATTTTTTTAAACTATAAATTACAGACTTTGGTTTGTACTGTCAGGAATTTAGAGCTGGAAGCTAGTTTCTGCCACCTTGTTCCATTTGTGCTTTGAATCTTATTTGATGAGTAATAGAAAGAACAAGCATTCAAAGCAAAGCAGATTCAAGTATCGGGAGACAGGTTTTTAGAATTCACAGCAAGACTGTGCTGAGGCAAGAAGAAATGCAGGTGAATGTACTTTGAGGAGTTATGCTCAGAACCTTGCTGTCACATGAACCAAATTAATCTCTGGAGATGATATTCTGCTTTAGCTCACTGATTACTGCTGCGTGGGAACAGTAATAGTTTTGACTCCCTCTCACACTCATAGTCTACTAGAATTTTGGAAATCGATCTACTCATAGGCTGTGAAAGAAATAAGATGGTACTGGATAGTATATAGATCCATGAAAAATACTTGAATGAGTATGCAGATGTACTATGTATTGACTCTCAGTAACTATTTTATATCTACTTGGACTGTCAATACTTGGCTACTAGTTTAAGTGAGAGAAAAATTAGGTTTTCCAGAGGACAATGTGAATATCTCTTGTATTTATTAAAATCCGATGGACTTCCCACACAATTTTCTTCTGTTTCATGGAGAGCTTCCTTTTTCTAATGGCAATGGGATCTTTGAGAACCATGCTTGGGTGTACTGGGTGACATGTTCCACTATGCTTGAGCTTCCAAGTATTCTGGTGCTTTTTCTATGCCCAGTTTATCCTTGCAGAAATAACAGAGCGTGCAAAAGTGTTTTCATCCTATTTCTCTTCAGCTGGTATCTTGGCAAAAAGTAAGATTCTCCATAGGTAGTTTGGAAGAGGGATCAGCGTTTGCTTTTAGCATAAGATCTGCAGCCATGAGCAGCAGCATGACCTGCACTTGAGCTGAAGCTCAGGTTTGCAGAGACGTTGCTCAAGCCGCTTGGGCTTGCAGTGGAACTTGCATCTCCATTTCTGCTGGCATTTCTTTGGTCCATTTTAGTGCCAAAGTCCAAATCACCTTTCTAAATCGGATAGGAGCTGAAGCTCAGATGTATAGAGCTAGCTTGAAGTATTTCAGAGAAAGAGGTGATTTCTGTGATAAACGTATGGGGTTTTTTTCTGTGGTAGACGTCAAGGCTGGTCTGCAGTGTTCTGCTGTCACCCAAGCTGCTCACCAACAGCTTGTTACTAAGCCAGCCTCTGCATCTTGCTTTTCTGCTGTGGTGCTTCGTCACAGGGCTAGAGTTGCTTCTGATTGTGCTGTGGCAGTGATAAAGAGGTTTATAAGAACTTAGGAATTGCTTAAGGCCTGGGAGGATTAAAAAGTTGCACCCATAGAGGGCTAGAAGCAAAAAAAAAATGGGTGCTAATTCTAATTTGAACATGGATTTCCTAGCATGCTTCTGGCAAACCACTACAAGTCTGTGCTCCCCAATTTCCATGTTTGTAAAACTGAGATGTGCCTTGTTCTGCAGAAATGTTAGGAATGTAATCTGATGCTGTTAATATTAGAGTGTTTTTAAGATGTAGAGTTATAAATTATTAATCTTATTGTCTGTTTTGCGCCATCCTTCCACCAGTGTTTTTATGCATAATGTTGGTGATTGCAGCCGTGTGCAGTAGGGTTAACAGAAATACCATGGAAAAGGAAACAATTTGTTTGATTTTTTTCAAGGTCCTGACTGCAAGTTCTACATCTTCTTATTTTGTTTCACTTCTGGAGTAGCTTGCCTGATGCAATGTGAACTGCAAACCATTGAGGGTCGGCTCCAACCTCAAGTTTTAGTCCATGCTCAGACTTTAAGGCAGTGATCTGTGTATGTGCTGTGTTTGGAGGTAGCATGAGATAGAAGAATACTGAGAAGTCCTTGAGTAGTTTCTAAAGGTGCAGATATTGGGGATTTTGCCATTGTGCCTCCCTGCTCCTCCCCCCAATGAAACATTTTCTGCTGATTTTCTTTCCCGGTGAGACTACATTTCTTTGTGTTTTGTGTGAAGTTACAAATGAAAGTGTTGGTTGTTTTTTTTAACAGGGCTCTGGCTTTCACACTCCCTCCCTTTCCAAGTTCAGGCCTGCACTCTGTCCTCTGCATATCTGATTCATTTTAGTTCCTCCAGGGATGTGTTTATATAACCTTTTAATACCAAGGACCTGGGTGACCTTGGCATAACACCATGAATCATATATGGGAAATGTAAAGTTAGCAAGAAGAAATGAAGTAAGAGTATTTATGGTCAGAAAAGTAATTGTACAAATCTCATCGTAGGCAGCAGATAGACTTCCTGTGTATGTTTTGAGTTGTCTCTGCTGACTTTCCTGACAAAAATGAACCCACAGGGAGCTTAACTGGCTCTCAAAACCCAAGCTGATTTTGCAGGCTGATAATTAGTGTGTTTCTGTGAGCATATCTATGTACATGTTGAAAATAGACCATATCTAATTTAGATACTATTGAGAGACACAAGACAGGGACATCCCACAATGTGATTTCATTTATATTTATACAGATTTATAAAACTCGTTAAGCATGCATTCTGTGCTCTGGACTCCTGACATAAATCTCCATGTGCATCGCTAATTTATTATTATTTTATATCAAGTCCTGCTCAGCACATCTTAAATCAAGAGCTGCGCAACCAGCTAACAGCAAAAACAACAAGTCTATAGCCACATAAATTTCTCCAGCCTCCATTCCTTTCCTCTTTGGAGTTCAACTGCGCCTTAAACACAAGATCATGTGTGACACATACCTGGATTGCAAGCACTCAAGAATGAGTTATTCCCAAAACAATTTTTGCAAATTGCTTTTCCCGAAAGGACTCTTCTTTTTCTCTCTTTCCCCTTGCCCTCCAGCTGATGAAACTTTATTAGCAACTTGTACTGTGCTGAAGGTGTCCCAGAAAATTGCCTGAGCTGTAGTTGTTTCTCTAGGGAATAAAGATATTTTGTATTGTATTATTAATTCATATGACCTGACTGAAGGTGAAACTTTCAAAAATACTTTGCTCAGAATTTTTCAGAGCAGAAGGCCTGTTCTGTTCACTAGAAGGAAGAAAGACTCAGGTATTTGGGGCTCATAATCATAAAGCACCTTGAATAATTTTGAAATGAGATATGAAATTTATATGCCAAGTCTAACACAAAAAACCCCTGAGACTTGGTTCCCAGAGTTTGGGAACCAAGAGTGGGAGGCGAGAGACTAAGAGATTATTATAGAACACGTGCTAGCCTATTACAGTGAGATGAGGATCAGCTTGATCATTCATTATGAGTGGATGTGTGTTCAAACAGAGGTGTTTTCTTACCTTTGGTTGGAAGATATTGGTGTGCAAGAGCTAACACCAAGTTTCTTGTGAAATTGAAGAAATCCATGATGGGAACTTTTCAATTATTGACTGAGGCTTATGGTGAAGAGATTCCAAAGATCAAAATAGCACTGAAAGGACCCATTTTTGGTAGGTAGATGTTGTGAAAGCAAAACCAATGCAGATCCTCAATAGCCTTTGAGAGGAATGGTCTGAGGAATTGCTTTGAACATTGGCAGCATTGTGTACAAGTGTGTGTTAGCTCTGAAGGGAACTGTTTTGAAGGTGGTTGTAATTGATTTTCTTAATTTGTTAAAAAAAGTGTTACAAGTACAGTCTCGGGATTTTTTGTGTCGGATACATTCCCAAGCTGACTCATCTACTCATGTTCTGTGATTTATTCTAGTTAAGCGAACTGTGGCCATGATTCAACATATCCTTGCTGGCTTTTTGGTACGATGCTTTGGAGAAAACAATATTTTCTGTTCTTTTTTATCTATTGATTGTCATATTTTCCTCCTGCCTTTGCCTCCCTCCAGGTGAGAAATTCATTTTCTTTGACAATGCTATGTAGAACATTTCCTGCATTGGACACCCAATAGTCAGTTAAATTTAAATCATTGCTTTAATATGTAAACAGATTTTTTTCAAGAAGCAGAAAACAAGTAGAGGCACTAACACCTTAAAAACTTTTTGGAAGCCTAGGGTCACTGAGCCAAATTAATGCATTCGTGGGAAAAGCAGATGCAATGCCTGTGCATACACAGTAAGCAATAGGCATTTCTAAATTTCACCATTGGAATGAAGACACAAAAATAACCTTCTAGGTCATGCAAGCCACCTCCCTACTAAAGTGTGACTGTTCTTTGTGGCAGAAGCAAGTTGGAGGGTAGTGCTCTCCGTGCTTAATGCAGAAACTTTCCTAACATCCTGCAGTGTCTTGGAGGTTTCATCTGGCTGGGGTTGGCACCTCTTCAGAGAGATGGCATGCAACAGGTACACGTGATTGTTCTCAGTCACACTTTGCTTGGAGCAGATTTCAGTTACCATGTGCATAGCAGCTTCATACTAGTGTCGTTTTATTTTGGAATGAAAAACCTTTCAGGCTTGACCCTCCTACAGAAATACAGTGTCTTGTATAATATCTGTGAATTGTGGATTCAGGCAAACACTGAAATAATGGGCTATGAATAACTAACTGTTATTCAGAGCAGAGGGGCAGAATCACCTCCCTCGGCCTGAATCAAGCAGGACCATCTTCTCCATGCAGAAAAAGCTGCTGCACAGCAAAGCAAAATGAGAGTGCTAGTGTAGTGCAGAATGTTCCTTCTTCTCTCATGCTTTTAACTCTCACGAGTGTGGAATTTCCCTGAGCAAATTGCTTTTACTCTTGCTTGTTTTTCCAAGATGATATGCAAGTGCATAGGATTTACAAGCACTTGCACTTGATTTTGACTGAAGAATATTTTGTTCAAGTAACTAATTAATGTGCTGGAGTTATGAATAATTAACCGTTATTTTGATGAGGAGGGAAACGGACCCATTAGTTAATTTGAAACAAGTGGTTACGTTTCTGGTTCGGATGCATTTGAAAGTCTCTTGCTTTTCACATAGCCTGTTGAAGTCTTGCCTTCTCTGAATTATTGTTTATATTTGTTTTATTTTGTGAGACAGAGATTTAAACCAGGCAAGTGGACAGAGGGGGTTTACAACTACCGAAGCCTGTAAGCATGTCTAATTGCACATTGAGGTCTTTGATTTCTGTTACCCAGTTTAAAGTTAGACAATAGAGTCACACAGAATCACAGAACTGTTTAAGTTGGAAAATGCCTTTAATACCATCATGTCCAACCATAAACCTTACACTGCCAAGTCCACCACTAAACTATGTCCATAAGTGCCACATCTACATGTCTTTTGAACTCCTCAAGGTATGGTGAATCGACCACCTCCCTGGGCAGCTTGTTCCCATGCTTGACAGCCCTTTCAGTGAAGCAGTATTCTATGAACTGAGAAATCAATCTAAAACATTTTAACAGTCTTAATACATGGCTTGATTAGTGTTCTAGACTTCTAGATAACCAAAAGCTATTAGGTTCCTTGGAAGACCACATTACAATCTGAGAAGTAAAGGCTGTGCAAGAGCGTACCATGCTTACTACATTTGCAGATCATTAATCACTGAATAGGATTCCTGCTTGTTCACACAGCTACCACCAGCTCTGCATTGAGAAGGTAGTAGGTAGATTTTACTTTTTGTTCAGTTCAGCTGTTTTGCTATTGCATCTACTCCTTTTGAACAGCTTTAGTTGTCTTTCATGCGTGACAGCCTCCTGTGTCCTTACATAGTACCTTCTGCACTTAACGAGGGTTTGAGTTTTTTAGGTAAAACCCTCCTGCATCTTCCTGAGTCCTTTATTCTCAAATATATGTTCTGGTGAGATCAGCTTGAAAAAGAGAGGAAAAGATTCTCAAAATATTATTCTTGAGTCTTCTTAGGCCTTGGTTGACCAAAGTGCTGAAGTAAAGTGGTTTTAAGTCCTTTGTTTTAAAAGTAGTTATTTACTGGCTTTTAAACGTGGAAACAGTTCACTCTCCTTAGTTATGAGCAGGCAGTGGCTTCCCTGAACTCTGTCTGCTCTTCCAGGCTGCTGATTCTTTCTGGAAACCAGAACGGCAAGTGTGTGTCTTGCCCGCTGTTGGGAATCCAAGTGTTTTGGGGAAAAGAGTGTGGATTTCTGCGTCTGACAAGTAAAATAGAGATGCACTTGTATGAGTCAGAGATTAAACTGTTAAAATTAAAAACCTGAGTGCAAAGGTAAAGATGTAACAGTTGTTAATTGTATTTACAAAGTAGAACTTGTTCTCTGTCCTCTGTAATCTACATAATATTTAGAACAGAGCCAAATGGTTTGCCAAACTTTTGTGGCTTCCAAACGCCTGAAGATGTTCCCTTGTACGCAGAGAGAGGTGATTACTAAGGTTCATCTTAGGTACAAACCCAGGAGAAGTAACTGATGTGTTTTGTCTGGTGACGTGAGGGGACATTATCGTTAATTGACCAAAAGTTTTATATCACTCATTTCTTATGCTGTCACTACTGCTTCCAAAGGGGCTAAAAGAATCCAAATGGGGTTCCAGGTCAGGGAGCAAATACAATTACACAGCCATACACCATTTTCTTAAAGGCTGTCATTGTGTTATTGCAAAGACTAGGGGCACCTGTAAAGAAACAGATGATGGAAACCTTCTTCCAGGTCCATCCAGAGAGACCTTGACAGGCTGGAGCGGGATAGGCCTGTGTGAACCTCATGAGGTTCAGCAAGGCCAAGTGCAAGGTCCCACACCTGCGTTAGGGCAACCTCCAGTGTCAATACAGACTGGGAATAAAGGGATTGAGAGCAACCCTGCTCAGAAGGATGTGGGGGTGCTGTGGATGAAAAGCTGGACAATGTGCACTCACAGCCCAGAGCCGTATCCTGGGCTACATCAAAAGGAGGGGATTCTGCTCTGGTGAAACCCCACCTGGAGTACTGCATCCAGCTGTGGGACCTTCAGCACAGGAAGTACATGGACCTGTTGGAGGGCCATAAAAATGATCAGAGAGATGGAACAGTTTCTATGAAGAAATGCTGAGAGTTGGAGTTGTTCAGCCCACAGAAGGGAGGGCTCCAGAGAGACCTTATGGTGGCCTTTCAGTGCTTGAAGGGGGACTACAAGAATAACAGGGACAAACCTTACAGCAGGGCCTGTTGTGGTAGGACAAGGGGTAATGGTTTTAAAGTAAAAGAGGGGAGATTCAGCCTACATATAAGGAAGAAATTTTTTACAGTGAAGGTGGTGAAACGCTGCCACAGGTTGCCCATGGAGGTAGTGGATGTCCCATCCCTGGAAACATTCAAGGTCAGGTTGGATGGGGCTCTGAGCAACCTGGTCTAGTTGAAGATGACCCTGTTCACTGCAAGGGGGTTGGACTGGATGAACTTTAAAGGGTCCCTTCCAACCCAGAGTGTTCTCAATTCTATGAAAAACTGGCAGTTTCAGTAACTGCTTCAGGAAGAATCAAGCAATAGTATAAACACTGTTGTCAGTTATTGTGTTGTCAGTTATTGTGCTTGTAATTAATTTTTTATTTTATATGGCACTGATAATTCCAGATACCTGTGGAAAATCGGAAAATAACTATATATCATTAGATTTCCCCAGCTGTTTTCCTGATTGTTTCCCTCTGGTATCCTTAATTAGTTTTAGTTTCAGAGGAGGAGAAAATCTTGCAGAAATCTTTCTACATGCATTTCTTCTGCCATGGAAATGTATTTACGTCTGTTTCTTTGTAAATAGCTATACTGCCCTAAATTTTTTTTCCTCTTTATTTATGTGCAATTTTATAGCCAAAAACCATTTCAAAAGATGGTTCTTTAAAAAATAGTTTCAAAATGGTTTTGTGTGTACTAGATGTTTATGTGATGAAGCATAAAATATTTTGTTGAGGTATCTGCCTGTTTGTTGAAGCAATTTTGATAACACAGCCATGCTGCTTCTCCTCACTTGATATCCAGTCTATCTTACTATGTCAGAGGCAACAGCACAGAAAGGTCCTGCTCCTACATTCCTACAGCTCTCTGCCTGCCTTATGGAGGGGACTGGGCTGGAATTGGGTGGTGAGAGAGAATGGGATGCACTAAGGAGCTGGACCTCATTTCATTGGCAGCATTTGCATATATGAATCATAGAATCATTAAGGTTGGGAAAGACCATCAAGTCCATCTGTCAGCCCAACACCACCGTTCCTGCTAAACCATGACTCAAAGTGCCATGTCTACACAGTTTTTTGAACGCCTCCAAGGAAGGAGATTCCACTACTTACGTGGCAGCTTCTGCCAACACTTCACCACTCTTTCAGTAAAGAAATTTTTCCTAATATCCAATCTAAACCTTCCCTGGTGCAATTTAAGGCCATTTCCTCTTGACCTCTTACTTGTTACTTGGGAAGAATGGATGTGGGTAATTCTCATTTTACTTTTCTCTGAACAAAGTACAGGCATTCAGCTACCCCTAGAAGTCCTTACGTTTTGTGTGATTAGCTTAATTCCTTGGGGATAATTTTATGTCTGTGTTCACCTGTATGGGAATATAATTTCTTCATACTGTATTGCGCTGTACTGATATCCATTTAATCTCCTTTTTAAGTCAGTATGTTTTCATCACATAGTTGTCCCTCGTGGATGCAACATCCCTGGAGGTGTTCAAGGCCAGGTTGGATGAGGCTTTAAGAAACCTGATCCAGTGGGGATGTCCTTGCCCGTGGCAGGGATGTTGGAACTGGATGATCTTTAAGGTCCCTTCCAGCCCAAACCATTCTGTTGATGCAAGAAGTAGTTACTACTTGCTTTCTAAAACTCCAAAATGAGTCTTAAGAGAGCTTATGTGCTGGCTATTTTGGTATCACTATGATTCTGTGATTATCTAGGCATTGCTGCAGGAGGAGCCTTGTATTTCTGAGAAATATTTGAAGCCAATTGGCAACTCAAGCATACCGATGTCAACAGAGAAAGGTCTGGCCTCACTTAGCCAAGAGTGTGTGAGCGTACGTGTAACTGGAAACATTTGTTTTCCCTCTGTTTATGAAATTGGGGAAGGCTTATTGCCAAGAGAGGAGCATCAAACAATGTTGTAATGTCTTTTGATGTTTCTTGCTTGGTCTTAAATCATGCTCTGATGTTAATTAGTTTGGAGTGGTTTTCTTTTTTTTTAATCATTTAATGATTCAAGTATATAAAATAATTTTCTTTGCCTACACCAAAATATTGCAGACTGGCAAGATGCTACTTGAGGTTAGAGAGGCTATGTGAAAGCCAGGGACCTACTCAAAAAGTCAGTCAGTAACAAACAGAACAAGTATTTCCACAAGTTCTTTAGCAGCGTTAGGGTCTGTAGTGCCACATGTTGATAGGAGCTGAAAAGCGCTTTCAGTAGCTCCTACAGAACCAGAAGCTACCCAAGGCAAAAGGTTAAGAGGTGGCACAGGGTTTGTAAAGTCCTAGCAATTAATATCTGTGCTTGATAACTTGTTTTTATTCTGATCCTTTCCAGTATTGACTGCTTGACTCAATTTTTCTTTGATCATCACAGCACTCTTTGTTTTCACAGTGTTTTACATGTTCTGTAACCTGTTACAGAGGATTTATGTTCAATACGTTTCCTTAATTAAGCTACTATAGAGAGAATGGCCTTTAAACAAAAAACTGTATTCATCCCGGAGAGCTAACCAGTAAAAACTAAAATAAATTGAGAAAAAACACCTGTGAGAGCTGAATCGTTTAAATTTATCATATGAATACACAAAACAGAATTATATTCATTGCGCTTCTGAACTTTCACCTGTATTTTAATATGAAAAATACCAAATAATTTGAAATATTGCACCTATTTAATATCTGTTATTACATTAACTTCTTGCCACTATTTTAATTTATTATCCAGAGGCTAAAATTATTTTGTAGGATAAGTATTAAGGGCTACACAAATAAGATGATAATTTTATTAGTGTAAAAGCATGTAATGCTAAATGGTTCTGTTTTTTCTTACATATTTACCTTGCGTTTGTGATGATGATGATGAGGAGGAGGAGGATAAAAATAAATGTTCCAAGTGAAGAACAGGGAAGGATTCATCTAAGCTAGTCAAGCTGATTCCCTTTATAGTCTATTGCAGTTTTATGGTCAATTAGAGATTTAAGGGCATAAATAATTGCATTTAGATATATTTTTAATGAAAAAATAATTACACCTTGAATTCCCCTGACTATCAGTGGTGTGCAGGGTGATTAGCTTGAAGAGAAATATCTGTATTTAGCCAGATGAACCCCATTTTGCTGTTGTTAATTATCTGACTTATGATCATGACAAAACAGTCTGACTAATCCTCCCCTTAAATAAGAAAAAAAAAGAAGTAAAATGACTGGATGGTGCTAAAGATGTTTCTTTAGGCCCTGATCTCACCTGCTTATGCCATTGCTTTTCTCTCAATAGAGAGGCAAAGCCCCTAAACGTTTTGTAGAAAGCTTTCATCAAAGTGAGGACATTCCTGAGAAATACTTTGAGTTTAGCAAAATTATCAATTTTATTTATGAGACAGTCTACCAAGGAAAACTGTTACCATCTTTGATCAGTTTAATATTTCAAGACCATGTTTACGGGTGCTCAGTTTGGCTGGCCTGATATTTTGCCTCCACAAGGAGGTTATGAATTTTGAGTGGTTTGCATTTTTAGTCTTCAAAAGCTTTTTGCCTGTGAAACAGCGTTCTGAGAGACTGGAAGAGAAGTGCCTTAAGTACAGCTAATTATTTACTTCCCTCATCAAAGGGAACCAATACTTTTTCTTGGGGTGAGTATGTGACTCACTGTACTTATCTCTATCTGCTACCTTTCCCTCCACTTACTATAACCCTTTAAATGTTTTAAGTAGAGATAGTGCAATGTGAAACCTCTTCCGGAGCCATCTGTTGGAATGTCAGTGTGCTGGAACTATAAACAGAATAAACTTTCAAATAAGCCAAGCATCCCCAAAACACTTCAGACATGAACCGTCAAGGGACTTATCAGTAGTTTGTAGTGGTGCGTAGAAGTGAGTATCCACCTGTGATACTGCTAGCGTGCATAAACTGTGGTTATAAACTACATAAACCATGGCATCTTAAGACCTAGGAGCATTTCTGGAGGCTGCTGTTTTTTTTATGAAGGGCTGGTAAGAAGGTACATGTTGGGGAATGATGTGTTCCTCTGCACTGTCAAGGCTTTTGACTGTTGTTGAGTCAGCAAGGGTTTTCCTGGCAGTGGGTCTGAAAAGAAGTGGGCCCAGAGTCCTGGGAATTACTTGGGAAGGGTGATTGGGTTCATTGAACACGTATGTTGCTAATTTGCCTGCCATCTTCTACTCAAAGGGATATTTACTTCCTTTTTTAATTTAAAATATCTCATTTATATTCATTCATTATATTCATTTATATTAAACAGATTAAAGGCAGAATTGGATAGATTTAAAGATATTGATGTAAATGTGGGATCAACAGTGAGGTTCATATATGCATTGCCTGTTCTTTTAACTGCATATGTTAATTCATGTGAATTAACAGGTTAACCACCTCAATGACAACTTAATGAAGTCTATGGAGTCTCTTTCAGTCAGCTAATTCTGAAAATTCAGTGTCTTCACTGACAAGGTAGAATGACACAGGCATGCTTCCTGCCTTAGTGATGCTGAAGTCCTAGATTCTTTTTAGAATTATTATAGATGATCTAGGTAGTGCTGCCTATATTTAAAGCTGTCCAACTCTTTTTCAAATGATTCAGTTATAGGAATCTTTATATGTTATTATTCTTTGACCAGTGAGTGTAGGAATGCCAAGTATGTGGAATTTTAATTGGGACTGAGATAAGGCATGATGCTGGTACCAAGCATATTACAATAAACATTATTAAAAACACCGGGTGTTCCAAGCTTGATACACAGGATGTTAAGACCAGGCTGGGAAAAACCGCCTGGGAATAAGTCAATTGCAGATATGGCTGAAAACAGTCAAAAGAGTGTGGAATAGACAAAACAAAAAACATCCTGTTTGTCTGAAGGTCAGAAAACCGAGGAACTGTATAAAGATCTGGCTCAACGAGAGAAGCCAGTATTAGGTACTGAGTACTAACTACTATGTACTAAGAGAAACAGTCTTAATTTGACTCCTATATGCCATGCTGATTAAAAAGAATTAGCTTAAAGAAATTTGCGAGGTCTGCATCTCCTTCATCGCCGCAATCGGGACCATTGCCTGCTTCAAGTTTTCTTAATGTCAGCAAAACCATCGCTTTTGTAGTTCTCAGGACAAAACTAATAGCGATTGATCTGTCACCCCAGGTGCTTGCTTTTGCCCATAGTGATATTGAGGGGTTTTATGCTGTGGTTTGGTTGAGGAACTCTGTCACCCCTTGTCCACTGGAGTAGAGACTTCAAACTTTCATTGTGCATGTATCTTTTATTATCTTTGCAAAAGATCTGTCCAGATTTGGGCAGATTTTACTTCTAGTAAACCTTGACTTCTGCTTGGATGCTAGAGGCTTGATGGAATTTGGCAGCTAAATTAAACAGTTGTCATTGAGTATGACCTGTTCAGGCACTGCTGATATTTGGATTTTCTCAACAGTATCACCCAAAGGACTGAAAGTTGAGATTGGGGCACTCAGAAGTGTAGAAGAAGAAGAGGGGAGAGCGATGGCATCCATGTAGCTGGGTATCAAGTGGCTAAACAAATTGGAGAGAACTGATGTAGAAGTTGATACTGGTAAAATCAAGCAGATGGATCTTGTAACGGGTACATTAAATGTGACGTAGCATCTAGATTTCTCTGCATGCTTGTGAAATCAAAACAGAGCTATGAAACCCAAAGGCACAATATATTCTTCATTTTCCTCCAGTGAGCGGCCCACCTAATAAGCTGCTACTGCTTCATTAGCTCCAGTGGTAGATGTCTGTACTGATATTTCACATAAAAATCTGTATTATTCCACATGGTGGAGGGGATTTCTACAATGTTTCCTTTTCTAAAAACTCAAATGAGACAAACTCCCATAAGTGTTGTACTGGTTTCTCCCCAAAAATGTTCATAATAGGTTGGGTAATTCTGGAAAATGTTGGCCTAGTTCTTTCGTGTAGTGAGAAAAGGAAAGAGAAGGATAAAGAAAAGGGAAGGAAAAAATAAAAGAAACTAAAGAGACATGGAAAGGGGAGGGGAAGGGACAAGGAAAGGCAAAAGGAAAGGGAAAGAAGACAAAAGAAAAGGAAGGAAAGTAAAGGAAAGGAAAGAGAAATGGGGAAAAAAGCACAGAAGTGAACAAGGCAGTTAATTCCATATGGATCTCCTTTTGCATTTTTATATAAAAATAACATTATGGGCAATAGTAGATAGACCTTTAATGTGCTAAGGATTTAGCCTTAGGTATTTGGCTAGCTTCCCAAGTCCTGCTTCTAACGCTGTGTCAAACTATGCAAGGATAACCTGTCATTGTATGTTATGTGTAGGTGGTAGTAGAGACTTCAGGGTAACATGTTTAGACAGTAGAGAAGGCTGGGCATATTCCCTAGAGGAGTTCCAGAATGTGCTTATCAGAGGAATTTAAAGAATAGGCATTATTACATTGTTCATCTTTCAGGTTACTTTTCATTTATGGTTATATAGGTCAGGTCTTATGTATCAAACTGCTGTGCTTTCTTTTATGAACTTCTCTGCTAAGATAAACCCTGTTAGCATGAAATAACTTGAAACAATTTTTTCTTCAAATAAAATATCAGCTAATAGTTTCCATGCCCCCAAAATTATCAAGAATAATTTCTAAAATTGTTTAACTTTGTATTAATAGTCCCCTTTAACATGGAAAGGACCTGATGCAGTTTCTTCATCTCACCTAAAGCTGCCAAAATGTAGTCGAGATATCCAGAGCCATCTGACTAAAGAAAAAAAGTTTCATTTTCCTGTTAGATAACTTTTTGAATATAATTCTGTGGTAAAAAGGAAGACCAGCTTTCGATATGAGTAATCAACATTTCTGATTGATTGATTTTAATGGGAATGAGGTTTTTTTCACTAACCAGTTGAGGTTTTTTTACATGAGATACCTACTTCTCTGAAAGAAGTGCTTTGGTTTGAAAACACTATTACTGTGCCTGCTAGGTGCTGTAGCTCAGGTGCTTCACCTCTCCACTCTTGCTCAGTGCTGGGTGTTCCCAGAGCTCACACTCAGGGGCTGTGCAGCTGGTATCTGCCCCCAAGGCACTATGAGGTGGTGGAGCAGTAGGGACAATAACCTGCTTCCCCGGAGACATAACTCAGCCAGGACACTTGCAGAACATGTTTCCACCAAAGTGTGCGGTATCTAAGCAGAAACTCCAGAGAGGCACCATGTAACCATTTTTCAGTCTTTTACTTGCTTTTCTGACCCAAAAGATCTTATCCTAAGTCTTCCGCAGAAAATGAAGGGATGCAAAAGTTGTGCAGCATTAGCTGCTGGTGTTCATGTCAATTAACTGTCAAACTGCAGTGCTAATTATGGCAGATCCTTTACAGAACCACTTGTGTGCATAAATCCTATTGACATCTTTGGCTTTTTTGACATATCTTAATGGAAAATATTCTCTCTTTACTTTCTTCTTTTTGGCTTTTTCTGTTTTCTTCCTGCTCTTCTGTTTTTCCCACTTTTCTCTTCTTCCCTCCTCCGTGGTCAGGCTTCAACTCCAGGTGCTTCTCTTCTGTGAAATAGTCTGTGAAGTAGAAATAGTTAGTGCTGGTTTACATTTTAGATACAATTCCTCAGTGAGGAAGCTCTTTAACCCAGGCTTTAATTCCCTGGGGCAGAATAGAGCCGTCTGTAGTCCTTGTGTGTTGATCACAGTGAGTTACAGTTAATTTCCAAATTCTGGAATTCCTTGCTGGCCGGTAGGACTTAATGATGGGATAATGAGTAAGATTCAACCACCCAAATTTTAGGAATTTGTGGTTATATAAACTTGCTGATTCATATAATGGAAAAGCCACTGGCCACTGTTTAACTTCTGAGAATAGTCTCTGCTGCTGTAAATATCAGCAAAATGCCAGAAGATGACAGTGGAGCTACACTGGTTTACAACAACAGGCTGGAGTACTTATGTCCTAATAAGTGTAACTGTACATAGTTACTGTGTGGTGCAGTCAACAGACTGGAGGAAAGGGATGCCATCCAGAGGGGTTTTGAAAGGCTTGAGAAGTGGACCCATGCAAACCTCATGAAGTTCAACAAGGCTGAGTGCAAGGTCCAGCACTGGGGCAACCCTAAGCACAAATACAGGCTAGTCAAGGAATGGACTGAGAGTAGCCTAGAGGAGAAGGGCTTGGGGATGTTAAATGATAAGAAGTTCCACATCAGCCAGTCATGTGTGCTTGCAGCCCAGAGAGCCAATAGCATCCTGGGCTGCAGTAAGAGAAATGTGACCAGCAGGTGGAGGGAGGTGATTCTGCCCCTCTATTCTGGTCTGGTGAGACCTCATCTGGAGTACTGTGTTGACTTCTGGAGTCCTCAGCACAGGAAGGACATAGATCTCTTAGAGTGAGTCCAGAGGAGGCCACGAAGATGATCAGAGTGCTGGAGCAAGTCCCTATGAAGATAAGCTGAGAATTGTTCAGCCTGGAGAAGAGAAGGCTGCGGAGAGACCATTTAGCAGCCTTCCAGTGCCTAAAGGGAACCTACAAGAAAGCTGAGGAGGAAATTTTTACAAGGGCATGTATTGATAGGACAAGGGGTAATATCTTTAAACTGAAAAAGGGTAGATTTAGGTTAAATATAAGAAAAAAATTGTTTACTGTGAGGGTGGTGAGTCACTGACACAGGTTTCCCAGAGAAGTTATGGATGCTTCATCCCTGGATGTGTTCAAGGCCAGGTTGGATAAGGACCAACCTGATCCAGTGGAAGGTGTCCCTGCCCATGGCAGCTGGGGTTGGAACTGTATAATCTTTAAGGTCCTTTCCAACTTGTCAGTGAAGAATTTGGGAACGTAATGGAAGGGTACTATGAATAATAATCCAAAGCAAGCTCTGAAAAAAAAAGAAAATCTCTGTAGTCTAATTCCTAGAACCATGCAATCAGCATTCCAGTTGAGCTCAATGTACGTGAATATGCTATGGCACACGTGAGTAGTATATAAGCTATGTATATTATTAAATCTCATATTAACATGGTGGTCACTGTAGAAGAGGAGGTTTTTGTCTTCAAGAAAAAAATATGCATGATCCAGTTTCCTACTGGAAGAGTGAAAATCATAGAGATTAACAGCTACTTTTCTACTTTATAGATTTATATGTTACCTAAGTCATATTCTCCCATCAGTTATAAATTGTATTTGAATAGCTTTTTTTCTGAATTAATTCTCAGATTTTGAGAGTGTACTATTAAATCAAACCATTGTGCGAAAGATTTTTAAAAAGTGGAGTGGGTATTTTAAGAGTGTTAGAAAATGGGATTTGGAAATCTGGTCAGGTCTTCAATTCCATGGTTTTCTCTAAATATTTTACAGCTGTTTGTAGCCTCTTGTAACTGATTTTCATTAGTTTTATTGCTTCAGTCCATTCCTGCCAAGTTCAGTGTAGACTGCAGCTTATGCGGGGTGGATTTGGTGCAGGCAGCGAGTCTGTGCGAGGGCTGTTTCCATCCAATTCCTGCCTATGGTTCCTAATGGGACTGCTCATTAAACTCTGCTAGGACACTGTGGAAGAAACTGTATCTACATTACCTTCCAAATAATACATTGTAATTAATGTAAAATGACTCACAGAGAATAATTTTCTTTGATAGTCCTACCATTATTTAACAATAATTCCTGTGGGTTCACTTTTAAGTACCTTCATATGAGGACTGTATGTGCCCACAGGTCCTGTTTAAAAGCTATTTGGGTAATTAAGCATTTTTGCTGTAATTGTTACCTCTTACAGCTGCTTCCCTGAACTCCACAAGAACGAAAACCTGAAGAAAAAACAGCAGGAAATACATAATTGGAAAACCAAAATCTTTTGGGGTGTTCCTATAGTCTGTCTTAATTTAAAAGAAAATACAAATAGGTAGTTAAAGGAATTGTTTCTGATATAATTTACAGTGTCTTGAGTTTCAGCAATATGAATAGTAACATCAGCGGTGTTATGGTAATTTAGCATCCATTTAGTATATAGCAGTTAATAGATATTTCATAGAATCACAGTGTGTCCTGATTTGGAAGAGGACCCACAAGGACCATTGAGTCCGACTCCTGACTCTATAGGACAACCCCAACATTCACACTGTGTGTCTGAGGGCATTGACCAAATGCTTCTGAAATATTGTCAGCCTTGGCACCGTGCCTGCTTCCCTGGGAGCTGTTCCTGTGCTCCACCATCCTCTGGGGGAAGAACCTTTTCCTAATATCCAACCTAACCCTCCTCTGGTGCATTTTCCTGCCATTCCCTCAGGTTCTATCATTAGTTGCCAGAGAAAAGAGATCAGTGCCTGCTCCTCCTCCCCGTGTGAGGAATCCGTAGATTGTGGTGAAGTCTCCCCTCAGTCTCATCTTCTCCAGGCTGAACAGACCAAGTGACTTTAGTTATTCTTCATATGGCTTCCTCTCTAAACCCTTCACCGATTTTGTGGCCTCCTCTGGACACTCTCCAGTAGCTTTATTTGATTTTTATAGTGTGTTACTCAAAGCTGCACCCAGTACTCAAGGCAGGGTTGCACCGGTGCAGAGAAGAGCGGGGCAGTCACCTCCATCAACTCATAAATCAAAACCAAGTGAGGAACAGTCCTTCATTGTGATAAATTCAGTATAGTTTTGTGGTGATTATTGTAAAGGTGGTAGAAAAAAATTTCTTCCTGTTTTACTTTGAGTAAGGTGGAGTTTTTTCTAATGGATCAGAACCATTTCTACTTATTTTGTGTGTATTACTGTCTGCATGATTCTCTAAGCAGTAGTGTTTATATTACCTTATGACAATAATTAAAACAATCTTAAATCCAGTTCTTAGAAAATTGATTTTTTAGGGCATTTATAGCCTGAGTTCAAGACAGAAAAGTGTATACTTGAGACAAGGTCCAGTCTCTTCATAGATCTCCATAGAGGGAGATACACAGTTATGGTCCTTTGTCAAGTTGAGGTGTGTCTGCTTCGGTGCACAGGTGTCTGCATCACATTTGGAACACAATGCTGCTTTCCCAGGTGCAGGCTTTTGTATTAGAGTACCTCTCTCCCATCCCTCCCAGAGGCTTGGGAAGGATGTACCCTTTATCTGTGCTCTCCTCCAGTCACTTTTCTGTCTCGTTAGCATAGGCGGGGAAGGCAGCAGGGACATGGCTTGTTCCTGTTCAGCCTGGCTGTGCAGGTAAATGGATACAGAACTTAGAAGAGCTCCTCTTGGGCAGGGAGCAAATGATGAAATTCAAGCAATTTATAAACAGGTGAAGCCTGATGTGCCAGGAGGAAGCTTCAGAGCTCCCTAAACTTCTGCAAATATTTTTTTTTTTCTCTTTGGTTGACACTGTGTGCAGGTGAAGGGCCAGGACTAGGACTGCTCAACCAGCGAAGCACTGCAGTTATGCACAACTGTAGCCAAGCAAGCTTTTGTCTGTCTTATGACTGCATTTAATGTAAGGAAATAAAATATGAAGCACTGTGCAACAGGAGCAGGCTCTGTGTAGTTTCCAAGGTCTTTGAGATTTTTTCTGGAAGCCTTTCCTGTGTGCAGAGTGGGGTAAGAAAGCAATGTTAACTCTGAGATTAATTTCCACCCCTTGGTCCCCTAAAGTTTTTGTCTGTGGATGTTTTTGCTCTCAGAGGGGCCAGAGGCTGTCCTGTTGACTACTTTATCCTCCAGGAATTCTGAAACCCTGTGAGTTATGAAGCACTCATGTTGGTCTATATGCAGGTGTAACAGAAAGGAGTATAAAGTCTGCAGAGATTTTGAGTACTGTTGTTGCTGGACACTGTTTTTGCTACTAAGGGAATTCTTCAGCACAGACCCCACCACTCAGCTGTGCAAACTCTTGTAGTGAGGCTTTTTTTGTTTTGTTTTGGGTTTTTTTTGTTTTGCTTACTTTTGAATGCTGATGGTTTTGTAGTTACAGTTTAAGCACAGAAGGTTTCTGAGTTTTGAAATGGTGTTCTCTGTTATACAAGTATTGTTTTTAAACCACCGGGTCTCAAAATAGAGATGTTAAGCCAAGTGTGTCTGCAAAGGGAGATGAACTATGTGTCATCAACAGCTGAATTTTAGCTTACCTTGAGCAGGTGAGAAGCCACAGTTGTATCAAAATCAGATCGTCATAGTTACTGAATGGTTTGGGTTAGAAGGGACCTTAAAGATCGTCCAGTTCCAACCCCACTGGATCACAGAATCATAGAATAGTTTGGGTTGGAAGCTCAAAGCCCCATCCAACCTGGCCTTGAACGCCTACAGGGATGGGGCATCCACAACTTCTCTTGGCAACCTATGCCAGTGCCTCACCACCCACAACTCTGTCTGAGGAACGATTTATTTCTGCTTACATTTTAAGTGTCTTCATTTTTTCAATTTGATACATTGTCAGCACCCTTTGTGACAGGAATTACAGCACAAAGAAATCCTAATAATTCCTGTTGAAAAGTAAAGTGTTTCCTGCTTTCTGCACTCAGAAAAATGGTAGTAGTGCAGATAATGATTAAAAGAGTAACTGCTAGGAAACGTCATCATGTGCTGTGTATAGATATATATAGGAACTTTCTCTCCAGAAATCTTCTTGGTATATTGTTTGCTTGTATAGTTTCAAGAAGTGGGGCTTCTACCATTCAGTATAAAAGGATGCTCCACAGCCAAGTAAGTTTTTTCTGCCTGGAATTCTACAGTAAAATGGTGGTGTCACCAGCCCAAGTTCCAGCACTGCCAGGCTTTTCCAAATTTGGAAGGGAGGTCCAGTCTTTTGAAAATGAAGACAAAGAAACAAGCCTTTTCCTTAATTAGAGTCAAATACCTTAGGAACAGATTTCAGCAGTTTCATATTAGCCTGATCCATCTTCACATATCAAGTCTATTTCAAGAGCAGGGAGGCTTCCCAGAATGGTGTTTCACTGTTTTTCAGTTGTGAACTTGTTTTTCTGTTCCGTCTGACTCACAGTTTTAGGTATCATGACCGTGGCCTTAGTTTTTGGAAACACTGATAGTTTTTTTCCCCGAACTTCCTTCTTTCTGTCTTTTGAGTCCCCACCCCCACATGCCTTCAGGATGCTAAATGTTTTGTGGATGTCTGAGTCCCCATTAAATGGATTCTTTCATGGGAAAAGGACTTTCATCTTCTGTTTAGGTCCACTGTTTTCCCTTCCAGTCCATGGACGGGACTTGTTTTGAAGGTGCATTCACTTTAATGTAGTGTTTACCCAGTGTATCTTTGTGCAGGCTGAGACCGTGATGGTGACAGTTCTTCACTGGGATTTGGTATGTGCCAGATCTGGGTTTTAGGTATATGTGCAAGCCTTCAGGGAACACCCAGGCAATTCTCCCAGCTTCTGTGATTGTTTTGATTCTGATGCTTGTCATGAGAGGAGCTGAATTTCCTGGCGTAGACTTTCCATAGACTAATTTCTGCATGCGTACCGAAAGATTATATCTTTGCATCTCCAGAAAGAATCTGAGACTCTGATTTTTCCAGCACAGCTACTTGAGTAAAATGAAATTTTTCTCTATGATCCTGCATATTCTGGCCTCCAGCCAAAGCAGAGCTTTATGGTTTTAGAAACTTGAAGAACAAATGTGAGTATAATTTGGAAAGCTAAAGAATATGTGGGAGGAAATTTCAGTTGTTTTGAAACTCTCAGTGTTAGATATGGAGCTACAAACACGAAGTAGGACTTGTTTTTTCTTAGGTTTCTTTGATAAACCCTAACCCTAGAGCTCAAGTCTATATTCAAAGGGCAACTGTTCGTATTTTCTCTTCGTTAGAGGGCAGCTTTGAGTAGGGAAGTCCCAGTGAAGTAAGTTAGAGTAATCTAAATTTAAAATGTCTCTATACAGTACCTGCAATTTGCAAGTGCTTCAGGAAATCCAGATCAATAGAAAATAGAGATAAGTGTCTCCTTTCAAGCTACGTTGCCCTTGGGCAACGTCCAGCTCTGGGTCTGATTATTCCTAAACTGTATCCAGAACTGTGCTCTTGTCTGGAATGATACATTACATGCCTACCTATGTGACACCTTGAGAGCATTACTACAGAAAGACAGACAGAGTAGTCAAATGATTATGTTAAATTGACTACAGTTCACCTCTGTTTCTAAACAATTATTAGAGCCCAAGATAAATCTAGTAGTTCAAAGTGACTCCCAAGCAAGTCACTTTAAAGGCTTTCAGGATCAACCAGCACTACATTCTGGGAAGGTCTTAGCTATGAACACTGGAGAGGTCTCCTGTTTCCACTTTGCAAGTGAGCAGTAACTCACTAGAAATTTGGTAGGAAAACCAGAATGCTGCTTCTAAATGACTGCAATCAAGTATTTTTTCTGCTGGGCTAATACAGTTCCCTAGAGCTGAAGAGTGGGATTCTGTGACACTGGCAACAGGATGGGACGGAAATGGGTTCTCCCTGTATTAGCTGAGAAAATGTACAGCTTGGGGATGGCAATAACTTAAGTATTTGCGTTTTGAAATCTGTGAAGGTTTCCAAAATTTGCATTCCATAAGGATGGTAGGCTTCTTCAGTTAGAAAGCTTATACTTATTTGGACACATGTAAACTGAAGAGGAATAAAAAAGTCCCCTAGTATTTAACAAGAAAGCCTATTTGAAGA
This sequence comes from Phaenicophaeus curvirostris, assembly GCF_032191515.1. Taxonomy (NCBI): domain Eukaryota; kingdom Metazoa; phylum Chordata; class Aves; order Cuculiformes; family Cuculidae; genus Phaenicophaeus; species Phaenicophaeus curvirostris. The sequence goes on from NC_091395.1 coordinate 6,538,559, forward strand.
ACAGATTTACCTCAGGAGCTCAGTGTGCTTTGTTTTGGTCCTTTCAACAAGCCAGCTTCATAGCTGGCACAATAAATGCAGGCATTCATGTATTAATAAATATTAGTCGGATAAACAGTTGGATTATACATGTAAAAGCTGTGAAAAGTATGCAAATCACCTGTTCAAACATACCCTTTCAGAGGGAAAAAAAAAATCTATAAATTATACCACAAGTAAATGCAGTATAGAAAGAGAAAAGAGATACATTGATGACCTTATCAAAGAAGCATAAACCAGTGTTAAAAAGGTGGTAGGAAAACACTTTACCAGCATACATTTATAAACTTCAGAAGGTGTTCTAAGGAAAAAAACCCCAAATCTTTGTAACAAAAAGGGAAGGAAATAAGCGATGGTAATCCTCAACAGTTCAGCAGTGCAAGAATCTATCAATCTTAGCAAATAAATGATCTGTAAGTAGATATCATCATGATGCTCACAGCATAAAGGGAAAGACTTGACACAAAAGCAAAAAATGGGGAAAGCTATAAATGAATACAGTCCCAGAAAAGTGAAAAAAACATTGTTGAAAGAAAATTAATTTTTAAAGCATGGGGCCAGTAGAAAAGTGTGATTAGGGAGGAAAAAAATAAAAAAAGGAGGAGAAATTAAAGTTTGTCTGGATTACTGTAGCAATTAGTGTGATGCTTCGTCTTTTTGTTGGTAGAAAATTCTTCTGTGCTGTTTCAGGCAGAATAAAGGGATCAGTTGAAGTTCAGTAGAACAGAAGATCATTTGCTGATTGGATTTAATCTACACCATAGCTCAATAAAACATTTTAAACACCTCCCCCAGTGTTTTATAATCGAGATAATACTCATAGATTTAAAAATAGTATTCCAGTGTGCCCATTGGGATTGAGTCTGTAACATCTTGAAATGACAGGGTGTGTCATTGCCTCATAAAGCTTTAGATCAAGGTGCAGCTTATTCGATTGAAGCACACATTGACAGGATGAATACTCCTTTATGCAGATAATGGTATCAAGTAGAGGTGCAAAGTTTCACCCCTGCTATTTGGAGTCACTGTTTGTTTAAGTGAGAAGGAAAAAGTTGACTCAGGTAGAATGTACTGTTATTTTCCAGGTAACCTAAATTCAGCAGACAACAGATGCTCATGCACAAAAAAAAAGAAAAAGAAGGTAGGTTGACAAACAGACATAATGAGAACCACAGTGATTTTCTCCTCTAATAATGTGATATAAAAGCAAGCTATATGCAAAACAGACATTCTTCACATTGTGCGGCAGTAAGATGTGAACAAACAGGATGTCCAGAATGAAATAGTATAATACATCAGTGAGACAGCAGCTGCATTTACCACCATAAAAAAGATTTAGGTGTTGATAATCCACGATTTAAAACCAATCTATGAGTCTTCCACTGAAATTTTATTTCCACCTTAACAGTTGGATGTGAAAGCTGAAAATCCACCAAAGGTACAGACAGATGTCTAAAAGCTTTTGAAAGTAAATGCCTCAGGGAAATAATAGGTATTAAATGGAACGAATTTATAACAAATACTGAGATTCATCAGGGAGTTGAACAAGACTTAATCTCCTAAATTATCCAGAAATTAAGATGGAAATATCTAGGATACGTGGTAAGAATGAAGCCAGATCTGATGCCAGACTGTCTGCCATGGCAGGAATGCCTTCAGGCTGACTGTAGAACATGTAAAAAGGGGCTGACCAAAATAATTCCTTCATTGAAAAGTGCTTAGAGATGGAAACAGTACAGGTGACTTCACAAAGTTGGGGACAATCAAGGAGGAAGCCAGATGGCCAACGATCAACAGTCTCGCAGATGTTTGAAGGAACTCTTGGCAGGTAGGGAAAAATGTGAATTGTGAGGCAGCAAAGGTTTTCATTTATTATTTCATGTCTATTAGGGGCTATAACCACTTGGCAGACCTGTAAAATGATTTGAGGACTTTTACCAGCACCGTTCCAGGCCTAGTGACTAGAAAGTACATATTTTAATCCCAGAGTCCAAGCTCTATCTGTCACTTGCAACTGACAGCTGCAGTAAGCACTGTAATTTGTGTAAACTCAGCACCACCCACAAGTTTCTAAGATCAACACTGAAAGTGGTTTCTGCTGGTATGAGGGAGAAAACCTCCAGGTTGTCTTCCTGCATCCGGGTGGAGGAAGTCAGTGATTGTCTGCTTGCAATAATAAGAGAAGTCATGTCTGCCGGGGCCTCTTATTTATGCAGAGTATCTTGGCTTCTGACCCAGCCAGTGCACCACTGTTCTTAATTAGCCTGTGTCTTGACTGCATTAATATTCCGGCATGTAGCTACCTGGGATTTTGTAAGGCAAGTATGCAGTTCTACAGTATTACCTGCACTTTCTCAGTCTCTGCAATTGTGTCACCTGAACTGTTACACCAGTGGCATCTTCACTGACTGCATCTGGCTGTTGCCAAGTCATCTTCTTCCCTGATATGCTCATCTGGCCCCAGAAAGCCTCCTTAGCTGAATGGCTGTGTTTAGAGACTCATGTTTTGTGTCTGCTGCTAGATGTCCTACATCAAGTGGTGCTTCATTGTTTGCATACTGCTTTGTAGATGCTGGTTAGAGGCTTCTTTCCTACTGTATATACCTTTCTGTTTCTTTTTATCTCGTCAGTTTATAACTAAAAAGTTGATTAAGCGTGCGTTTTTTTTAAAGGAGAGGGCTTTGATGGCGTTGCCTCTTATAAGGAAAGGCTGAAAGTCCTGGTTCTGTTTAGCCTGGATATGAGATGACTGAGAGGGGATCGCATCGTTGCTTATAAGTATCTAAAATGTGGTTGTCAAGAGGATGGGGTGCCCAGTGGCAGGACAAGGATCAAAAAGCACAAACTGGAACACAGAAAGTTCCACCTGAACATGAAGAAAACCTTTTTTACTGAGTGGGTGACAGAGCGCTGGAACAGGCTGCTCAGGAAAGGTGTGTAATCTCCTTCTCTGAAGATAGTCAAAACCCACCTGAGCATGTTCCTGTGCAGCCTGCTGTAGGTGAGCCTGCTTTAGCAGGGGGGTTGGACTGGATGATCTACAGAGGTCCCATCCCACCCCAATCATTCTGTGATCTGTGTTTAGACACCTGGACTGCTGGGTACTGACTTAAAAACCTGCAGCGTGTCTTCTGGTTGTTCCTATATCAAAAGCATGGTTGGGATTCGGTTGCCTGAACAGAGACGTCCTGTCTTATTTGTTCTGCTCAGCAGGCTCCTGCCTGGCCACCAGCTATCCCCTTGGCAGCCTCATTGCTAATACCTGCCAGCCCCAGGGAGATACTGAAGATACCTTAGCCAGTCTCAAATGATATCGGCAACTGCATTGTACCCAGTATGTGCTAGTATGAAGGGGCAGGAGGGCTGTACCTCCCGAAAGAGAGGAGTTTAATACAGAATTTGTTTGTTTCACTCCATGTCTTTATTGGAATATAACCCTAAAGACATATTTTAAAAAGGCAAGATCACCCTGGTTTCCAGTTTCAAGTACAAATGAGTGATGTTTCTTATATTGTGGCTTTATTCTCTCTCTGAGTTGAATGACTTTTCCTTTAGCTTGCAGTTATTGTGACCACTATCTACTTTATTGCTTCAAATGGTCTTCCAGAGCCATGGTAGTAAAATAAGATCTTTCAAGTAATGAAAACCAGATACTATTTTTTTTTTCTGCCACAGTGTTGGCTGTAACAACGGAAAGTCATTGATTTTGTTTTGAAACTGTGTCTGAATTGTTTCCTTGATGTTGCCTACCTCTCTGCCGACCTCTTCTTTCTTAAAAGCAGTTTGTTTCATATACCTGGTTTGTTCCATAAACATTTCTTTTACACTTTGTTTATCTGTAGTTTATTAGACGGCTCTGTAAAGTTTGGTCACAAGCCAGGTAGACTCATAAAGCTTTTTGTGGCAGGGCAGTCACTGAAGTAACCAGGTGTAAGCAACACAGAAACTGATATGACAAAAGCCTAAAACCAAAACCAACAGGACAAAACTGATCTGGAGTCCTCAGGACATGGAGCTGTTAGAGCAGGTCCAGAGGAGCCCACGAAGATGATCCGAGGGCTGGAGCATCTCCCAAACAAGGACAGAGTGAGAGGGTTGTGGTTGTTCAGCCTGGAGAAGAGAAGGCTCCAGGGAGACCTTATAAGCGACCTTCTAGTACTGAAAGCACTACAGGAAAGCTGGGGAGGGGCTGTTTGTCAGGGAGTGTAGGGATAGGGTGAGGGGTAACAGTTTTAAACTGAAGCAGTGGAGATCTAGATTAGACAGGAGGAAGAAATGTTTTCCTGCGAGGGTGGTGAAACACTGGCCCAGGTTGCCCAGAGAAGCTGTGGCTGCCCCATCCCTGGAGGTGTTCAAGGCCAGGTTGGATGGGGCTCTGAGCAACCTGATCCAGTGGAAGGTGTTCCTGCCATGGCAGGGGGTTGGAACTGGATGATCTTTAAGGTCCCTTCTGACACAAACCATTCTATGATTCTAGATGAAATGGATCATGCAGCTTTACAAATACATCTTCTTGTGTGCAGCTGATCATCACACACTGAGGTATTCAGTCTCAGAAGTGTTTAGAGCATGCCATATTAAGGAATCTTATGAAAACAGAACATAGGAGATGAAAAGCTGTTACCAGGCAGTTCCTGATGGAGCTGACCTGCTGTGGATTTTTGTCATTTGAGGCTAAGTTGTCTCTCTGAAAAACATCTCATCCCATGCTGGTAATATAATCAGTCAGAGCAATGGTGATATAAAGGCATAACTTATGTATGGAAAATATTGTATTATGTGGTAGATCATTGTTATGGCTTTTGAAAACTTCTGAAGAGATTGTAATATTTTGGCTGGAGTTCAAAATTCTCTTCCCTACAAGGAACAGGTTTGGTGGTTTTTTTTTCCTCTAACATGTCATTTTGAGGTTACATGGTAACATCTGTCAGAGCTATGCTAACCTCTGTCATCCAGCTGTTATAATTGTGGTATTTTCCTTCCTTTTCCTTTTCTTTCCTCTCCTTTCTGCTTTCCCTTTCTCCTCCCTTGGAAAAAAAAAAAAAAACCAACAAAAAACCAAAACCCACCTCCTTTTATACTGAAACTTCAGGTGGAATGAAGTGGTTATAAAAGCATCTGTCAACACAGGGATAGTTTGCCAAGCCAAGTATTTGGGTTGGAAGTCATGCCTTCCCAACTGCTTGAAAACAGGAAGTATCTCTGTTAAGTGATGGATAGCTCTACTTTGCTGAGAGGAAGAAAGGGCTTTTTTTTTCTTTCTTTTTTTTTTTTTTTTTCTTTTTGCCTCTGGGCTAATAAATGAGTTCTGCAGTTGTTCCATGTATGTAAGGAAAGACTCCTGTAGAAATGTGTATGTGGGTGCACATGGCTGTGTGTGTATATGTGTGTATGCATGAATATACAAACTTAAAAAAAACCCAAACACTAAATCCAAACCAACAATCCACTTTGTACATGATCGGTCCCTGTCAGAAGCCAGCCCAGGCACATCTTATCCCAGTGATTCCTGTAAAGCTCTCAAAATCTGTCAGAAACAGCCTGCAGGATTGCAACGGCTCCTGGGTGATTAATTGCCAGAAGAGGCTGGTTCCAGGTTCCATTACATGTAATTGTTATCTTTTCTAAAGGGGTTCTTTTATTAAACCCCCACCACCCAAAAAATAGGGAAAAGAAAAAAAGAACTGACATTCCTGAGGTTTTGCACCTCTTAGACAGGAGCATGGAGGACTCTCTTATGTAAACATACACTGAAGAGGGTGTGTTATGTTGTTTATTAGCTGATGATAGATTTTTTTTTCTTCAGTTAATTTTAACTTTGCTAAAAATAAATTTATTAGAAATGGAGGGGGAAGAACTACACAGCATTTGAAGCAGAAGAGAGGGAGTTCCAGTGCCTTCTCCCATCAAAACCTCTCTGTGAGAGCCGGCAAGTGGCCAAGGACTAGGTTGCTACTTCTCCTGACTAAAATTGCAGGGAAACAGTCAAAAATTAGGGCATCCTCTGTCCGCAGGCCACTGCAGTAAGCTTGCTCGTTAGACATGGGGAGAGAAGATGATCTGATGTCTGAAATCCCCAGGAAAAAGGAAAAGAAAAGGAAGCCAGTGCTGCCGCCCAGAGCCAAGACTGCTGCTTAGTATGGGTACAGGAGAAGATGGTGCAGCGGTGTCTAAACAAGTAGAGGAAGAACAGTTGGGTGCTGTTTTTTAGAGTTTGTGGCTTGAAAATGTGTGTTTGAGTGTCCTGAAAGTATGGGTGCATCATGGAGAGTCTGCTATAAATTACTTTTGTTTTTTCTGAGACCGACAGGAGGGAGGAGCACTTGATTCCCTGTTGTTGCCTCCATGTCTTTGAGGCTTGATTTGGAGCTGAATTTCTGTGGTGCCGAACTGGAGTATCTGGAATTGTATCAGGAAGGCTGTTCGGATTTGCACTGCTTTTACTGCATTGAAAATGTGCTGTGTTACTGACAGCTTTAGACTTTTATAGATGGAGGCCTGGGCAAATCTTGGCTCCCAAGGAGCATGGCAGTGATTTGTGCCAACTGGCCAATTTAACTGTTTGGAATATCAGAGGGGAAAAAAAAAAGCGTGGAGATACTGGTTCTGCAGCTGCGGAGTATCTGCCTGCAGATGTTTCTGCCAAGAGAAGTGATTGAAACTCTGTTTCTTGAGATATCTTAATCCTACCTGAACAAAACCACATAAAAACGTGCTCTGGTATTGTCTGCATGGGCCAAGGAGCACATTGTTCCTCACAGTTGTGTTTACATGGTCTCATTGCTGCAGCAAAACAAGTCTCCTCATGTCTTCACAATTTGCCTTGAATTAGCTATATTAATCAAACTCTGTCAATGGCAAGAGTGTGATGTACAGCAGTTGGGCCCCTGATGTTACTCTAGTTAGAAAAATGATAATATTTTGGTGTGCCCAGCTTTGTGCAGGTTGGCTTTTTGCAGAGTTTTTCAGCTTCTGTATCCACAAGAAGTTTCTGTAGATGGTGGAGAGGCGGTTAGCCCTACCACCTCTACCTTTTCCCTGCTGCTCCGAATCCACTGCGACCATAGCTGCTGTCTGGCACAGGAGTGCAGCCCGTGGTGCAGGAGGAACTGTGGGAAGTGAGCTTAGGAGGAGGCAAGAGAGCACAGCAGCCTCTTCCCTGAGCTATATAGGCAAGATAAGGCAGCTGAGTAATTGCTGGCACTACTCACTTGGTGCCGTATCTCCAAAGGCAGAGGCACAGCTACCTCCAGCCTGAAACCCCATGGTTTGGCAGTGAGGTGAGGGCTGTGGTGCAGGTGCCAGACTGCAGGCAGCACCACTGGAGGCTGGGATGTATGAGCTGGCCGTGTGGTGGGCACTGGCGTGGTGGTGGTGGTGAGAGACTCAGCCCACAGTGGGACCTTATCCATGCCTGACAGCAGATGTCAGCAAAAGAAGATGAAATCTAAAGGAGCTCTGAAAGCTTTGGCTGTGTGGAGGCTTGATATGGTTTCGCATCAACTCTGGAAGTTTGTGCTTTCTTGAAGCACTTTTAGCACTGCCTATTTATAACTTAGCAATCAAATCTGTTTTAAAACCACCACTGTTTGTGGAAATGACTGATTTGCTGTGAAACATGCAGAAGTATGTAGTATGTTGTTCAAGCAAGTAACGGCAATGGTTGCTACTGATCCAAGGCAGTTCTTTCCCCAGGTTTCATTTTACGAGGAAAGATTAATTTGTTGTTTTTCTGCATACTGGATCTCTAGGTTAAACTGTGTTTTACAATAATAACTAAGAGATTGATCTGATTGAGCTGAAGGCATTAGTTCCTGTTGGTAGCTAGCAAAGACAGCAATTCCAGAAGATACAATGAATTATACAGAAAACCTTCCTTCTGTTGTTGAGACAAACTGGGAATGGGTAAACAGCGGTTGAGTGAAAAGGATTAGAGTAGAATCACAGAATCATTTAGGTTGGAAAAGACCTTTAATATCATGAAGTCCAACCCCAACCTAGCACCGCAAGTCCACCACTAAACAATGTCTATAAGCACTGAATCTACACATCTTTTAAATATCTCCAGGGATGGTGACTCAACCACTTCCCTGGGCAGCCTGTTGACAACTCTCTGTGAAGAAATTTTTCTTGCTATCCAGTCTAAGCCTTCCCTGGCACAACTTAAGGCCATTTTCTCTCATCCTATCACTTATTACTTGGGAGAGGAGACCAGCATCCACCTTACTACAACCTTCTTTTGGTAGTTGTAGAGTGCGGTAAGGTCTCCCCTCAGCTTCCTTTTCTCCAGACTAAACAGCTCCAGTTCCTGCAGCTGCTTCTCATAATACTTGTACTCCAGACCCTTCACTGGCTTTGTTACCCTCCTTTAGACATGCTCCAGCACCTCAATGTCTTTCTTGTAGTGAGGGGCACAAAATTGAACGAAAGATTGGAGGTGCAGCCTCACAAGTGCTGAGTACAGGGGCACGATCACTCCCCTACTCCTGCTGGCCACACCATTTCTGATACAAGCCAGGGTACTATTGGCCTTCTTGGTCAATAATTAACTGATGGTAGTAGACCTTGAGGACAAGCAAATCGAGTAGATGAATCCTAGGCAAGCAGGGACATTTGACTGCTTTGCACTGAAGGACAAATTGAATTCTTATTTTTCAGATGGTTAACTCTCTGTATCGCTTTATCTCAGTTTGGACTCGGATGATATAAACTGTTTCCCTGTTCAAGTTGATGTACTGTTTGTCAGCGTATCAAACCATGTGTTTGTTCTCTGCCTTTAATTAGTACTTCTGGTTAATGCCTGAGTAAAATGTTCCCGCTGTGCTCACTGCCACTTGATAGTGTGCATTCTTCCTGAACACCTGCTGTCAAACCTATCATGTCTTTTCTTGTCAACTTGCACAATGCTCCAGGTCTTGAGCAAGACTGACATGACGGGAGGGTTGTACGGCCTGATTTTTAGAAATCTATGTAGAAGGTGAAGTCTGTGCATAAGGGACTTCTAATAGGAGGCTGCAGCATTTTGTAGGAGCTAGTCTCCAACAGTATCTAATAAAATTCTGTTTGCAAATGCAGTTTTTGAAGAAGTAGTGGATATACCGTAGGTTAAAGAAATAAACTGCTCCACCCTGAGAGGAACTGTAGATGTTGTGTAACAACAGCAGAGAATAATCTGCACAAATCTTGGGAGAAGTACAAGGGTGGTGACCAGCAAACAAGTCATCAAAGAGGGGAACTGGTTAGAGGTGTTGGCATGTGCTGAGTGTGGTGACAGACGTTGGCACAGAAGGAAGAAGGTGGGGAGGAGGAAGAGTGTGGGGAAAGGGGCTCTTGGCAAGAAAGGAGCAGTATCGCTTGATTCAGGAGCCTGTAATTACAAGACTCCAGCCTCGTGACACAGCAAATAAGCGTGTCACCTGAAACAGAGGAATCTGAAGTTGCCTCCTAAAGCAGCTTCATGCCAGATGGCAGAGGAATAAAAACCTTATGGTAGAATAAAATTTATCTCTCCACTGGACTGTGGTTTTAAAGTCTTAAATAGTGATACTCTAATGTGTCTTTTCCCCTCAGCACTTTCTAATTTTGGTAATTAATCCATGGTTGCAGAGGGCCTCCAGTAGCCTGTCTAGCAAACAGGACGCATGAGCTTTCCGTGGTTGAAACATCCAACAACCCTAAAATGCTGAGTCCTTCCTGGCCTTCTGGGTTGGGAGCACGACCTGCTCTGGCAAGAAAATATGAGGCACTGAGGTGAGACTCGAAAGCGTAGGAGAAACATCCTTATGGGAGCTGACTTCACTCCTGCAAGAGATAAATGTGATAGCACAAGAAGGCCCTTCCATAATTTTTAATGAATTCACTTCCTCTGCCTTTTACCTTATTATTTTCCATGCTTGCAACACATCTGTCCTGACATGGGCAAAACCACTGAAAGAATCTTACAAACATTTGTTGCTTGCATGGACTACAGGAAGACTATGACTGGCTTTAAAAAGCTTTATGTGGGTTCAAATACCGTAATGATGAAAGTAAAAAAAAAATGCATGGCAAGATTAGATTGCAAGATACAGAGTACTTTTCATGTATGAGAGTCCTTGTAAGCAAGCACCACAACCAGGATTCATAAACAGCAATTGTTAATTTAAGTTGGAAGGATTTAGTTACAAAGGAAACAGATTGTTCTGTTATTTCCATAACTCTCATTTTCATCTGTGGCCTAATCCCAGTGGACTCCAAAGGCAGGATTAAACTTTTAGTTGCATTTTTTAGGTTCTGTGTTAAAATAAATGTATTTACTTGAAAGGAAATATCTTATATTTAGTATAAAAATCTGTTCCTACTTGTGGAGATTGATTGCAGCAGAGAAATGTGCAGTAACTTTGATTCTCCAGGTGGACTTTGTTGCCTGCTGAACCTAACTGCTGTCTCACACACACCTCAGTTCACTGTTTACTCTGCAGTTTATGCTTTGCTATGCAAGTTATGCTTTGCTGATGAAAATTTTATCTAGATTTGACACATTTCTGCGATTCCAGAGTCCTGCATTCAGTTCTGGAGTTCTCAGCATAGAAAGGACATGGATCTATTGGAGTGAGTCCAGAGGAGGCCACAAAGATGAGCAGAGGGCTGGAGCATCTTTCATACAAGGACAGGCTGAGAGAGTTGGGCTTGTTGAGCCTGGAGAAGAGCAGGCTGTGGGGAGATTTATAGTGACCTTCCAGTACTGCAAGGGGGCTACCTGAAAGCTGGGGAGGGGCTCTTTATCAAGGCGTGCAAGGACAGGATGAGGGTTAATGGTTTTAAGCTGAAAGAGGGCAGATTTAGCTTAGATATTGGGAAGAATTTTTTTTCCTGTGGGGGTGGTGAGGTACCTGATCCATCCAGGCTTTCAGCAACCTGATCCAGTGGGAGGTGTCCCTGCCCACAGCAGTGGGATTGGAACTGGATGATCTTTAAGGTCCCTTCCAACCCAAACCATTCTGTGATTTTAATTATATTTTTTCTATTGTCAGGTTACCCTCTTGCACCGTTTATGTGTGATATTTCGTTAGCAGATCTGATTAAGGATGATTTTGATGAGTTAGTTATGGCTGTGAAAGTATGTCAGTAGGAAAGCTGTTCTTTCTATCCCACCGAAAGCTCGTGAGCTGGGTACGCTTCTGTCAGTGTTAAAATTCTGCATCATTTGACAATGTAGTTCTTGAAAAGGCCAAGTGTCTTTTGAGAACATTATGAAAAGATGAATACTTTAAAAGAGAAAAAAAAGGAAAGGAGGAGGAGGAAAATTAGCAGAGCCCTAAAGTTAATTCTAGTCCATTCTTAACAGGAACCACAAATATATTCCCGGCCTTACCTATTTAAGTTTTCTTTCCTGTAATAATTATCTTCATAATTGCACACAAAATACATATTTTTTAACCAGCTATCTTTTACACTGATATATTTTGAAGATATATATATCTTATTTTAATTACCAAAGAGTTTAAGCATTTCTTTTTGAAAGTGGAGCAGTTTCTTCTTAATCAAAATGTGTATTTGCTACTGATGATATTATGTATTACATAATAATGATTATCCTGCTTTCATAGTGCTCCCCTGAAGAATATCGGGTCTGTGTATCACTAGTAACCTTTCAGTGTATGTGTACCCTAGATCCCTTTTGTGAGTGTTGTGGTAACAACCAAAAAATTACATAAACTTGCAACAGAACTGCCTAATGGTATGAAGTATTCTGGTTTCCAACAAAACCCCCAATTATTTAATTTCATGCCCTTCCTGGCCTACATAAATTATGCAACCCTCACATCTTACCATCAGTGAATTATGTAGCTCTATGCACACATCAATTAATTTTGGCCCCATCAACTTCCCACCTTCTGTGTGCTCCTAGCCTGAAATCAGTTTTGCATCTCCCAGCCGCAAGCAGTTAATTTTGTACTCCCGGCAGCTCATATCTGCCCGAACCTGCAGCCCCACTTCAACTCTTCACCCTCCCCCACCTGCCTTTCCTCCTGCACAGCCAAGCCACTGCCTTCTCCTGGTGAATTCCTCCTCCTCCTCCAGCTCAGCAGAGAGGATCAGTTCCAGGTGGCTTCACCTTCTGCCTTGCCAATGGGTCAGCGCCAGATTCCAGCACATCCTGCTGGTCCAAAGGTGACTTCATTGTCCTTATCACTCTCCTCATGATTTACAAAGTGCAAATTGCAAGACTTAAACTCCATCTTCTGTAACGACCTATGAAAGTCATGGTGCCCTTAGATCAACTACCTCCAAAACCCTTCTCATGGGGAGGCCCACATCTTGCAACGTGCCTGGATGAAGGCATCGAGTGCACCCTTAGCAAGTTCGTGGACGACACTAAGCTGGGTGGAAGTGTCGATCTGCTGGAGGGTCGGGAGGCTCTGCAAAGGGATCTGAACAGGCTGGACCGCTGGGCAGAGTCCAATGGCATGAGGTTTAACAAGGCCAAATGCCGGGTCCTGCACTTGGGGCACAACAACCCTGTGCAGTGCTACAGACTAGGAGAAGTCTGTCTAGAAAGCTGCCTGGAGGAGAGGGACCTGGGGGTGTTGGTTGACAGCGACTGAACATGAGCCAGCAGTGGCCCAGGTGGCCAAGAAGGCCAATGCCATCTTGGCTTGTATCAGAAACGGCGTGACCAGCAGGTCCAGGGAGGTTCTTCTCCCTCTGTACTCGGCACTGGCGAGACCGCTCCTCGAATCCTGTGTTCAGTTCTGGGCCCCTCACCACAAGAAGGATGTTGAGGCTCTGGAGCGAGTCCAGAGAAGAGCAACAAAGCTGGTGAAGGGGCTGGAGAACAGGCCTTATGAGGAGCGGCTGAGAGAGCTGGGGGTGTTTAGCCTGGAGAAGAGGAGGCTGAGGGGAGACCTCATTGCTCTCTACAACTACCTGAAAGGAGGTTGTAGAGAGGAGGGTGCTGGCCTCTTCTCCCAAGTGACAGGGGACAGGACAAGAGGGAATGGCCTCAAGCTCCACCAGGGGAGATTTAGGCTGGACATTAGGAAAAAATTTTTCACAGAAAGGGTCATTGGGCACTGGAACAGGCTGCCCAGGGTGGTGGTTGAGTCACCTTCCCTGGAGGTGTTTAAGGCACGGGTGGACAAGGTGCTAAGGGGCATGGGTTAGTGTTTGATAGGAATGGTTGGACTCGATGATCTGGTGGGTCTCTTCCAACCTGGTTATTCTATGATTCTATGATCCCACTAAGAAAAGAAATAGCTTCAGGGTTTGTAAAGAAAGCCTTTCCATTAAGCAAAAAGGTGATGCCACAGATGTAAGTATGATGCAGACCTTGGTGTTCAAGCTGACACCTCTTGTGCAGGTGTCCACATCAGATGCCACAGTAGGCTTCTCTGAACAGCCCAGAAAGGGCTTATTTTCCTCCAGAGGAAACTTCAGTGTGCAAAAACATCAAGAAGGGTATCTTGTTCCCTTAGTGCTGACCTCTACTTGCTGCTCAGTTTTGAGTCCTGAATTATTTTGATGAAAAAGGAGGAGTATCTCCATGAGAAATATGCAGACACCAAAAGCCACAGAAGGCAATGGGATGTCCTGCAAATAAGAATGATCTCTACTTTCCATTGCTCTCCAATTGCTCTAAGACCAGTGAGCAGCAGAGCAGCTTGGCAGCCCACTTGTGGCCTCTCACAGGAGATTTGCTTTCCTGTAATGCAGGACGGATCAAGGCAGGCCCCTTCCTCACAGTGTCCCTTCGCTTTTAGTTCCTCAGGAGTGTAGAGGGGGTGGGGGCTGGTGGCTTTCCAAAGGAACAAGGGTGGTGTCAGCAGAGCAAGGAGCAGTTGGGCTGTGCCCAAGGTCACCACATTTCCCATCCGGCTGGAGTATTCGGAGGGGGCTGATGGAGACCAGCTCTCAGCTCAATCTGCTTTTCTCTCCAGGGGCTGGAGGGAATTTGACTTTTCTCTCGAATGAGGTTACAGAATATTTTCTCTCCTCTCCTTTTTGTCTATTTCTATTTAAGCAGCAAGCGCTGCAGAGGCTGACTTGTGCTTTTCTTGTACAGTTCCCAGCACATCTGGCTGTCTTGGATAAGGTCCCTAGGCTTGATTGTAGCAAAAAGTAATGATAGCGTTTTTAAAGCTTGGGCCTCCAACCATGGCTATATATAAAATGCAAAACATTTGAGACAAACTGGAGGAAATACAATTTTTAGTAACCGAGCAAAAAAAATAAATTCACTCTTTTACAGTTGTACTTTGCATGGGTGCTCTGTCGTGTTGGAAGACTGTATCTCAGAATCAAAAGCTGATGCAATGCACGGGAGCACTTGCTTGCTTCCAGCTGATTGGGATCAAGCATTTTTCCTATCCCGTTTGCACAACAGCCATGGTCATTCATCAGTGTGAAGCTAAGCTGGCTCTGGAAAATGTTCTAATTATCCAGGCATCCTGATTAAACCTGCCTTGATTTAAAGAGCATCGCACTCATGTGAAAATTCCTTGCTTCTTCTAAATAATAGAATTAGCTATGGGCATTTCCTTAAGAGCAGGCAGAAGGCAATTGCAGTATAATTCCTCTCCCTCCAAGCCTAGTCTTGAAACATGCAAATTTCTCTTTCAAGTGTGTTGGCAAAAAATGGCAATATCCTGATACACGCATGATGTAGACACTGAATTACCCACTGGCTGAGTTATCATCAGTGAGTTGAGTTCTTTGGTGAATATATGAAGAGTGCTGTGGAAAGTAGCACAGTCTGCTGAGGAAATATCAGCAGATGGCTTGCTTCTCGCCCTCTTTCACAGGGATCCAGCGCTGGCCACAGCCAGGGACAGGGTACTGGGGCTGGTTACGGACCGTTAGTCTTCTCAGTAGAGCTTTCCGTATGCAGCTCAATGCAACACACTGCAGTGCCGTGCACTTTCTGCTGAGACTTTTCATGTTCTGTTTTAAAAATAACAAGACATCTCTTCACATTCAGGATACATTTTTCCACTCTGAAGCACCACAACAGTCTTTTTAAAGAAACTCTAGGAAGGGTGTTAACTTGATCAATGCTGTGCAGGAAGGAAAGCTCTTTCCTACTATTTTTTCAGCATGACTTTCACTGACATGATCAGGCTGGGAAAAGACTTATTGGCTGACAGCCCAGGACAGCCATGCAGTATCTCTAGTCATCTGGAACTCAAACTACTCTGCCCAAGGGAGAACCATAACATAAAAACAATTTAGGTTACATGCTGAATCTTATAAACAGTGTTCAGTTTTTAAAAAAATAGTTTAAATACTATTTATGTGCATTTGCTATGCGCAGGATGGGGTGGTTTTTTTTCAAATGTCAAGTAAGAAAGTCTGGGAGGGTTTTTACTTTTTTAACTGTAGGTGGTTTTCAAAAATCTTGGAGATTTTTAGAAATATGGGGAAATGAGCTTCCTTTCTTCTCATAAATTTAAGAGCTTATCTTCTCCTGCGTATCGGATATAATTGCTTTATGTATAATGTTTACTTTATGACCCAGAAAGCATAAAGTCACAGAAACACTGGTTGTAGGGGGCTTCCAGAGGCCCTGTGGTCCCCTTCCCGCACAACACAGGACTGTCACCAGCGCTGGATTGGGGTCATCTGGCCAAGCTGCAAAACCCCCAAAGAGTTTCTGCAGCCTTCCCCAGTGACCTGCCCTGAGGCTGTGCTTCTCTTCTAGAGACCTTTTGCTCCACACTGCCCTTTCTGGCTGTTGTCTCCTCTTGGTGGTCTGTCACTGCTGCCCAGAGTTGGCTGTCACCCTCCTGCCTCCCTAATGTATGTATAATCTCAGTAATCCTGGGAAACCAAAGTGCAAGGGCTCATAAGTGTGTATGAAGCTGCAAAGCTGGGGCCTTAGCTTGTAACTGTATTCATCTGTTGAATTTTCAGTTGTCTTGTGGCACAAGAGGAGGAAAAAACAGGGGTTTTCCAACAGTCCAAAGCTGATGCTAAAGTATGTTAACTGCAGTGCTTTTGCAAGTCTATGGTTTTTTTCCTCTCCCTTTTTGAAGCTGAGCATCACTGGCCTCTGTCTATTGTTACCTTATTTTACATAAAAGACTCAGTAACCTGTTCTGGAAGCAGATGCAGCTTTAGTCATTTGGGATAAAGCAACATGAATCCAGAATGTAAGGTTCACTGCAAAAAACCTTTTTTTTCCCTGCTTATTGTCTTGATTGGAGATCCAAACTTGTGATGCGTCCATTGCCACTTGTCCTTCTGCCAAGTCCAAACATTCCAGCACACCTTGCAACAAGCCTAAAATTATTATTTTAGGAAAATGACTATAGTTCCTTTATGATTCCTTTTTTCCATAAACTGCTATTTCACAAGCTGAGTAGCCTTACTGTCTTTCTGTTCTGACATAAGAGAATAACCTCTCTTGCGCATAGTTTGATTGCTCTTGTGCAACTTCTTGCTTTTGCTGAAATTGTTGGTTATTTGGCAGAGTTGTTGTTTTTAATTGAGTTGTGGTTTTTACTTTCTTGATGTGATGTGCCATGTGCTATAACTTTTCCCGTGATGCTTTCATTGCAGGCTTTGCTGAGACCAGGGCGAATAGATAGAATTATCTACGTGCCGTTGCCAGATGCAGCCACTCGTGGGGAGATCTTCAAACTTCATTTTCGGTCCATGCCGGTCAGTGATGAAGTCTGCTTAGCAGAGCTCATTCAGCACACAGAGAAGTACTCTGGAGCAGAGGTAAAAATTTCTGAATACTAATGGCCATGAAGGCAGTGAGCAGAATTGTGGTTTTAACACTGAAATCAAGTATTGTCCAGATGTCACCTCCTGAGACTTCTTAAAGCGGTGGGGAGAATTATGAAAGAGAATGATTGAGAGCTTTCTGTGTTTCTGCTAAGAAAGCAGAATACAGTCAAGAATGCAATCAATTCCTTCGAGATCTCCATCAGAGAAGCAGTGCCAAGGAAGGGCATCTACCAGGGTGAGCCTTAGTATGATCAAGGGTGTCTTCTTTAAGGTTTTGCTGTCAGTCAGAGTGGAGGGAGGTAGGGGAAAATGCCCCCAGACTGTCCAGACAGTTCACCTGGCCTTCCCCACATCCCCAGGAATCTTTTGCATTTAGAATTGTGACTGAGAGCCTCAGATAGAGGGAGGAGAGACAAGAGTTATGAGACAGTGTAGGGGAACTGCAAAGGAGTCACTGATCACTTTGAAGCTCGTATTTTCCTATTCCATATAATCAAGACTTCACGGCAGGACTTATTGTTATAACTCGTTGCTGTTACTTAGCTTCTGACAGTGAACATCAGGCGATTCTTTCCTGGCCTGGTCAGGAGGAGAAACTTTCTCGGATGCTGCTGCCTGGCAGTTGTAGTATGCATTGGTACATTAGAGGTCACCACTCTGCTCCCTGAACATTATTCACGTCAGTGTCTCGTGAAAGGATATTTCACTCTGCCTTCATTTTGATTAATTGGAAGTAATTATATTGCTTAAAAAATTCCAAGAATGTTATTAAGGTTGCCAATTCGAGATCTTAAAAGGTATGAAATACCAGAATTCAAATTTCCACCTTTCTGTAGCCAGTCCTAGTGTATGCATTATCGCACTATCTTTAATTACATAGTCACCTTCATTTTTTTCCATGGCAGAGTGGAAAATGTGATGTTCTTGGTTCAGCTCCCCTATCTCTCCGTGTACGGTTTACAAGGGCAGAGAAATAAGCTAAACTTTTGTCTTGGTCCAAAAGAGAGGGTGACTCTGGAGTATTTGTGTGATTCCTACAATGCAGAAGGCCCTTCTCAGCTGGCTGGTCATTGAGTATGTTCCCAGGCAAGACTTTTGATCATTTAGCTCTCACATAAATGCTGGTACGTTGTAAAATGCTGCATTGCCTGCTAGTAACCTCTGACTGGTGAGTGCTCCAGGTGCAAGGGATGGGGGTCAGACCTTGCCATACGCAGCAGCGGTGTCTGGGGCAGCCTCCAGGCTCATTCCAGGAAGCCTTGTCATGGCAGACACCAAAGTCAGACCCACAAGAGCTTTCTTCCTCCGCAGCACAGGACAAACTGTGCTCTGGGAATGAATGAAAACTGCATAGTGAGCAAAGCTGGTTTGTGTAGCCCATCTTTTTGCCGCAGAATGTGGGCTCTCATAATGAATAAAAGGCAATAATAAAAAGGATTGCAGGCTTAAATGTTGGTCTGGAAAACTGTCACAGCTCTAATGCCTCCACACTTTAGGGTAGTGACTTGAAACCGTACTGGTTTTTTTTTTCATCCGGATGTCAGTGATATGACTTATGTTGTCCTGGGAAAATTTATCTGCCTCTGGCTCAGTTACAAACCTCCAAAAAACATAAATATAAATATATCCTCTGTTGTGTATGGAAACTGTCTTCTTACCAAGCAACAACTGTAATGCTTGTATTTCAGAAATTCCAAGCATATGGGGATTTCCTTTGGATTGGGATCAGCTAAGGGTCTAGTGGTGAATTCCTGTGCTTAGTTGATAATGAGTCACAAATGTCTTGGTGCTGGCTCTGTACAGAACCAAAAATAAGTTAATGGGTCATTGAGTGCAGCCATAGACTAGTTGCAGGGGAAAAAAAGCCTGCCTGTTTCTAATACGGCATTTCTCATGCATTTTGTTCTTCTGCATCATTCAAAGAATTATAATAACTGGGATGTAAAGAGTAAAAAAGCCTCAGTCAGTGTTCCTTGGAGGAATATATAAAACGTCTTGACAGTTGGCATGCACAGTGACCAGTTTCATTAAAGCCTTTTCTTCCTAGTGCCTCCAGCTTCCCAGCTTTACAAATAGTTTCCGCTGTGGAATGGCAAGTTCCCATTCCACTGTTCTACCCTTTGTTTAGAAAAAAAGAAATGGAAAATGCTTGGTTTTGTGACTAGAAGATGCTGTATGAATAGGGAGTTGCTTGTAAAGATGCGTTGAATCATCCTGACATGAGCTGAATAAAGAGCAAGTTGAAATGGACAGTTCAGTACGCATCTGCCTTCCAACTTGGCCTTTTTTTCAGGTGTTTGTACAGTTTTGCCTGTCATCACTTATGACCAGTTATCTCTATTCACCTGCTAGATGTGCATTTCTCTTAATGAGTACATTTAAAGATTTATCAAGATAGCAAAACAGGGTGATTACTTCTCACAGTTTTATGTGAGAGAAGATGGAAGATAATTTATTAAAGTGGATTACAATTTCCTTCTCACGTGTGTAAGTGGTGTTTAATATAAAAAAAAAGCGTTAGAGGAGCGATGTATCATAGAATCATAGATTGGTTTAGATTGAAAAGGACCTTATTTTGCTGACAGTATAGGTCAAACAAAGCCTCAGCATTCTAGAAATACTTGAGTTTGAGTTCAGTCTTCATTTCCAGACCCATCTGAAGTAGTGATCTGCAGCAGTACTTGAGGCTACTTCAGTATCTCAATCAGGAAAGTAAGGGATCGTTTGTAGAAGTTTCTGAATAGCAAAGTTTGGCCTTGGAGCTGATATTGATGTCAAGGATCATTCTCTCCTCTAAGGCAACTTTGGCTGCCTTAATTAATTATTGGCTGCTCTCTGTTGTAATAGAAAACACCAAGACTCTCAATGCACTTTCTGCTGCAGGCTAGAACAAAATCACGTGGTCAATGTCTGATAGGAAATTGCTTGTCCTGTAATTTTTAAATTATATATTGTTTCAAACAGAGAATAAGAAATCTGGAACAGGTCTTGGACTAGAGGAAGGACACCTACCTTTAGAAATTGAAAGATTGTTGTCTTTATTAGACTTACATTGGGAAAAAGATTGTATCATTTGCCTTTACAAATTAAGTGGAAGGGGTGTGTCTGTCTTCGAATCCTTGGAGTTTGCTGGGAGAAAAGGGACAAGCAAGGGAGGAAGATAGTGTTTCCTCACTATAGATATATTTCATTCCAGAAACTAGGTGATAAAAAGGAAAACAAACTCAGTGGACTAAGGGGCCTTCTTTTATTGTCTGAGCCCCAGTCAGAGTGTTTTTGTTAAAGTTTAGAAGGCAGTAGCAGAGAATGAGGTTTTAGGCAGAAAGTGGAATCAAGTGTTGAGTTGTTTTAAGTTGGTTATAAGTAATAAAAAAATAAATATTCTGGATATGATGACAATATGCTTAAGTGTGCTTATAAAATATGCTAATGGGACTGACTGCTTTTAAATTGGTGGAAAGCAGGTCATGATGAAAACTAAGGCTGGCATTGTTTCTATAGTATTATCAGTTTCCATGTTTACAGGATACAATAGTAAAATGGGAATCTGGGAACTTGTAAATCTTTCACTGGTTCTTAGTTGAAGTAGAATAGTTAACGTAAAAATATCTTTCTCACTTTGCAATAACTCTCAGTGGGAACACAGAGAATGAAGGAGAAGAAAAGCAAGCAATGAAGTTTTGCTCTGGCTTGAAGGAGAGCGTATGTGTTGCCAAAAAGTATCTGTGCAGCAGTGTATTAGCTTAAATCAGCTCTTAAAATACATATTCTAAAACAAGAATGTTCTTGTTAACCAAATGTTGACATATTTAAGCCATAAACTTTAATAAAAAAACACCCCAAACTCTACTCTATCTTATAAAGGAAGGTACCAGCTACAAAAGAAATGAGGATGCCTTGCATTGTAGGTGTATGGGAGGACAAACAGTCTTTTAGGAGAGTGGGAAAAAAATTGTTTCTTTAGTGAAGAGCATCTACAGTAAAAATGAGAGAGGGCTTAGGTATGGAGCGAGGAAAGGACATCTGAGAAATTAGGGTGTGTTATCTTCTTTACATCTAGTTTTCCATGAAGAAGATCTTCCAAACTTAAGGGAAAGGCTTTCTGCTTACATTTTTAAAGGGCAATGGATCCAATCCTGTGTAGTAGGCTAAAAAGAGACACATGGGTAAAGGTATCATAAACTTAAAAGAAAAGAATGACATTTGTATATGAGAAAAAACCCCAAGCAAACAGTAGACCCTTCAGATCCTGTCATGGTTTTAAATTTTAAATACAAACATGTTTGTTCCTTTTATGTGTAGTTAGGCTTGATGTAGAGTGTGTTCAATTCCCATTGACGTAAACAAGCGTTGAAGGTGCTCAACACATCGTGCCTTGGGATTGGGCCCTCAGATTTTGAACTTCTAAGATAACACCAAAAAATGTGTGTATCTTGTAAGAAATGTGTAATTTGAAAATACACTTTGGCGGTTAAAGCACTTGTAACTAAAATGAATCTGGCTTGATTCTGCTGGATGGCCTTTCCATCCAGAGTTCTGCTTAGCTCCACACCAGGGTACGGTGTTACAGTGAAATGCAATTTTCAAAGCAAGGAACGCCAATGAATTGAAATGCAGCATGATTAAGGCCTCAGATGAACCTTTGAAGTTTCTCTTGGAACGATCTGTTAATTTATATCACTCACTGAAAAGTGAATATTTTGTGTGGGTGGGTGAGGAAAAGAGACTCAGTCTCATCCAATATGGGTAATATGGAATCACCACCTTCCTACACACGTTTATCAGTGCTGAGGATGTGTTTGGCACAGGTGGCTGGAAGGTGAGGAAATACCTGGCATTCGGAATGTTTTCCAAATGTCAGTGTTTGGGATAAACGAGATGAATCACTGGAAAGGAAATAACTAGCTACACAGGACTTCCCATGGGATTTTGATTGCTGCTGGTCTTGCAAGAACCTTGTACGTGCAGAATGTGCTTGGGCAGTGGGAACGAGAGCAGTGCGAACATCTGGGTCATCACTCATCGGCATGGCGGTGCCGAACCGCAAAAGCCTGGCTTCACGCCTCCTCTCCCTGCTCTCATTTTTAGTCACTTTAGAAAGTTTTGGTTCCCCTTAAGCATTTCTCGGAGATGGGGTAGGTTGCCCTGAGTGGGTTAATTTTCATCACATCTTGCCTCTGCTGAGACCCGATAAAGTACTGTATTCATTCATTCACCCTATGAGTATATATAGAAGCATAGTTGGCAATTAGCATGTTTATGCAAAATGTAAGGGTTTTGGAGGGTATTAACACTGAAATTTATGCATGGCTAGCTCACCTGGAAAAGAACATTTTATCCTTCAGTGAGATAATGATTTGTTAATAGTTTAATCAAGCAGAGATGACTTAATGCATCTGGCTGAAGGGACATTAGCACTTCAGAAAAGGTCAGACCCATTAACAGCTCAGAAGGATACAGTCAAAACTGCTCCTTAGGTAAGTCAAAGAACAGTGGTCCTCAGAGGAGCTCCGAGAAAACAGCAGAGGGAATTTGAATGAGCCCCTAAAGGAGCACCCAACAGTGCTGAGGTATGAAATTTAGATTTGCTCCCTCCATACAGAGCTGAACATTTTGATTCCTTAAATGCTGAAACGAGGTACAGGAACTTCACAGCTAATTTAATTTTGGTTTTGTCTTCCTATCATTGTCTTCATTAACTGTTTTAGTGGCACCATCCACCCAGGTTTTGTAGATGATAACTTGCAATAGGAGCATTAGTTGTGTCCGGGGTAAGCAACTCTCTGTCGATGGCGCTGCTTGTTTCTGATGAGCTTTTCTAAACTGGCTTTAGTTTCCCCAAAGGAGCTGAGGCCATGGGAGATACCTGTGTTTACCAGCACCACTGACTATGCTGTTTGCCTCTCTCCCCTGCCCTCGCCTTCCCTTTTCCACGCTACTGGGCATGTGGCAGAGTTACCAGGAGCTCCCCTTTGCTGAGGGTGGCAGAGGGGAGTGTGGTGCCAGCACAGTGGGGGACTGTTGACCTGTCCCTGAAACACAAACTTAGAAAAGGGACCTAGAATGATACTCTGTCAGGCAGCTTCACTTGCCCCCTGCTCTTGCCTGCGGCTTTGCTGCTTTATTGTCCTGGTTTTGGCTGTCATTTCCAGCAATGGAAAAACATGTTGCTCTTTAAAAGCAGATGGGAATTCATTCCTGAAGGAAAAAAAAATGTCTCTTTAGGCTACTGCTATTGTTTTCTTTTAGTTTTATTTTTTGCCTGTGAGTTATTTCTAGCAACTTTTAATTTAATTCATTCTTCTTTTTTTTTTTTTAATCAGACAGCGGGGATTGTTTTTCAGTGTCTTAAAGCGCATGCTTTCCGTGTACCAGGGATCACAAATGAGGGTGTATTGTGTTCAGAGTAACAATTGCATTTGCAAAGATCAGGAAGGAATCGAAAATGTTGGTTCATTTTTGTCTTTTGAAGTGTTTTCATTTACGTAATACAAATGCTTTTATCAGTTCAGAGTGCTAGAATTTGCTCTCGTGTTACAAAAGGAAAAGAAAAAGAAATTTAAGTACTCTTTCCTCACCTGTTTTTGTGATTTAAGTCTGGCACTTGATCTTATAAGTTATGATGTGTTGCAGGGTATGCAGTTAGAAGTGAGCTTACTCCTTTGAGTTTGACTCAACTCTAGTCCTAAAGTACAAGACAAAGCATACAAATTAGGGAAAATCACCAGAAAGTCATTACACTTCATAAAGAATTAATTCCTGATCCCTGACTCTTTAAATACCAACTTCGAGGCCAGGTCCTCAACATATGCATGTTAGTGTAAATATTGAATGAGTCTCTGCATTACCAAAATATGCGTACAAAATTTTTTGTTTCATTTTCCACGAGATCGCTGATTTTTACTGACTTTTTTCATTAAGGGGTGTGTGTGCAAAGATCATTACATATCCTTTGCTATTTCTCACGCCCTTAAGATTAGCATGTGTATGACTGGCTTCAGTGCCTGTTATAATTACTTTTAATAGTACACTTTGTCTGATTATCAAACCTCAGTGTTCAGCTTACCTTTCTCTATGCACATATATATATATTTTCCTTTTGGATATGCTGAGGGCTTCAAGGGGGTGTCCCACAGAGGTATCACTAAGAAATAATCTCGGGCATCAGACTGACCAGGAATGTTGCACAGGGCTCCTTGCCTCTGCGGTAAAACTCCTTTTCGACCTTCACAAAATCAGTCCTCCAAAAATAAGGGTAATACTTGGACAATGGGATACAACATAATTCTGCTTATTATCTTAATTGGCACTGGGAATATTTAAATGTAGTACCTGAAGGCTAACTCAAATAGGATGTTTATACCAGATGAAACCTTACAGAGGAACACCTTGTGCTGACCTACTTGTATTTCTGGTCCTGTGCCAGTGCAATTGCTGTCAAGGTGGAAGAAATGTTAATGAATGGCAGAGGAATAATAGAGCCCAGGTATAAACGCTTATTAATGTACCTGAGCATTGTTGCTGTGAATGAAGAATGTGTATATTAATGGCAAAACTGTTTACACTTCACTGAACTGCAAAGATTGGGGAGTCGTGTGTGTATGAATTAAAATATTTGAACATATATTGGTATCTTTGTGTACATATAAAGTAGGATGTTTGCCTTTGGCAGTCATCGGTGATGTAATTGTTTCTGTCATGAAAATGTGGAAACTAATAATGAGTAATCAAATAAACAACAGTAAACAATATAATAAAATAGTATCTGATAAAATCAGTAATGCACCATTAGACTGAATATTTTGAAAAATAAATATACTGAATTTCAATTTGTATACATTGTGCATCAACTGTTCTGCTTTCATTGCTTTCTTTTTTATAGAAATAATATTTCAGTTGTGTAATGTGAGTATTGATTTTTGGGAGGGGTGATAATTACTGATAAAGTATTTGGAGAGGATGTTTTTCCTTAATGTTTTAATTGTGATAGGCTTTAATACTTCCCATCCCTAAATGTGTATGAGCTGCAAGTTTACATGCTTCTTGTCATCCCATTAAGTTATCTGAGTTTGAAAATGCACTTTGCTCTTTCAAAGAGTTTCTGATTATGTACTATTTTATTTTAAGTGAGATTTTTGGGAAAGGATAGTTGAACTATCTGCTTTTTTTGGTCTTCTTGTTTTATCCAGAAGCCCTCTTTGGAGAGATCATGTTGCTCAGCCCTAATTCTGAAATACTTTGAAAAATTGCTAGCAATTAATAGTTACTGATGCTGGATGTGGAAACAGGGAAGCTTTCAAGTATTTGCAGCCAAACCTATGCTGTCAAACAGGGAAATTTTCATTCTTGCCATGCAGCTTCTGTTTTCAGTATGCCTGAACGCTGGCTGTTCCCGAGAAGGAAAGCAGCAATCCCATTGAAGAAGGCACTCCAAGGGGAGCTATCTGTAGCTGGCTTTCTGTTTTGTATTTAAATCTGAACAGAGATTTTGTATTGGCACAAAACTTTGGTCTTAGCATTCAAGCCATTGTCTGGAGTAGAAGCTGTCAAGTTATGTTTCTTAGCATTGCTGAAAAGCCAGCAGAAAAGGACCTGGGGGTGCTAGTTGACAGCCGGCTGAACATGAGCCAGCAGGGTGCTCACGTGGCCGAGAAGGCCAACGGCATCCTAGTTTGGATCAAAAATGATGTGGCCAGAGGGAGTGGGGAAGTGATCGTGCCCCTGTGCTCGGCACTGGTGAGGCTGCATCTCAATTCCTATGTTCATTTTTTGGGCCCCTCGCTACAAGAAAGATGTTGAGGTGCTGGAGCGTGTCCAGAGAAGGGCAATGAAGCTGGTGAAGGGTCTGGAGAGCAAGTCTTATGAGAGGTGGCTGAGGGAACTGGGGTTGTTTAGCCTGGAAAAGAGGAGGCTGAGGGGAATCCTTATTGCTCTCTACAACTCCCTGAAAGGAGCTTGTAGCAAGGTGGGTGCTGGTCTCTTCTCCCAAGTAACAGGTGATAGGACAAGAGGAAATGGCCTCAATTTGCACCAGGGGAGGTTTAGTTTGGGTATTAGGAAAGATTCCTTTACCAAAAGAGTGGTAAAAGACTGGCACAGGCTGCCCAGGGAAGTGGTGGAATCTCCATCCCTGGGGATATTCAAAAAGCGTATGGATGTGGCAGTTTGGGATATGGTTTAGTAGGCACAGTGGAGTTAGAAGTCTTTTCCAACCTCAGTGATTCTGTGATTCTATGCACTACTGTAGCCCAGATTTTTGTATGTAAAAAATTGGATGTTGTAATTTCCAAGTTATCTTTTATGGTTTCCCTAAGTACATGTGGAAATACATAAAGCTTTTAGATTGCCTTTGGCAAGAGGATTAAATGTTTATTGGCAGATGGAAACAGCACAATAATAACTCTGTCATTAGCTATGTTAGAAGCAATTCCATGGACCATTTTGCTTTTAATTAAACTTTTTGAAACTATCACCTAGTTCTCAGCTTAAGCTTTTTGTTTCCTGTTTTTGAGTAATGAAAATGCAAAGGATAGTTGGGTAGGAAAAACGTTTCAGGCCTAAGACTTCTGAAAGTCATCCATGCATTGTGTGTATAGAAATGAGCCATTGGCTCTGGGCTGACCACTTTCAGTGGAACAAAGTGGAGCAAAATCCAAGATGACTGCAGTTGTTAATTGGTCTTGACACTGCCATTGTCAGAGGAGAAGAACCTAGAGCATTTTTCTCAATTTAAAAGAGCTGCATTGGGTTTTGTTTGATGGTTTATATTCTTATTTAGGGGAGCGAGGGGGGTTAGTTATGATTTTGGAGTAATTGGTGTCTTAGAGAGATTGGCTTTGTGGTGTTTGATGCTTCATTTCCTAGGGAGCAAAGTAAATTACTGATAAAACTAGACTATTACTTTTATACTTAATGTTACCCAGTGAAACGCACCATTGGAGGGAAAGGTGGGAGAATGGCAATTTCTCTTCTGTCTTGTATATTTTGGTCTGCTTTTTACTAGGATAAACCAACTTTATCTTTTTCCAGAACTGCTCCCAGTGAGTTCCCATTTGATGAGAAACAGATGAAGAGGTGGGGGTAAAATGTACCCAGCTCATAGGTTAGACTCTGTGGGTATCTGCAGTGGAATGGTTCCAAGTATTTGTGAGTCCATGTCAGGAAAACTCTTTCCACTCCATCTCTCTTTGGCAGCCACTTTCCCTTGCAAGGCATGGGCTTTGTTGTTCAGCTGAGGATGAAGGACTGAAGAGAAGCTAAGAGGACAGGTTGTTGGGGATTTTTCTCCTGACAGGCGATGACAGGGGCTTGGGTGGTCAGTACTGCCACAGTAGCAGTGCCACACAAGCAAGCAAAAAAAAAACCCACCCAAACTCAAAAGCCACGTGCAGCTTGCATTTCTCGTTACCTCTGCAAGTTGCAGTTGTGGCTGTGTACTTGGAAAGAGGAGTTTTAGGGGGTTCCCTTGCAAGAGAGGGAGTATAACTGTAGGGATGTGGACTCCTTGCAGCCTCTTGTAATCAGCCGCGTTACCGTTTCATGGGATCTTGCCATTTCTGTGGTCATTTTTCTGTATTTACGTGTTATATAAACGAGGGGGAGAAACAAACCACACGCCTCTGTTAGGGAAACAAAATTTGCAGGCAGGAAAACATGTTCGTTAATTTAGTGTAAACAAGAGAGAGCAAAACTTTTCTTGATTTTTTTTTTTTTTTTACTTTTCTGGTTTAAGGCCTGAGGACTTCCAAAGAAGAGTTGGCAGTTTTGTTTTAAGATTTGAACAGTAAGCACTCATCATAATAAGATGTAAGTTCTCTTCAGCAGTGCAATATAGTCAAAATGTTAAAAAGCTGAAAACTTCCTCTTCATTTTTAACATCTGTGGTTACTAAATGTGCAAAAGTATTTGTGGCTTCAATTAAGTAGACTCAAAGAAGGAAAACCTGAGATTTTGGGGAATTTCAAGAGAGTTTTTTGCATCAAATTATATATATTTAATAGGTATATGTATGTCTCTAAAGACCTTGTTGATGATTTACTTCAGGCATA
Source organism: Phaenicophaeus curvirostris (assembly GCF_032191515.1). NCBI lineage: Eukaryota > Metazoa > Chordata > Aves > Cuculiformes > Cuculidae > Phaenicophaeus > Phaenicophaeus curvirostris. Next base: position 6,566,359 of record NC_091395.1, read on the forward strand.
CATAGAAAATAAATTTTCTAAACTTACCCATCCAAAAAGTATTCTGTTCTTGCCTCTCCTCTTCTTTCCCTTTTTATAGTTTTTGCACTCATGAGCTAAAAAAACTCTTTTGAAACCAATTTATGTTTTTGAAAAAATCTATTGTATTAATGAGCCCTTATTTATTAGTAACAATATTTATGGAAAAGCAAGGAAAAAAAAAGCATAAAATTAATCTATCATCTTTCAATGCTTGGAAGTTGGAGGAAGAAAATGAAGTTGAGAACTTAGACAGTATCTTACCGTAGACTAATTGTTTACCATTAAAAAGAGAGCTTGCATGCAGGAGGGAGTGTTATGTTTTGGACTTACTTCCTTGTAGCTCATAAATCTTGGCTGTATAAATGTTCAGTCATTAATTAAGGCTTTTAAATTAATCTGTTTCCTGACTGGACTTGGCCAGTTTTGCATAGGGTGATGCTGTTGCCCAACTTCCTAGTCTAGGAGTGCTGTCAAATGTGTGATATGGAAATTCAATGTTTATCGTGGAGAGGTAGAGCACAGCACATATGGAGTCAGGAGGAGGCATTTTGTTCCCAACATGTACAGGACATAGGATGATGGTATCGACATGGTTTTGCATACTTTGATTACCTCCGTTACTTCAAGCAATGGCACAAAATGGCTATTTAATGTTGATAAATGTCAGTCCTGAGCAGAAGTATTTTTCTTTCCCTTCAATATCCTAGGATAGTGTTCTGTCTTTGCAATTCAGCCAGCTAACTCAGGATGATGTATAAATACAGCCAAAATCTCTCTCCCATGAGGTGGAAAAAGATTTCAACTTTTATTAGAGGCTTTTTAAAAATTACTTGTTTGTACTGTCACTCGGGTGATATTATCATGGCGTTCATTTGTTCTGCTCATATAGTAACGGTGTGTTCCTTTGGGTGTTGTATCCTACTTGTATTATTCTTTATAAACATGTGTGGATATACATAATAATGTTTCCAGCAGGAGTAGGGAATTGATTGTGTCCGCATAGTCAGTGCTGGTGAGGCTGCACCTTGAATACTTTGTTTTGGGACCCTTAGTACAAGAAGGACATTGAGATGCTGCAGCTTGTCCAGAGGAGGGCAATGAAGCTGGTGAAGGGTCTAGAGAACAAGTCTTATAAGTAATGACTGAGGGAACTGGGGTTGGTCAACCCGGAGAAGAAGAGGCTGGGGGGAGGTGTTATTGCTCTCTACAACTGCCTGAAATGAAGTTGTAGTGAGGTGGGTGCTGGTCTCTTCTCCCAAGTAACAAGCGATAGGACAAGAGGAAATGGCCTCAATTTGCACCAGGGGAGTTTTAGCTTGGATATTAGGAAAAGTTTCTTTACTGAAAGAGTGGCGAAGCATGCCCAGGGAAGTGATGGAGTCTCCATCTCTAGAGGTGTTCAAGAAATGTGTAGATGTGGCAGTTTGGGATGTGGTTTAGTAGGCATGTTGGTGTTGGGCTGACAGTTGGAATGGATGATCTTGGGGGTCTTTTCCCATCTTAATGATTATATGGTTGTATATATGTGTGTGTGTATGTCTCCTTTCTTACTTACGAAGGCATAGTAGCAGCTTTTACTGTATATTTATTTCTCTAAGATATACCATTTTCAGAAATTCATATTTGGGGGATGATACTTAACACGAACATTTTAGTGCAATGTATAGGGTATCTTTAGCAGCTAATTATACACAGGTCTGCCTTCACAGTGTTGAAAGTGAGTCCACCAGCTCTTCCTCTGAAGTGAACATTCCCTAGCTCATGCAATGAATTTGCTGTTAATGCAAAAGCTGCAAAGATATCATCCAGCCAGGTGTGATATTTTAAAACCAGGTAATCCTGGAGATGTAGCAGATTTTGTAGCTATTTTCGACAAAAAATATTTTCATTATCTGGGTTCCAGCTGACCAGATGGATGTTGTATCAGTCAACTTCCTTCAATTCTGCATGTGCAATGGATTTTGTAATAGCCTGACTTCTCAGTTCCAAGCTGTTGCACTTGTGCGTGAAACCTAGAAATGTAGGAATTATGTATATGTTTTCTTCGTTATGAAAAGCGCAGAGATGCCATAGCACTGAATAGCACTCTGCAATGTGTGCTTGCAACCCTGCAGCACCTGTTATCTGCCGCAAACATTTTGTCATTGCTTTGATATGTGTTGCACCAAGGAAGGTATTTCTTCCTTAACGTCTAATTAGAAATCAATCTGACCATGTTCAAAGTCTTAGAGAATTGAAAATCTGAATTTAGCTCTTCAGATGAATTTAATCTCCTTTATCACTTCAGCCAAAGCAATTCTGTTAATATGTTCTCATTTCTAGCCTAGTTGAAGTTTAGTTTGTTACCCTACAGCATTGCAAAGATTTTCATGCACAGAAAAAAATCCCTGTAACCAATGGAATTATTTAACACACTTAAATTCAAATACATGTTTGAGCTTGCTAAGTCCAAGGATTTTTTTCTTTAATTCCCAAAGATTAAAATGTCTTCTAATTTGATGCATATTGTTAATTAGATAGCAGAAATAACAGAAGATCTGGCAAGCTTTTATTCAGCTAGTTTTTGATTTTCAAGGTAAGACATATTTTTGCACACCCCCCGCTTTGCTCCCAAAAAGATTATTGTCATCTAATAAGTTCTTTCAGAAATAGCTTCCTCTGTAGAAATTGGCTGTGGAGATGCACCATCCAAGGTGTGCAGGCAGCAAGAGACCCACTGAGTTGTGCGGGTGGTGGAAATCCGGGTGAGCTTATCATGCTTGCTTCAAGTACTGTGTAGAGCACAATAGGAAGGGTTGCTAAAAACATTGAATTAAGAAACTGTGATAAGAAATCTCTCTTTGGCAAGTCTGCATTTCATTGGAAACAGCCCTGGACTTGCTGGGAGATAAGTTGGATTGTCTCATTGGTTTCTTTTTTCTTGTGAATTTGATAATCATGTGACGCATCATATTTGGTAACAGGTAAAGCGTATCACAAAGCCTGAACTGATGCCCATGTGACATTTATAATTTGAAATCTGTTGCTACGTAAGACTTGGAAGGCATTCAGTGTTGCATTTGGTTGTATCCATGTGCCACCTGATAAAGAAATGATGATTTACTTCATTGGCATATACTAAGTAGGACTGGTTTTGCACTGGCCCGATTCAAAATCGGGAACTACGTTCAAAATACTTACTGGGCTTTACTACACGCTGCATCTTTTGCAGGACAGAACTTTGTTTGGGTACCTGGCTCCTGTGAGATGTTACCAGTAGGTTGTATCAGGCCAGGTGGCTGGTTCTGGTTTCAGTGCCATACTGTTGCAGTACCACTGAAAGAGGGACTTGAAATACAGCAAGGAAGCTTAGAAAGTTGCTAAATTTTAGAAAAGAAAGGGTAAAGGAAGGATTAGTACAGCAGAAGTCATTCAACCTATTCAAAAAAAGTGCTTAAAATTAGCGGCTTGACAAGAGTGAATAAAGAGGGGAAGTTAATGTAGGTGGTGAGAGCCATGGCCAGTGACAGCTCCTGGACCACGGGAGCTGCTCCACTCATCTCACAGTCCTGGGGGTCCTAAGGCTTTTCCTAAAGAGCTAGCGCAGGGATGTGTGCAGTATCTTTTTGCCATCATTGCTCATGTTGTGGCTCCTCAAAAGGAACAAAACAACATTCCTAGTGTTAAAATGATAAACCTAGTCCAGTCCTGGCCCAGTCAGGATCTGCACAGAACAGGTTGTTCCCTGCGAGTGGGAACAACACTGATAACATTTGGCAGGAATAGCAAATACGCATTAATATTTGCATTATGATAACAGAGTCTGTTTTGAGGTTTGTATTTGATACTAATAATTCATCCCTAGTTTAGAGATGAATCCTGAAAGAAAGTATCTCTTTCCTACAGTGAACAGTCTTTCTGGAAAGTGTCTCATTTTTTAAATGGAGCACTTTTAGTTTCTTTATTTTTTACCATTTAAACCCCAGCAGTTTTATTGTACTAATGTTTAGCCTGCCAGAACATTTTAAGCACCAGATTTTTTCCCATTTGAAAATAGTGAGGGTTTTTTTGTTGCTTGTTTCTTCTTAGTTCACATGCAACATTTAAGGAAAGTTTAATTAACCCCAGCATGCAGGGAGAGGGTGAGGAAACAGCGCTCAGCAACTGAGAATATAATTAGCTACATCCATGCAGAAGTGATTGTACTACCTAAATCCCCCTTTTTTCATTTATTTTTGGATAGGTTTGGGGGCTGGGAAGGGAGGGCAGGCATGAGCTCTTTTCATAAACCAGTGGTGCAAGTAAGGTTTTAAGCTGAAAGAGGGGAGATTTGGGTTAGACATTAGGAAGAAATATTTTCCTGTGAGAGTGGCGAGGCACTGGTACAGGTTGCCCAGAGAAGTGTTGGATGCTCCATCCCTGGAGGTGTTCAAGGCCAGGCTGGATGGAGCTTTGAGCAGCCAAATGCTGTGGAAGGTGTCCCTGTTCATGGCAGGGGGGGTAGACACTCTTTAAGGTCTGTTCCAACCCAAGCCATTCTATGAGTGAAAATACTTCCATGCATCTGGAAAACAGGAAGATTATGAGCTATCTCTGTTTCTCTATAGAGCTGAAGTACGGGTCATACTCTCAAACCCCCTTGAGTCAGAATTTAAATTTCAGCTTAGGAGCTTTGCAAAGCTTGGAAAAGCCATTTAAGTCAAATGCTGTTCTCAAGGTGTAAACATAGGACCAGGCTGATTCTGGATACAAAGGCCAGTCTTTTTACTGGTTCTTATTAAAATATTTTGTTATTCCTGCTGCAAATTAACATTGGTTTGAACATTTTCTCTCTTAAGTATTGTTCAGTCTTCCTCATTAAAAAAACATTTCCTCAATAATAATAGGTTCCATATGTAGATGTACTATGTATGTAAAATGAGACGTATTAATATAAGTAATCACACATGAAAATGTGGTTTTTTTTGCTTTTCACCCTGTAATGACTCTTCCTGCTGCAGCTTTCTGCCCCCAAAACAAGCAGCACAACAAGAAAACCTGTTGAAAGGGAATTTGCAGTTTTAAATAATTTTCCAGATACTACGTTTTCCAAATTCAAATGGAGCTGGCAAAGAAGCCGGCCGACCGGCAGAGATGGATCACTGGCTGTTCCAGGAACAGCTTGACTTTCTGTGCAGGGTGTTCGGTGCCACGGGCATGCATGCGCCCAACAGCGAGTGTGCTGAACAGCCTCAGTTCAGGAAAGTTGTTTGCCATGTGCTTTGCTGCAAAAATGAGGGCAAGTCTTTGCTCCTTCAGAATCCTTTATGCTGGTGAGGAGGAGAGTTACTCAGATGCTTAAAGCTGAGCCTTTGCTTGAGTGTTTTGCTGCACTGTAACATTGTGGGGTGGAAAGACTTCACAGTACTTTGCACACCATCTCACAAATGTATGAGGAAAACATTTCTTGAAAAGAAGAAAACCAAAAACCTTTTCCTTTTTTAGAGGCTTATAACAGTATTCCAACATTTACCTGTAGAAATAATACTTGACCTCCACGTCATAAAAAAAAAAGGAGCTATAAAAAGCTGGATTACCTTGTGAAATCTCTGTAGTTTTTCATTTTTTGTGAATGATTTTAACAAAAAGATTTCCATGTGTTCTGGTTAAGTCTTGTAGCATGATCATCATAGAATAGGTTGGAAAGGGCTGTAAAGATCATCCAGTTCCAACATCCATGCCATGGGCAGAGATACCTTCCACTGATCAGGTTGCTCAAAGCCTCGTCCAACCTGTCCTTGAACACCTCCAGGGATGAGATGTTCTGCAAATATTCTGCAGCAGATAAACCTTTTGGCTTCTTCAGGGTGGATGGTGTAGGAAGGGGAGGTGAGGGAGAACTACAAACATTATTCACTCCTGACAGTTGCATGTGCGACGCTTGAAAGATTACCAGAACTATTTCCCAAAGCAAAAGGAACACTTCAGATTTTTCTTCACACCAGAGGCTGATGACAAATTAAAAGTAAAAAACTAACTAAACCTGAATAAGATGAAGTAGTAGAAGACATAGATGTCTCATTGCTTACCTAGAAAAAAACACATTTATTTTACTCTTAGAAATTTTGCTTTAGCCTTTCTTCTGACAAAAATTATTTAGAAACACTAACTTGAATAATTTATTTAGTTTTGTGTCATTGACTTAATTTTTTGCATTAGAAATAGAATTCGGAATGTTTCAGCTTGAAAGGGTTTAAGTATCTTGGAATCATAGATTCATAGAATGCTTTGGATTGGTAAGGGACCTTTGCAAGTGTTCCAGTCCAACCCCCCTGCAGGAGCAGGGACATCTTTAACTGGATCATGTTGCTCGGAGCCCCATCCAGCCTGACCTTGAACTTTTCTAGGCATGGGGCATCCACTACCTCCATGGGCAACCTGTGCCACTGTATCACCACCCTCATTGTAAAAAATGTCTTCCCTCTCTATCCAGTCTAAATCTACCCTCCCTTAGTTTAAAATCATTATTCCTTGAGTAAAATCTTTCAAACCAAAATTACTTTTTCAAGATTCCCTTTCAGTTTTGCTGCTAAGTGTGATGAATTAGGATGAATTTGACTCTTCGTTTATTTGGATTAAATGATATATTCTCCTTGGGAATTATTCTTTTCTGTTCAACAGAAAGCTTTTACAGTTCTGCTTTTGAATGAGCCTAAAAGTAGAGGGAACTTGGTTTTCTGGAACAGGCAAAGAATAAAAAAGACATTTTGGTGGTTTTGCACGTGTTGATAGATGACACTTTTACTTCAGTATCCATTCTCTGCTCTTTTCCTGCTGCACTTCACAGTTCTGTTGTTAAGAAAAATGAGCAGTCCGGGTCCCACTGATAGCCTGCAGGCTGCATTTTCACATGGATCTCTATGTTTATGTCCTTACATTTATATTGACTACGGACTTGGCACATAATGCTTCCTATCTCAGGTGGAAATGGTAGAGTTGTAGGAAATAGGTGTTAGGTAGCTTATAGAAGAATATTTAGTTGATCTGTATCTTAAAATGTTCTGTTTTGAAAATGTATTTAAATGATTGTATGATTATACATAGTTGTGGGTGACTAATCTAGTCTATTGCTGCAGGTCATGGGAATAGTCATAAAAAGTATTTATTCTGAATGTGAACCCGGATGCATGCTTTCCCAACATGTTTCCCATATGGTCTGTAAGTAAACAGTAAATCAGACAGAGAAGAATTGAGGAGAGCGAAGACGTGAGTAAGTGGGGATTCTGCAGCACTTAAACTCCAGCCCTACATGGTTTGAGGCTGTAACTTCTCTCTCAGAAGCAAAGCAAAGAAATAATTAGTTCTGTAGACCTAGGAACTTGCAGAGAGGAAAAAAAAAAAAGACAAATCTTTATCAGAAAAGCATTGATGGAAGTGCAGAGAAAACCACTCACCTCCAGGAATGGTGTGCTGTTCACTTGCTTGTGTGTAGTGCTGCAGCAGAGGCTGGTACATCTCTGCAGACTTCAGCCTGCATGCTTTTTTCCAGAAAGCAAAGTGGTTTGGAGGAATTGTTGGCCTTGACCTTACCTGGTTGTACCTCAAAGGGCATATTTGCCAGTATATCCCGGTTGGACATGTGATTCTCCACTTGGTCCTTGCTGCTCGCATTGGGAAATATGAACCAGGGAGTCAGGGGCATCGCAGATGGTCCCTGTGGGATGTGGTTAGGGGTCTGAGCTATGAGGACTGCAAAAATTCATTTGCTGTTGCAGATAAGGAGCACACGAGTACTCCTGAGTTACAGACTTTGTATGTTGGCTGTATGAGTGGGAGGGTAGGAGTTGTGCTTAGCAGGAGAAACCGTATCTTGACGTTGTCACTTTAATACACATGAAAAGCTTCAATCTGTTCATTTGCTCTGTGTTTATCTATTTTACCTGACTTACCTTTAATTCCAGCTGGAGAAGCAGTCCCTGGGCTCTGTGATGTTGTTCCCCGGCACTTGTAGTTTAAGCAAATTTTCTTTTAGCCACTAGGGTAATTTCTCAGTCACTGAAGGGGGCAATTTCATAGCTCTGGTACCTTAGGCTCGAGAAATTTGCTCTTGGATGCAGCTCACTCAGGCTTTCTGCAATCCCTCTGATTTTCCTAACATCCTTGCCTTCTTTCATGGCCTAAAGAAAGTAAGTGCTTTTTGTGAGAAATGATTGGGAGATTAGAGAGAAGGTGTTGGTTTCAGTCCAAAGGGTGGTGATATATATTAGCACAGTTTATAAGATAAAGCCAAATCTCTATTCTCTGTTACCTCGTGAGACTTCAGCCTAGGGCTAAATGCAGCCACAGACTAATGCTCTTTCTTGTACTTCTAAGGGCACGTCAATGTGAGGAAGTTATCCTGGAATGAGATAGGGTGTGAATCTAAATGCAGTAGCTGTTCCAGCATAACATCCTGTGGAGACAAGGTCTCGGTGAAGTGACTAAAAGCAATGGAATGACTTCAGTGGAGGCTGAGGACACCGAGCCCTCGCTGCGCACCTTCCCAGCAGCCAGCCCTGAGGATGGGCTGAAATCCGATGTCTGACCATCTTTGCACTGGCTGCTTGTCCTGTCAATGTCACCTGTGGAAATTGTGATCTTCTGCTTATTTTATTGACTGGCAGAATGATGTCAAGGCTGATGGGCAGCAGCGTTATTGTAGTTAACGTGTGGATGCAAACTATAGTTTAACACCCAGGGTGTGAATGATGGGGAACATTTTAGCTCTGCTGTGTCTGACTGGTTTTTATCATTCCTACAGATTATAACTCAGGCTTTGATCGTCTCTGCAAGTATCTAAGGTCTGTCACTCTTGAAGTAGTGCAAAAGGAAAACTGCTGCAAGGGCGAAATATATACTTGCATTTCTCTTTCAGGAAAAAATGAAACATTAAGGTACTGTTTGCAGCATCAGAGAGATGTAAGTGTGCATACACACTTCCCATAGTACTCTGTGAGCTGAAAATCATCTTTTTAAATGCTCGTGAAGTTGCTACACCAGTTTTTAGGCATATGTTATGTGATTCAGTAGTTACCTATTCTTTATGGTCTGCTGAAAATTACTGTTTATTTTTTAAGTGCCTTTTTTCCCAGATTAGGTAGAACATTAATTAGTCAGCGTGAGGAACTACCGCAGCTTTCCATCATGTCAAAAACTCATTACCAGATGTAGAGATCATAAACAAACACACATGGCCGCTGCATGTAAATCTTCTGCAGGATGAATTACTGCTGATCTCTTCTGATTAGAACTCTTTGTCTTCCAGCTCATTAATACATTTTCATCCATGGAAAATATTTAGGTGCTAATAACTCACAAAGCAATATACAAGAGGGCATTAAATTTCCATATTTGTTAAATATATTTCAGTCTGGATTTTTTTTTTACCCATGGTCTAGGCTACTCTTTTTTTTTTTTTTTTTTTTTTATCTTGAAAGAGTAGTTACATAGTCAAAATCTTCCTTCAGAATTGGCATTTGCTTCTGCAAGGTCTATAGCAGTATAAACGAATAGCCTTCCTAAAGCCACACAAAGATGATGTTACAGAAATAAATCTGAAATTATTAGGCCGAAGTCTTTGCTGGCGCCAGGAGATAAATTGGCCTGAGCATGAATAAACCTAATGAAACCTGTGAATTACTAGTTTAGGACCCAATCCTGCTTGTTACCGAGGAATTGGATCCCACTACAGTAATTCCCACAACAGCCTCTGGGACCAATTCCTACCATGCCAGGAACTCCAGCAGCTGCTGTCGCGCTCCATGACCCGTGGGCAGAAGCAGGGTGGCAGGAACCCACTCATGGAGACCAGGTCCAGGCAAGGGAGTATCCTGGAGCTGCTGGAGAAGGGCAAGTCAGGCTTGCACTCACCTGCATCCCTGCGGCATTCCTTTGTGCTGTTTTGAGTATGTATTAATACTTGTTCAGCTTTGGGCCAGTTTTTTTTTTGTTGTTGTTCTCAGTGCGCACATCGTTATGAGAAGAGACATTAGGGGCAATATCCTATGCTTAAATAATGAACAGTCATGGCAGGAGGGGCGGTAACAAACTGAAAGTCACTGTAGATTATTATCTTGTTTTTTCCAGTAGCCAGATGATAAATTTTTATATAAGAATGAGTACCTGTATAAAGGTGACACGCATGCATGGACATTGCTGTACAGGATCTAATGAACCAGAGTCTGTCCCAGGGAGCTAATAAAGGTCTGTGATGAGGTTTAGGACATGAATGAGAACTGATCCCAGGAAGGCAGAGCTTACCAGGTGGTGAAAAATTACCAGCCAAGACCTGTAATCCTATGTTCAGTCCTTTAGAAAAGGGACAGTCAAATGGCTGACTCCTGTTTGGGGCAACTTTTGCCTAACAGCAGCAGCGTCCTCTGTGTGGAATATCTACCACGCTCCAAAGGCGAAGCCCATGTTTCTTACCCCTCTCCCAACCACTCTGAGAGCACTGGCTACGTGCAGCCTGAACCACAGCTTTCTGCCCAAGAGCATAAGCAAAATGATCCAGCGGGGACAAGCGGCCTTGTACCAGAGCATGGTTATTTCTGCCTGCTTTCCTTTTACTGGAGACATTGGTATTTAATATTGCTGCTTTCAGTGGAAGACCCTGGCTTTTTGTGTTGAGTATTTAACAAGCTTAGATGGGAAATGCAAACGGTTTACACCTTGGGAACAGCAGATTCGGGTGACTGTGAAAATAAAGGGCAGCAGTTTGTAGATCTTTATGTTAAATAGGTACCACTGGGGAGTTTGGGAACCCAGGATACCACTACTTCTGATAGATGCTTTGCAGATAAAAACCTACCTGTAACCAGTTCATCTATTTAATGTTAATGCTATGTTTAAGATATAAAGCATCAAAGAAATGTGACTCACTGGTATTAATCACAACAGCTTTGTTACCCGTGCATATATTTTAGTATTCAAAAAATTATCAGTTGAATCCTGCATTAGAAACTGCCTCTAGTTCTAATAATGAGTATTGTTGAATCCTAAGTTTTGCAGAACCAGTAAGTACCATCACCTTAAAGCAGAAAAATGTCTTGCTTGTTGGTTGAACGTGCTCTGCTCATTGATTTATAGCTTCCATTTGTCTTCCAATTATTAAAAGCAGATAAGTGTTTTGGAATGCATTTAAGCACATGCTTATTTCAGTTGTGCTTACTGACGTCAGAGGACCCAAAGCAGATGTGTGTGTGCTTTCAGGGATGCTTTCTTGAAACAAGGAGAGGGAAAAAGAGGGAGAAGCCCCCCTTCCCTTTTTGGCTTTCCTCTTTTCATGTGTGAGTAACATATTGCGTGGCTGGTTTTGTTTAAATTCAAGGATGGCAAACAACCACATTCTGTGAAAACTTCCTACTTCTTCCCATCCTTCTTTATGGTTTGTTTTTTCCTTCTCGTTATTGATATTTGGTAACCTGCAGAGACAAAGTGATGTGAAACTTGGAGGTCTTTACAGAGGAATTTATTCTGGTAGTGTTTGTATAAAGCCCTGTGGTCCCACTAAAGCCCCCAGTTCCTTTTCTTGGTTTGCTTTTCTAAACACGGCCTTAGCAGGGGGGCTGTGGGGAGAGAGGGAGCAGGGAGATGGGGAGGAGAATCTCCCAGCTCATGACAGTTGATTGAATTGCCTCTTTATCCTAAAATAGCCTTCCTGAAGCCTGGTCTAATCTTTTATAGCTCTCATCAAGTATATGGATACTTGTTGGTAAATTACAAGTCTGTGAACCCAGTAAATCTGTTGGTTCTTCTGAATCAAATGTGCTTATTGTTCAGCTGAATTTGATCCTGACATTTAAATGGCAGTAGCTCTCATTATCTACTTTAAATTTAAATAACTCTACAAAGTAACAATGTATACCAAATAAAACTGTATGTACAGACTCTGCTTTTGAAAAGGGAAGGAAATCAATAGTAGTTTTGTTTGGGGATTTTCTTTTCTTCTATTTTTTATAACACTGAAGCATTTCCTGACTTGTTTGCAACAGCTAGGCAGGATGTTTGTTGAATTCACATGTATATGTAACAGTTAGGTGGCTATCCTGGCTTTGCCAGCTACTCAGTGTTGTGACAGACCAAACAACTACTAAATGACAGCGCTGACAGTAATTTTGCTTGTTTCTTGGTAGAGCATAAAGACCCTTCCACCACCTAAGTTTAAGGGTGGTTTGCATTGCATCTAAAATACTCTGTACCTTTTAAAGGTGAGGAGAACAATATTTTGTAAATGGCCATTCAGCATTAATGGCTGAACAGCACATCTTTTTCTCTCCATCAAAGTTTGTGTTGTGCAAATAGGGTTTTGTTGACTCTCATTATCAAGTCTTGTGCTGATCTGAGATTTCAAGCCCAGTCTTCTGTGTCCAAATATGTGGACATAAACTCTTGCTGAAGCCATGTAAACTTGATCAGGATCCTCTTTTAATAGAGAAATCATATTACAACTTACATCTGTTCCCAATAGCTTTAAGAAATGCCTTGTGGCAATTAAAGCAATAGCTTGCTTGGAAAATAATACCAGGAAAATATCTAGCATATTTTTACCACTTTTTCTCCTTTTAGATATATACTCTGTTAAAGAGAAGGATCAGCAGTCCATCAATAGTACATAAATTAAGAAGTCCCTTGGTGGCTGACTTAATAATCTAAGTAGTATGTATTAGCTAAAGGAGAACTGGAAAGTAGGATGTATATTTACTACATAGCTGACTTGCGCTAAGGTTGTCAGGCACTACTTATTTATAAATCTTGCAAACTGAAAAAAAATCCTGATAAGATTACCCTGACATGACAAATGCCAGCTATAAATAGATTTTTTTGACTTCCTGCTCATCTCTTGTTGCTCCTGCCCTTTGTGCTCCACTCCAGTGTAAGAGGCTGCTGGGGCAGTGCAGCTCCCCCAGGTGAAGGTCAGCTCTTGATATATTTTTGATCATCATGTAAAGTTCTCCTGTTAGTATGTGGTCCCCATTTTAACCTCTTTGCAGATTCCCCTGATTATCCCAAATCACTTTCACATGGAGCTGAGGTTAAGCTTTATTTCTCTTGGCTTGTCCCTTCTGTAGCAGACACTTCCTCTTCACTTTGAAAGGACAAAGCGATGTTCAGCTGCCTGGGCCTGCGCCCAGCATTTGATTTATACATTATTTAATTTCCTTTAGAAAATTGGAAGCAGAACTTTAGGAGTGGAAGTCAGTCCGTTTCATTTGTTTAAGGATCTTTTAGGGCTAATATAATCATCGATAGTAGATGTCAGCGTGATTAGGGTGACTTAAGGTAAAGCAAAGCAAATTGAATGCCAGAGGAAATTCGTTCGTAGTGGAGAGGGTGCCAAGATTTATTGCTGTGCACAACATCTGTGGGTTATGAATTAATGAAGATAGAAAATTATCGGGTTTGAATGACATGTTGAAGACACCCACACACCCACACACACCCCCCCTTACTGCACAGCACGCTGGGGTAAGAAAGATTTGCACCCTTTGCGTTACAATTGCAATTGATTCTTGGACTGTGGTGCTCTCTGGAACTTAATTCAACCAAGTAACTAATTCTGCAGAAATTCTTCAGTTAGTCCGGAGGTTTTCATTTGGGCTGACTCTGCATTCACTTCTGCAATTAGGTCTGCACATGCTGGGAAGTGGCTGCCAAGACAATTTGAAAATTTCTCATGCACTAGAGTCAGGAAATTAAAAATTACCTCTGGAAAGGACATCATCTAATATTTGGCAGTGTGGTTTGAGTACTGTGTCCACTGAGGGGTGGAAGGTCTTCCTCTTACCAAAAAAAAAAAAAGGTATGAAAGTTGAAATATGTCTTCCATGGGATTTTGAATGATCCATAGCTGAGGGAAATATCGGAAGGGGAAAAGGTTTGTAGCATACATCTGCTTATGGATACATTATGAATTACTAGTGGCCTTTAATTTAGCAAAATAGCATTTGATGATATTGAGTGAGAGTCCCACGTTGTTCAGGGCTCTGTGGTGGTATGGTTGCTGTTCCTGACATGATTATGTGGCGGGGAAAAAAGACTTTAATACTGGAACGTTGCTGTGACTCTACAGCCATTACAAAGTCTCTCTGAGTTGCAGTGTTTGGTTTGTAAGTCGCTACCGCACTTGCTAATTAGGAGATGCACATTGCAGCACGAGCAAAGCTTTCTGAATTATAGCTTTGCTGTACAACCTGTGCTTCCTGATGCAGCTTCCGAAAACACAGATGAAGCACTTTTGAATGGAGTCTTTTGGCTAAAACAAGCGCCTTCACAAGTTTGGGCTGATGAGGTCAATAACAGTTGTGTGGTGTTGCACAAATGAAAGGAAACAATGAAATCCAGCTTCCTCATGACATTTGATGCGTTTAAAACTTGCTCATACCATACAAAGTAAACAATTGATATCGCAAAGTCTTCCAGTTACTGTGAAAAGTATTAGATTTGATAAAAAGTAGAAAATGTTAAGAACATCTGATCTTTACAGTGCTGAATAATTATAAAGCAGAGAGAAAACGGCACTTGTTTTTTGGTTCAGAATGGAAGCCGGTGCCTTTGCGGTAGCATCCTGTATGTGCTGTCTTCATTCTTTTGATCATATTTTACTGTACTTGGAGAGGGGCTAAAACGCTTGCTGTCCCAGTCCTAATGTTTCTGCATCTAACATAAAATGAGTAAATGTAATACACTGGAAAGTGTGTGCTTTCTCCTGCACATAGGCAGTTCCTGAGGAATCTTAGCCCCTTGTCAAGACATGAGCTCGTGAGGACAATAATGGTTGTAGAAATCTACACTAGGAAGACAGAGCAGCACTAAAAACAGTGTCAGCATTGCCCACTAATTAAGGTGTCCTTTATTTTCTGCCTCTTCCACTCATGGCCACTTGGCATGTGCTCTTGGATGCCTTCAGCCTTAGCATCCTCCTTCACACTTCTGTGCTGCGGAGAATGGACGGCTGGGTGATTTCTGACCCTGCTATATAGGCTAGAATGGCACAGAGGAGAGCAGTTGTGCTTTATTGTGTAATCGTAGAACCTGGCTGCACAATTCAAAGCAGTAAAATACTTATGGAAATTCATGAGATTGCATGCGTATGCTGCAGGCTCTGTCAAGAGGACTGCATCCACAGCACTGCAGGTGAGAAGAGCAGATGATCTTCTCCTGTTTGTTTTTTTCTTATTTTATCATTTTCTTCCCTTCTGCCAAGGGCCCTCCCAGCCCGTGGGTCCTGTCTGTCTTTCCTTTGCTCTCCATAATAGTTGTTCTCTTCATCTTTCTCTCCTCCTTTCTCTTTGTAGCTGTTTGGACAAAGACAGCTGATAAAATTCCTTTCTCTAGTGAACGAAACTGAGGGGAGTGGAAACTTTTCTCTGGCAGATCTTATGCTCTGGTAGGTAAACCAGCCACAGAGCAAGAGGTTCACTCCTACAGGAAACCTCCCAATAACTTCAGTTTGTAACTGTCCCTTGAACATGGCACCCTGGGACCACTCAGTTGCACTCCCGCTGGTTGCACTAACATTTCTTAATGGCTTTTGAAGGGTATTTTATCTGTGGTCCTTAGTTCTCTTGCAGTCAAGCTTTCTCAGCTGGATCATGGGGCATCCTCTGTGGTGCTATAGTAGCTTTTTCAGGTGTCATTCCCTCCTCCCTTGATCTCAGCTTCTGTAGGGGTGTTAGATGCTATCCTGGCAAATCTTCCTGGTGCCAGGAAAGGTGAGAGACACCTGGCATTATCTCGGTGACTGTGAAAACAAATACAGTATGCAGTATGCGCACTGTCTACAGCCTTCCTCAAATGTTAAGCACCTACCTAGCAGGTGTGATCACTCTCCCCTCAGTCCCTCCTGGGAAAAAAGGGTAGGTGCCTCTATGCAGGGCTTGGTTGGCCTGAGGGGACCCCTGGGGACTTGCGGATTGGTGCCTCCTGTGCAGAGGGCCCAGAGCTGCTCTGCTTTGATGTAAGCACCAAAGGCAAGTGCATAAAGTGCAGAATGTTGGGTCCAGAATGCTGTGGCCTAGGACAGGAAATGTTGCAGAGCTCTACAGGGATCCTCATGGGCTAATACTATTAAGCATAATTTTCATAAACTTCTGGCCTTAAATCTTTTGTGTATCATGCTAGTCTGCAACTTCTCAGAAGTTCAAATGCTGTTAACATTAAAAAGCAAGCTGCATACAACCTGGAGGAAATTCGTCTGCTTACTTCTATGCCTGTTTGCAAAAATGTTGAGGGTGAATTTTGAACTTAAAACATCTTTAAATGAAGAGAAATGCAAATGACCCATTTTCTAAGTCTTCATAGCGCTGGAAATTTGCATTACATTGTCTTGACTAGGTGAGGAAGGAGGGGAAGAAAACCCAAGAGACCAAGAAGGTTTTCACAATGCCATGGCACAAACTGAGAAGGAGTTTACAAGTATGAAAGAGAAGGAATGGAGGAATTTGCTAAATTAGATGAAGTAGCAGATCTGGATATCCAGAATACTGAACTGACTTTCAGACACGACATGGATTCAGTTTTATCAGCTGCTGGAAGGCACTCAAATGAGAAGTTTTCATGTTATCAATGCAAAACCAGATGTCTTGTTAATCTGGTCACTCAAAACTTTTCACTGAAGGTAACTGACAGGTCTGACTTGAAGTTTCTTATATTTCAGCAATTTTCAGCAAACATGGTCCACTCGCTAGGCAGCCTGCACCAGTGAATGTGTTTCTACACATACCAGGCATATACTTTTCTTAATTAACTACATTTTCTATTGGATTTTGAATTGGCAGATGAGTGAAAGAAGTTGCACAAGTGAAAGCATTTGTTTGTAGGTTCAGTATGTTTCTAAGCATCATTAAACCCATTTTCTGCTGCAGTCTTATCCTCTTGCTGCCTCCAGAGCCTTCTTCCCTTGCCTGCTTTCTTGCTTGTATCCTGGGTGAGACAATTCAGGGTGCTAAGGAAGTAAAAACTACGATCTTCTGTGGTGCTGCTACGATCTTCTGCTGGTTAGCACTTGAACAGGCTCATCAGGGGGCCAGATCAAAAAGAGGTGGTGACAAGTGCATCGCTGGGTTAGACTCACTGTTGAGACTGACACTGTCATGTCTGTCTTGCTGCTATTTTCTTGACTTCCTATTCTATTAAAATATACCCCTTACGTAAATCCTGAAGTTAATTGTTGGTACACTGTGCTTTATATATTTGTATCATTCATTGGGTTTTTTTCTTGCTATAATTACTTATTTTCTTGTATAAGCAAAACTTGCATTACAACTTACTTCAGTTTTTTTTTTACCAGTCTTTTTGCTTCCTCCTTAAGGAATAATAACTGTACATGGAGGCATCTAGCTGTGGGCAGCAGCATTGCTTTCTAGGTCTGACTGTCCTCCCAGCCATACTCTCACTCCGTGGAATACAGGCATGCAGTAACCCTCCTCCCTGATTTTCATGGGAAACATGAGTAGCTGGGTACCACGGGAAGCTCCAAGAGGTAAACTTAGAAACAGTTAGAAATTGCTTTAGCATTCTGCCAAGGAAATAGATACTCCACAGGAGACATCTCACACTTTCCACGAACTAAGAATCCAATAAATGTAGAAGCAAGAGAAATTCCATTAAGGACTTCATTCATCTTGCAGTCTAAAGGCCCTACATAACGCATGTCTCTTTTCAATCCCTGCCTCAACTCCAGATGTGTACGCATGTGTAAATAGCCATATAGAGAACCAGAAAGTATACATCTCTCATGTTCATCGGTGATTCTCCCCCTCTCCTCTGCTCTCATGAGACCTCACATGGAGTACTGTGTGCAGTTCTGGAGTCCTCAGCAAAGGAAGGACATGGACCTGTTAGAGCAGGTCCAGAGGAGGCTACTAAGATGATCAGAGGGCTGGAGCACCTCCCATATGAGGACAGGCTGAGAGAGTTGGGATTGTTCAGCCTGGAGAAGAGAAAGCTCTGGGGAGACCTTACAGCAGCTTTATAGCACTTAAAGGGGGCTACAGGAAAGCTGGAGCCGGGGCTTTTTATCAGAGAATGCAGGGATAGGACAAGGGATAATGGTTTTAAGCTGAAACAACGTAGATTTAGATTAGGTGTTAGGAAGAAATGTTTTCCTGTGATGGTGGTGAGGCACTGGCCGAGGTTGCCCAGAGAAGTCATGGCTGCCCCATCCCTGGAGGTGTTCAAGGACTGGATGGGGCTCGGAGCAACCTGATCCAGTGGGAGGTGTCCCTGCCCATGGCAGGGGGGGTTGGAACTGGATGATCTTTATGGTCCCTTCCAACCCAACCCGATCTATGATTTTATGATTCTATCATTATCTGTAGCTGTCTGAGTTTTTTTTCCTAGAAAAGCAAAACAAAAGAAAAACTACAAACCAGACTTGGCAGATTCTACCTAATGAAAACTATCATAGTGTAGATATTAAGTAGTTGCTGGCTTTGCTTGCCTCAAAATCTGAGAAGAAAACAGAGATGTGAGATTGAGCAATACATTCAGCATATTCTGTGTTTCTTGCACTGAAAAATAATTCATGCCTTTGCTTCCCACACCAGTAATTCCTTTCTCAAGTTTAACCCAGGCCTTAGACTCCCATCAAAACAAAGCAAATAAAAGTGTTTCTGCCAAAGGAATTGGAAGAAGTGTCCTCCCTTCCCTAAAAATATTTTTTTTTTCATCAATAGAGCACAGCCAGTCTAGAACTGTCTTTCAACTCCTTTCAGTTCCAGCAGCATTTCTATTGTGCTATATCACCATTTAAAGATCTCTACTGCCCTAAGCTTTTGAATCTAGTCAGCAAAAAGGAAAGCAAAAATGTCTTTTTTTTTTAATGGGTTTATCTAAACACTTCCTGATTTGGATGTTGCATAGCAGGTTAATAGCAACTGCATTTGTAGTTACCTTTATATGAGATATCATAATGCAGTATAATAAAAGCAATGAAACTCAGTGAAAAATAAAGGCCCGGAAGTCTACAAGTCTTCTGGAGTCCCCCTGTGTCTATCAGTTTGGGTAGAAAGCATATAAATCATAGAATCACTGAATCACAGAATCCTAGAATGGTTTGGGCTGGAAGGGACCTTAAAGATCATCCAGTGCCAAACCCCCCTGCCATGGGCAGAGACACCTTCCACTGGATCAGGGGCTCCAAGCCTCATCTAGCCTGGCCTTGAACATCTCCAGGGATGGGGCAGCCACAGCTTCTCTGGGCAATTCTTCTCGTTCTGCATTCCCTGATAAAGAACTCCTCTCCAGCTTTCTTGTCGTCTCCCTTTAAGTGCTGTAAAGCTGCTATAAGTCTCCCTTACAGCCATCTCTTCTCCAGGCTGAAAAATCTCAACTCCAGAACTGGACATTGTCTCACCAGAGCAGAGTAGAGAGGCAGAATCGCCTCCCTCAACTTGCTGGTCACACTTCTGTTGATGCAGCTCAGGATGTTCTCCTAGTTTTAAATTTTTAGTTGCATACTTTGACACGTCTTGCTAGCAGCATTCAGCAAGCTCTGTGTACAGGTCCTGTGTAGTAACAGCATAGTGTGAGTGAGAATACAGTATTCTGATAATTAATTTTAATTGAAATGAGCGAGTGTGTGTGCACACACACATGTACATACAGAAAGACTCTGTTTTTCTAGTGGCTTGGCTTCCTTTTCCTCATTGAAGGGAAGAAGTTAAACTTTCTCATTAAATGTTTATATAAAAATGAAATAATTCTGAGGTTAACCAGAAATGCAGCTTAATCTTGTATAGAAACATGTGTGTGAGGTTGGCTTTTTTTTCTTTAGTTGCACAAATATAGCTGAAACTTGAAGTTGGCAGAGAGCGCTATTTAAAAATATTTAGTCTCAGCATGTAAAAACTCGTTTTGTTACGGAATTCCTTTGTGAAAGGTGTAGCTATGCCATGTCTCTGCCAAAGTGATGGGAGCCATATTGACAGAGTGCAGTTTGGAAAATAGCTGCATTTTGGGCTTGTAGTTACAAAAGTTAAATTGGAATTTACATGTTTTATATATTGCTTGGAAGGATACCACATCTAGTAATATTTTTTAAGAGGGGGGAAAGAAGAAAAAAGAAAGCTTTTGCAGATGGAGTCAAAGCTTTGCTCTGTTAGAACATGTCGGGATGAGCAGAGGTATGTGTGATGACACTTAGCATGTACCACTGAAGGCTCTGGTTTATGCTCTTTAGCTGTCATCATGTGCTATAGTTATGATACATATGCTTAATTTTGGCTACATACTTCATCTTTGCCTTTTCTTCTCTGGGTGTGTTTAAGTTTTATAGCATAATAAGAGCTACTGATACATGTGATGCTGTCTGCTGCCCAGGCATAACTTATGCTCAGGTTTTGGTACTATAAGAGCCATTAAACACAGCATTTTGTGGTCACTGCTGTCTCATTAATCGTGGCCATGATGCCATTGTCCCACAAGAGCAACTGATGAGTTGTCTGGCTCAGCCCCTGGCCAACATGCCAGGCTCTGTGGTGCCAGGTGACAGCAGCAGGTAGACGAGGTGAATCAGAAGCCTGGTTGAGACTGGGAGGAGAAGGCAGAGGAACTTGGTCTCTGCCGCCACTCCCAAGGCAGCTGTGGCACCAGCAAAAGAGCTGAGTGGGAACCATCATCCCGATGAAACCAGATGTATTCAGGTGGCACGACCACCTTAAGTGCCTGTGCAACACCTTGGGTAAGCTGTGGGCACCCATGTGCAGGGTCACTTGCACATCAGTCTGCAAAATTACACAAATAAGCAAACTGTAGATTAAATCATGAAGATTTGGCCCAGGCTGTTCTAAACTAAGGTCACTTACAGACATTAGGAAAGGAGCTGGTTTTGTTCAGTTACATTTCCTTAACTACTTCTCATAAATAAATCAAGAATAGCAGAGATTATTTGCTCAGCCTGTTGGACCAGAGACGTGAGATACGCACGATACCTATCCTTTTTATTTAAGAATTGCAGAGATGCTGCCCCACCATTACAGACCTGTTTTAAAGTAGTCTACCCAATGTCTGCTCATACTGACTGCCTTTTTAATAAACAAGGCAGAAAGAAGTCTCTCTTTTTATTAAAAATAATATTTAATTATAGCATGTTGTTGCAGAGGATGGCTGCAATATGAACTCATCTGTTCCAAGGCAGCCTTCATGAATATAGAACCATTTAGATGTATGTGCTTTAAGTTAAGGAAACCTACTAACATCTTAAAACATAGTTGCTTAGAGATTAAAGAAGCCTCTGTCTCGCTGAGTGTGGCCTGTGAATGCCTTGCACACTTTAGTTAGGGAAGTTTTATAGAACGGCCATCCTATATTAAGTAAGTTCACTCCAAACCTCTTGTTGTAGGTACAGTACACGAACCTGAGGAATGAAAAGCATTAAGCCAATATACTTAATCATTTTCTGGGTAGAATAAGTTATTTTCAATTTGTAAAATGCCCAGATGTCTTATCCATCCCATTTAAATCTACGGATCATAGAACTGAGAGGAAGGAAGTGATACACATCAAGGGGCGATTCTTTGTTTTTCAGAGTAGACCAAAATTTAGTGTGAATGATCAATTCTTTCACAGTATTGGAAAATTTCTCACAAAATTTTTAATGGTCTGTAAGAATTTCTGTTCTCAGAGAAGAGGAAAAAAGGCCACATTTTCTTGTATTTTCCTGTTTTATATGTGAAATGGGGAAGTTGAAACACAAGAGAAGTACTAAATATGAACCTTTTTCAAATACATCAAAGCCTTCATAGCTGAGCCTCTCAGTTTAGCCCATTTGAAAGAAAAAATGGTATTTGTGCTATCTTAAAAGAGTCTTTTTATCTTTAAAAGTAGTTTGTTGTACAAAAGCATTATCGAGGACACGTCTCCCTAGCCCAGCCAGCATCGTGCTGCCGTACCTGACCTAGTTCAGACAGATGGCCGTGTGCATCAGGAGGGGTGCAAGGATGCTAAAACAGGATAAGTGAGCAGGAAATGTCATAAGGGGGTCCTTCAATGCTCTGCTGCTGGAGGAAGAAGCTCTTGCTGTGCTTTCCACCCCTTCCATGCTGACTGGTGGTTGTTGAATCCCCTTGTCAGCCCATCTCAATACCCCAGCAGTGAGCCTTCTTTTTTTTTTTTTTTTCTGGATTAGTTTTCTGTTGGTCTGGTGCATTGAATCAGTTAATGAAAGGGCCAGCTTAGTGTGGGAGCCAGCACAAGAGACGTCTGGGAGCCTTCAGCCAGCAGTGGGTGGTGCCTAGACAAAGGAGAAGGGGTAAGGAGGCTGCAGTGTCCCACACTTTGAGCAGGAGTAACCCCTGGAGGTGGCAAAAAGTGAGAGATATTTACCTCTCTGAGGTATTTGCCATCTCTACCCAGTGCTGCACTTCTACAAATCCCTTGCAGGAAATTGTGCACCTTGAGATGCATTGAATTGAGATATTTATGTCCACTTTAGCATACAGTCAGCAACCTTTCTCTTTTAGCCTCTACCTGTGGTGTGTCTTCTCCTCATTTGTTTCCTTTTCTTGCTTTGCAAATGCCTCCACGCCTACCTCGTTTCTGAATCAGGTGGTGGCCCTGGGTTCTGAGAACTTCTCAGCTCCCTCAATTTTGTGGGAATAAGGCTGTAGCTCTCCGCAGAGCATCTTGTGATGCTGGGTTAAGATGCGGGTAGGAATTTACCCGAGCGAGACACAGATGTCCAGACCCAGCAGTTATTCACGTCTTTTTAAAATGCCATGTCTGAACCTTTGATCTCCCCTTGACAGAGGGGAAAAGCAAACTCCCCAAACCTCTACAGAGTCTTCCTTTGACACTGCCTGGCAGGCGTGCACCGCACGGGCGCTCAGGCTCGCAGGTAGTTCTCATCCAGGAAGCGCCACCGCTTGCGCTATTCACAAACCGCAGGGTACTATTCTGTTTCCAGGCTCCTAATCCCTCTTACACACAATCCCTTACAACTTTAACTGGCGGGGTGGAGGAACAAGTTAAAAAGGAAGGAAAAAGGAAAATGAAACACAATGTACAGCCAGCTAGTGGCTGCCAGTTAGTGCGCACACAATCGGCACCAGCTGCAGCCCAATTAAACCCGACATTCACAGGTGTTCCCAGCAGAGCCTGCACTAACAAAACCACTTTCTTGAAAATACCTAAGGCTTTAACACAGAAGCCCATTTCTATTTTCCCTTTTTTATTTTTTTTTTTTAAACCAGGATTCTTTAAAGCTATTTAGAGTACTTTAAATACAAAGAAGCTGAAAAGGACTTTCAGTCTGCTGGAAAGAGTTGTTGCTTAATGCCAAAGAGGGGGAGAATCAGACAGGCTGAATCAGCCAGTGTAACCATTGGTTTGGGGTAAAAGATGGGTTATGCTGAAAGCTGTTTATTCAGGGAATGGTAACTGGTACTGGTGTAAATCGACTAGGTGTAAATCGATTTCTTTTGGGGATTCATCACTGTTTGCACCATCACTGTGATCTTGTGTGTGGCTTTGCCTGTTACTGACCAGCGCATGTATGTGTGGTTCAGATAGCAAATTCTATCCGAGGTGGAAAGGAGAACTGATTTGATAGAGTCACCTTTTTGACTTCAGAGTAGGATTCTAAATTTGGGTTTTTTCTGATCTTAATGCACTCATTGAGATGATAAATCAGTACTTTAAAAAAATTACAATCTCTTTTTAATACATGAATTCAAAGACTAAATGATAAGTCAGTAATTTGCTCTAATTCAAAATGAAAATTGTGTTTGTTAAACTTTCATTTATAATTGTACTACTACTCAAACTAGGGTATATACTCATAGATTCAATAGTATTCAACCACACCTGGCTGGCAATTCATCTCTGCAATAACACCCAGCACCTCAGTACTTATTGCTTAATTACCTGCTGCTGTTTAATCACTGTTCGTTTTGACAATCATTTAATGTCTTTGTTACTGCTTCCAATACTGAAAGCTACTCTACATTCAGATGCAGTCAAGTATATATATTTTGTCCTTCAATACATCGAGCTACAATTTTGCTTTCCAAACAGGGCTAGGACGTTATTCTGAATTCCTCATAACACACAGAGGTCCAAAAGACTGTAGTTTTTTGGTTTTGTTTTGTTTTATACTCAAAAGGCAACAATGGTGATCCCTTGGATTTGTATTTGAAAATAATTGAGAATTGTCCTAAAAGTGGCAGATAGGTAACGTTGGTTCACAGGATTCATTTATAGAGGCAGGCAGAGGCTATTCATGCTGATAAATGCAGTGAAGAGAAAAGAAAATCACCCAGGCTTCAAACGTACACGTATATGACCTAAATTAGATATTGTCGCTCAGGAAACAATACTGGAGGCAGTGCGGGTAACTGAAAAGAATAATCTCAGCGCTAATATGATGGCAAATACAACGGTAGGAAAGGAACCAGAAGCAACCCAGGCACCCGGCTGTGCTGTGATGTAGCTCCCTCTGCTCTGCGTGGCTTCAGCCACCCAACAGCAAGAGGACAGAGCAGAACTTGTGAAGACGACACGGCAGGTGGGCTGAAAGATGGATAAGTTCTGCAGGAGCAGGGACGGAACCACGGAGGATGCTTCAGCTTGCAAAGACTCGGCTGAGAGGGGGTGAGATAAGACTGTAAAATCGTCAATGATACAGGGAAAGTAAATGGGAAACAACAGATGAGTCTTTTAACACATGAAATAGGAGGCACTTGCTGAAATTACCAGCTTTAAGACAAACAAAAGTGCTTTTTTTTATGCAACGCATGATTGGACTGTGGCACTCGTTACAGGATGAGGTTGTGGAGTCCAAAAGAAGTGATTTAAGTAATTATATAAATTCATTCAGCTTAGGTGTGTTGCAAGGTTTTAGAAATGATGGTCTAGATGCAGCCTCTGTGACTATATTACTACTTGTGTTTGCTTTCCACGAGTGATTTAGTTTCACTAGTTAGTGACAATGCATGCTTGTGAGGGCTTTTTTTTTTTTTTTTTCAAGTTTGCATACTTGAACTAAGAAAAATAACCAAGCTTGCCTTGTCCAATCTCTTACCTCAGAAACCTGATACTCTGGGTTAGCCAAGGAATGGAAACACCACCATGTGACTTCTGCAACCGGCCCTAATTTCTAAACATCCTGCCATAATGCCTGCTGTTAATTACTCAATAATATATAAAAGACTTAGTCACAAAAATCCTGAGTGCAGCCAGCAAAAGAGAATGATAATTCATGCCTTAAAATTCTTTCCTTTTTCCTTAAAAACAGCTCAAACATTATGGGGGAGCTAGCAAAAAATAACAGTTTTCTGGTGCTTCCTCATGTCTAGTAATTTTTGGTTATCGCAGAACTATGGCTTAGCCTTTAAGAATAAATCAAAACAAAAAAATCCTTTGCATATTAATTTTCATCACTGTTACAATACACTTGGCAGAGCATAAAGAAAATGTAAACACATCATCAGAAGCATCAGGTTATGGGCAGATTCTTCCTAAGTCTATCAGTGTAATAATGAAACGGGACAAAATAAGACTGGCAGTTGTGTTCCTTCTTTTTTGGATCTGCCACCTTGATGGTCTTGCCTTCATCTTCTCCTTCAGTAGAATACATCTGCTCCTAACAAGTGAACGTCTTGTGCTGTAGTAATACCCTGCTTCATAATTTTGATGCTGTAGATCAGCGATGGTATCTGTGAGCAGAACAGGATGCCCAAAACCTGCTGTATTGTGTTTGGGGGTTTTTTTAATGCCCCTGAACACCCTGAGAAGGTCTCTTCCTCTTAATTTTGTGGGAAACTTGCCCTTAGTGCAGTATTTATCAAGGTGAAATGGATCCTTCCCTCAAACCAACAGTTTTAGAGTCCAGGATGCTTGGGATCTGTTTTTCCATCAACAGCCTTCTCCCTTTTGAAACATTTCTAAGTTTGGTGTTAGGCAGGGATGGGGATAAGTTTGATCTGGCTTGGGTTTTTTTTCCCTTTAAGTAGATTTATATTTGTTTTAGAGCTAAAGAAATAGTCACACTAGCTACTTAGAGCAAAACCCAAACGGAAAGACCAAGATCCCTCTGTTAACTTTCTAGATGATGTATTACTTATCTCCGCAAGAAGCTGGTGCACTAAATCTCAGCTATTCTTCCACGTTTAACTGTCTCTGAAGTCCTGAAAAGCATTAAAATGCATAACAGCAGTGTTTAGCTTCACTGCTCATTAGAGCAGCACAGAACTAATAGTAATATTGTTGTAACTTGACAAAGCCATCTAAATCCATGCATGTTTTCTTGTGAAAGCTTCCTAAACATGCTGCTAAATCCTCTAAAAAGCTACTAAACGGCTTTGGCAACCATTAGCACAGCATAAGCAGGGGGACTCTTTTCAGTAAGTGAACAAACAGAGAAAATATGCTGAATAGCTGGACAAATGTGTTTCAGCTGGCTCTTTCATTTACAGATATAAGGGAACAGTCAATATCAATCACTGTTTTCCCTGTTGCACTGGAAATCACAATATCTCTTTTCATTCCACAAACTCTTTTCACCATGGTGATGTGTCTTTAGAGCGACACTGGCATCAGTCTGTTTCCGCTGTCTGAAGTCCAGAGAGCTTAAAAACACATTGCAGGGTATGAGACCTTAACCCTCCTTGCCTTCCACACACCCCTCTCCTTCTAGCCTTCCTTTCTGGATTAATTGTTTTTAGTTCTTTCCCAGCATAAAGCTGAGAAAGAAAAGTGCCCGCGGAGCCTGGGAATATCTGTTCTTATGCTTTGGCGACAGAAAAATGTATCACTGGTTGTTGGGGTTTTAATTTATCAGGTGTTATAAGGAGTTTAACACAAGGCAATATTATTATCAAGTTAATTTGCCAGGTATTGTAATATGAAATGTAATGTTACTATGGTTTGAATTTCAAGCTATGTGCTGTTTCTTGGATGTCCTAATCACAAACTACCTCATTTATTGGGAAGAAAAACAAAATTAATTTGAGAGACTCTGTCCTGGTGAGTATCTGGTATTTGGCATGTGTTGATATTCTTATGTTTCCTTTCTTTCAAGTAATATATTTATAATAATGCTATTTTTTTTTTTATTGTTCCTTTGCAGATAACTGCAGTCTGTCGAGAAGCAGCCCTGCTAGCTCTTCAGGAAGACATAGATGCCAAATTTATCATGGGACGGCACTTTCGATCCGCACTGACTGTCGTGACCCCAAGAATTCCAGATTCGTTAATCCGGTTTTATGCAGATTATCAGCAGCGAAGTGGATTGCACACGCTTTGAAAGGCAAATTAATACATATCCCCCTTCACATTGTGAATACCAAATTCCCTTTGTAAAGCTGTCAAAAACTAAAGAATTTTGTATTGTAAGGGGATGGAGCATCTGAAGTTAACTCAAGTGCAGGATCGTTGTAATAAACGCTGACATGGAAGTTTTAAGTGTAATAAATATCATGTAAAACTTTATATTTTATAGTTTCAGTGGTATAATCTACATTTTATAGGTAGTAAGATTGTTTTTTTAAGTCAATTTATCTGAGCGTATCAAAAAACAATTATCAAGTTCTGAATTTTTGGTGGATATCTTGCCTTAAAGAGAGTAGCAAAAAGTGTCATTGCTGTCCTTATTTGTTTCTGCCTTGCCACAGTTTAATCTTGGGGACCATCCCAGGGAGACACAGACCTGGAGAATGGCCTCACTACAAAAAATGCTGAAAATTATTCTGAATCTTTTGATTTATGATCTCTTGAAAAGCTGCCGAACAGGCTTGCCAAACATAGAGCTTTCCACGATAAAGCTAAGGTATCCTGATTAATTACAGTGAAACATTTATCTTTAGTCTTAAACAACTGCTTTTTACACATCCTGGGAAGTAAGCACCTCCAAAATTGTACATCCCTTGGCTAACCAGGAACCGCTGCCAGGTGTCAGCGAAACATTTTTGCTGTTGTTTGTTTCCATCAAAATAAGTGGGAATATAAAGCTGGCCACTTAAAATCCTAATGAATCCTAATTAATTGATAAGAAAATCCTTGCAGAAACTGTTATAAATGACCGCAAAATAGTTCAGGGATATAAAATCTTTCCAGCTTATTTCTTTGTTATATTGTCCGTTGAAAGGATGACAGGTCCTTATGGGCTCTGCTCTTGCACTCAGTATGAAAGTTAAGCAAACTCATTTTTAGCATTTTTCCCCCGTAATAGAAAGACTGGGCTTTTCTATACCAGATACGAAAAACAGAGGGAAAGGTAAGGCCAAACCAATACAAACTAACAAAAATTTTAAAGGAAAATGTGACAAACCCCTGAATTTCATTGGATAATTCTTTGTTTTCCTAGAGTCTTTCAGGTAAGTAGAACAATTTACAGGTCAAATCCTGCTTTCACTTGTTGGAGTAAACAAGAAATATCTTTTCAGGCTTTATGTTAGGTTATTTTTTGGATTTGTTTATTGTTGGTTCTGAAGACTTGTCTTCCTTGCAGTCATTATAGATGTATTCATGAGAAGTAAGAATTATTTAGCAATTTATACCATTTAATAAGAAATATATATCTTTCCAAGAGAGATTTCTACTGTATTTACTTATATTATCAATATGAAATTGTAGAAGTAATCTCTTGGCCTTGATTATATTTTTTCTCTTTACTTATTTCCACTCTGTACACAATTTGTATCTTTTAAACTGTAATCTACTGCTTTTAAATTATAACCTTTCTATTACTTTTATTCTCCTCTTGTTGCTATAACATTTAATTTTACTATCACTGAAAAGGATAAGAAGATGAGGAAGAGCAGGTCATTTACTTTGTTAATCTGATGTATGTGCAGGTTTTTCTTTTTTTCACTGTTTGACTCTCTAATTGCCCAACAGACACAGGGAATTAAGAAAATTATAAACTGGAAAAGTTGCCTTGGGGATCACGACTGCATTTGAAACTACTTTGTCCTTCTTTTCTAAACTCTTTCTACTCCAACTTGAATCTCAGGATGTGAACAATTTATCATAAGCATTACATTTTTGATGTTTCCAAAAATTAAATACCATACGGTTATCCCTTGGCACCTTCCTCCAACGTATGATCCTGAAGAGGGGAAAGAGAAACCATAGTTTTTGCTGCCAATAACAAAATCTGTCTGTAATTTTGGATCCTAAAAATAGCACTACATGGTGCTTCAGATGAGTAGCAACACTAGATCGCCATTCCTTGGGAAGTGCTCAGATCTCTTGGGAACATGCACCAAGGCTTTCAGTCTGAACTGAAAAACTAAGAGAAGCAGAGAGGAGCTGGCTGCCCTTTCCACACGTGGACTCCTGTTTCCATCAAAGGGAAATTTGCACACTGAATTTTAGGACATTAAAAAAGAACACTGGCCCGTGACTGTGGTTTGGGCCTTGTGAAGAACCCATCCCTGCAAACTTTTATCCTCTCATCCATGTGATACTAAATCTTTGGATACGTACCAACATGCCTGAAGTGATATTAAATGTAGGAAACTCCCCTTTCTATCACTGGATTTGTGGAACTTGACATTTTTTTTTAAAGAGCAAGATGCTCTTTAAAGGAATAACTTCTGACAAATTTATGAGGTCCCTGAAATGTTTACATTGCTCCCAAATATTCTGTTTAGAAAACACGGTTAATCTGATGCTACTTGAAATCTTACTGCATCCCAAGCCACAGATAAATTCAGATTAAAAGAAAGGCGTGGTGATTCTCCTTCTGGTTCCTAATGGGAAATTGCTGTTATTGTGGACTAGCAACTTGAAACCTTCTTATCAGAATTCTGGAAAATAACCAAGTACTCCGTTTTGGTGAAAGCACGTAGTCCTTTCATGAGCCAGTCTGGTGAGTGCTTTTGCGCCCTCAGCCTCTCATTGGAACTTACCGATGAGGGCACTGTAGGACAGACCACTTCAAAAGTATCTTCTGTTCACCTGTCATTTAAATGAGCGTTTTTTTTTAATTCAGAGCTGAACTTTTCACAGTGTGTTTTACCCAACATGTTGTGCCTTGGCACCAAATCAAATTGCTTCCAGTGCGAGGCCATATGAGCCTGAACACCTCTACACTTCAGAGTTAATCAAAGATAGAGGCGTTCTCTATTCTGCTGGGTTAGTCACATTTTTTTGTTGCTTGGATGTTTCTGTGAGATTTAATTTTAACAAAATGATGGCGCCTCCATGAACAGCAAAGGACACATCTGAGAACATCTCTCTCATCCTCCCTTTAACTGCTGAAGTGGTTACTAGACTCATTTCTTTAAGTTCTGTAGAAATACAGTCTTATTCCTGCCTGCCGTTATCTTTTGGAGCCAGTTTTTGGCCCCAATACTGCCTGAGTTGCAGAATTGTTAACATTAAATCAGCTTCTCAATGTTTCAGGCACATTTTGTTTAAATATAAAGTCTAACTTCTTCCTCCAACAACAATGTCTCGCAAAATGGCATTAAAATATCTTTTGACAGGCTTGCCAAAAATGACCAGGAGGATGTTTATGTTCAAAATGTGAAAATGCCTTCACTTAGCTTGACAAAAAAGTTCTGTCATGTGTTTTGCCTGATGCATAAAACAGGTTTTTCACTGCAAGTACAGTGTACAATTCGTACTCCTGGAAAAAGAATGAAGTTTGTTGTGGATAACTTTCCTACAGCCTGTAAATGAGAAGAGGACATAAGGTTTACTGAGTTCGGGTGTGAGGGTGAACACTGGGGACAGAATAAAGGTAATTTTTAAAGATGGTTATTCAAAATCTTCTAACTTAGGCTTGTCATCCTTTTCAAAGGTGGTGTCGTCAAAGTTGTTTTTTCTAGTCTGTGTATTCTGGCTCTTTCTTTTTAGTTTCTTTACTCATTTTAAATGTCAAAGTGTGGTTCTCCTTCAGAAACTGGACACATGACAAATATAATGGTCCTATAACTGAGCATCGGTAGATTAGTGCCGTGGGAAGGCTGTCTGTGGATAATGTCTTGCTGGGAAGTTGGCATCAAACTCTGTGCTGATGGGTTATGGAGAGGGGTAAACACAAAGCTGACTTGTAAAACCTGGTATTTTGCCCTGTGCTGCCCAGTAAGCTGAAGTTAACTGGTGGACACAAGTTCATAAGCAGGAAAACCATCCCTCCTTATCGCAACAGGTGAGTGTCAGGGCCGTGGAGGAGATGACCCTTAAGGCTTTTGGTTGTTTCTGTCCCTCCCAGAGAAAGCAATTGATTGAGTGGGTGAAACAGTATTATCAATACTAGAAAAGCAACTACCCAGTGGTTCTGGTAGCTCATTATCTAGTGCTAGCATGGAGAGAACTTGGGAGTGATTGCACCTGGAAGATGAAGAGTCACACATGTGCCTGGAAGGCAGGTACCCACGGTCAAAATCTTAGCAAAAACCCTTGACAAAACTAGTTAAAAGCAGGCATGAAGAACTTGCCTTGCTTTCTGTGATCATAAAGTTGGGACAAAACTGATTGCGCCTCCTTCACACTTCTGTGCCTTGGGATTACTACCGTGCTGATGGAGTCAGTGATGTGGGAAGTGGCTTCCAGTGGGAGCTGTGTACAAACTGGCCTGCACCCTGACCTGTTCATAACATGTGTGATGAGGACGTCCACTGCTTGACCGCTGACGACAAAGCTCACACATAAGGAGAGACAGGGTGAAGAAGGGTGGATATTGGTGCATTTCAGCTACTCCAAAGTGGCATTTTGGCTGCTGGACACAGGAGCCAAATGGCCTATGTAAGATTTTTTTGTAGCTGCTCCAAACTTGAGGGGAACTTGAGGCTTGAGGTCCTGGTCATTGTGGAGCTAACCTGTAACAGAGTTGCATTTGGAAAACTGGTTTTGTGTTGTGACCCTCCTGTACTTGTATTTGATGTTGTTGTTATGTTTGCAGTGATTTGAAATATTTTTTATCTACTGTGACCTCAGTCTTTTGCTTCTGCTGCTGCCTTTTTTTGTTCCTTCAACGTGGAAGAAAATACTGTAGGTCAACTAATGTGTGCAATTTAATAAAGAGCTTTTCCTAGGGAGTAGGTGCAAGAGGCATGCAGAATGGCAATTGTAGTTGGGCATGTTTTGAATGGCAAGTTAACATCTGGAAGACAAATATTTCAGCTGAAACCTACTCCTAATCATGGGATTTGTGTCTGTTCTTTCTGGAACTGCTACCTGTTCCTTTATTAATCTTTTCTGTAGGAAACTCAGCCATACGGTTTCTCCAGGGCTTTACATGTTCTGTGTTAAATCTTTTAAATGGTGTCATTCTTCCCTGCAGACTTAAATCCAATGACTCCAGAGTCCCGATAGGAGAAGGAGATGTGTGTTTTCTCTCTTAACTACTCCGCCAAGGACTGGACTGGTGAGGGGGAAGAGAGCCCCACTCTGTGTTTGCGTGGCAGGCCTCCAGCAAGAGTGCAGGTGTTGCAAGAGGAGGCAATGGCAACCAGATGACATTCTTTCCTCTTGAACTAGTGTGGAGCCACCGCTCAAACAGATCACGGGTCCTTCCAACAAAATTTCAGGCTAGGGTGTTGACTGCATGTGCTTGTGTTAAAACCCATGGCAATAGAGCTTGGATTCATCTGACTAAAAGATTAGGGGACCAGAGACGCTCTTGGTTCCCTTAACACTCATTGGAGAGACATGAGAAAATGGTCTGGACAGTGATTTATCCCAGCGAAGAGCTGAACTACCTTTCTGGAGGTGCTAAAGGGGGTAGCTGATGTTAAAAGAGAGAGCGAGAAAGTGCCTAGAGGTAGATGGAAGGAATTGAGAGCAGTAACTCAAAATATTGAGAAAAAATATTTTACCAACTTGTGCAAATATATCCTGTTTGGATAAATGGTTCTGGAAATGCTGTTGGTCTCTTCCTCTCAATCCCTGTGTCTGTGTGGCAGGGCAGTGTGCTTTTAACCTCCTCGCCCCCGCATCCTGATTTTTTTATCTCCTTTACTAACACAGAGGTGTTTTCACATCCCTGTTTGGTAAATGCCTCCACATCAGCAGAGTGTGGAAAGGGCTTTGATAACCTTCAAGGTGAAACACTTGTCAGCTCTCACTTTATCCAGGAACGGATTATCTGGGCTGTGGAATAATGAGGTCACGTCTTTCCTCCACACCGCTGGCAAGAGCTTCAAATTTCACACAGGGGTAGCTGCTTACATCAACCTGCTCTGCTTAATGCCGTTTAAAGCTACCCCCGCTTCTCTGTCAGCGAGTTTTCCCAAAACTGAGGATGTGAAATGTGTTCACGTGGCTTATTGGCATGACATGTGGTGCTTGGATCACTCTCTTAAACCGAGAGTCAGTTGGGTTTGATGCAGGAGTGGAAGATGCAAGTAGCAGAGTGGCTTGCGTGTGCCACTGCAGCTCCCTGTGGACAAGCACTGCTTATGAGGAATGTAGAGTGGGATATGGTGGGTGAGTGAACCACAGCCAGAGAGCTCTTTTCAGGTGGAGATACCACTAATCAGCTTGCTGTGGGGCTGCTAGTCTAAACCTGCAGCTTTCATGGGGAGCTATTGCATTGAGATGGCCGTGGATGAGAAAGATCCCTAAAGCACACAAGTTGTAGGTGTTAAGGCCTATGGGTGCTTAAGCAGAGCAGCAAACAAATAAATCCCTTAATATTCTGGAATGCTTCCTCACCACTTAAGTAGGGATTATTCCACCAAACCAGAAAATTCTACCCTTCTACCTAGTGTAAATTCTGCCTTTCAGATAACGACGCTCTTTCTTAAACAGTATTAGCTCAAAAAAGGGATAATATGAAAATATGGTTTAGTGTTTGATAGGAATGGTTGGACTCAATGATCCGGTGGGTCTCTTCCAACCTGGTTATTCTATGATTCTATGAACACATTGAAAACTTCTGTCTATTTTAAGAAAAGCACAAAAATGTTGAAGAGGCTCTGTGAAAACAGAGGTTACTACAGTGTTGGCAGTTGCATATGTAGGATGCTACACCAGAAAGGTTGCTACAACAGAAAATGTCATCCTTAAAATTTGTTTTACAGAACTCTACCATTTTATGTACAAACGTGGTATAACTCACCCACTGCTTTCTTCTTAGCTCTGTGAAAACCTTGGTTAAACTGTCTGCTTTCTCCCTGAAACACAGAGAAACAACTAGTTACCTAGGTCTGATTCCACTTCCAGACTTTCATAATCTGTAATTTGGGTAAAAAGCTGCTTTTGTTGATGTGTGATGCATCATAGTAACCAGTTACACTTTTACTACAAAAGGGTGTTTCATTTTCCTGAGGGATGAATAGTAATCAAGGATCAGCTGGTAGTGCCAAGTGCCTTGATAACACAATTGGCTGCATACAGCTTTGTTAGACCCCTTCCTGCACTTGCCTGAGAGACTTAAAAGAAGATGGTAGGAGAGCTGTTCTTCATCTCCTTGACTGCTTGGGAGCTGAATTTTGGGATCGCTCTGTCTGCTGGGTGAGAAGGTAAGTGCCTGCATCAGAGCGTGGAAGCCCTTGCTGTTTAATGATGGGGAGGGGAGGTCTTGAGAGGAGACAGATAGAGAAAACGTTTGAAAATAAACATGTGAATTGGGAAGAGTCACTGAAATCTTTGAGCTGAAAGTCGGGCCTTACTGATTTTAATGTGGAAAGGTGGGGGGGTGATGGAGTTGAAAGGAGACAGAAAGTGGGAATACTGATTATAATCAGAGTAGGGGCTGATTTGTGTTATTTTGATGCTGATTTCAGTGTGAAGGAGCTGAAGGGGGGCTACAGCCACCCTTGGCCCTGTGGTAGGAAGTGTCTCCTTGCTAAGCACAGAGTGGAATCTGGCTTTGATCTCATTAACCCCATCAGCCCTGGATTAGCAGATGTGTTTCTGGTGCTTGAATCTTTCAGACACTTAAGGTGTATATAAAGGAGCAGACGTTATGAGTCATACTTTCTTTGGATTTGGGACAGGGTTTAAGATCAAGGACTAAACTCTTATGGGCCAACTCTGGCTTCTGCTTTGGTCTCACTGTTTCTCATGCAGCAGGAAGAACACCCTTGCAGTTGCTTTCTTTCAGGAAAAATAAATTCCCACATCTTCCCTGTTTCCTCCAAACTGGGCTTTGACTGGAAAAGATAACAATTGCACTAGGGAAGAACTAAGGGCAGCACAAGGTGTTTGCTGTCTATGAAAGACCTCCTGAAGCATTTGGAGCAAGCCCTCTTGAGGTTCAGCAAGCCCTTAGGGTATAGAGAGTTTTTAAAGGTTTTTTTTGCCTTCTGGAAATATATAGTTATCAGATCACTGGCAGGGTTCAGCACAGTTGCAAGTACTTTAGAAGAAAAAGTTAAGATATAGATTTTCTTCTAATTTTTTCAGAAATAGTAACTCTTAGGCTTTTTGTTTATTTTAAAGTCCTCGAGTATGACACTAAGTACAAAATTAAAAATCCCTTGCCCTGTAAAATAAATTTCTAGATGAAATCAAAAAAAGAAACTTTTGGTTTACTGCAAGTACTTGTTAACATGGTATCTAAAATGGAAGTATATGAATATCAAGAATATGCAACACAAACAGTTGGCTTTTGTCTGGTGGTTCCTTCAGAATAAAGCGTGGTTGACTGTTTGCTTTGGGTGTGTTTTCCAAAGTGCTTATTTGGAAGACCCTCTTGGAGATGGCTTTGCACAAAGATGTGCTTCATATCTTTAAGTCAGTTCTGTTAATATTGGACTTGATATTGGTCTGATTTTTTAGGGAATAGTCAATATCTTCAATATTATGAGTGCCCTATAATTTTAAGTTGCATTTGTCCTATTGCATTGCCTCGTGAGTGGACCACAATAGACAAAGAAGTTGAGACAAAGCTGTGCAGATCACGAC
This sequence comes from Phaenicophaeus curvirostris, assembly GCF_032191515.1. Classification (NCBI taxonomy): domain Eukaryota; kingdom Metazoa; phylum Chordata; class Aves; order Cuculiformes; family Cuculidae; genus Phaenicophaeus; species Phaenicophaeus curvirostris. The sequence continues at coordinate 6,602,179 of NC_091395.1, forward strand.
TATCAAAGTTTTGAACTCTGCTCCTAGATATTTTGCCATGCACGGGAGTACCTCCGTTATTTTTGTAGTAGTTGCATTCAGTGGTCTCTGGGTGTATAGCTAGATATACCAATTGGTCCTCGTCAGGCAAGAGGAAAACCTCATAGGCCAAAAAAAAAGAGGAAAAAATCCCTTATTTTGTGAATACTGAGCACACTGCAGTTATCCAAGAGCAGCAGGGACTCTACTGCAGTGAAGAGCAATCGCAGCAGCAGAACAACATGAGGTCTAAGGCTTTGATAATTTCTTCTTCACAAACACCTTCAAGTGCTCTCTGCTTTGTGCAAGCCTTGTGTTTGTCCTCCCCCCTGGTGGCCTTGACCTCTCTGTTTTTCAGCTTTCTGTTCATTTCCTTCCTCCGGTCTTGGAGGTGGCTTGAGTTAAAACACATCTGTATGCACCAAATACGTCTAAAACCATATTCCCACTGACATCCTAAGCTCCAGAAAATTGTGCTATGCTTCCTGTCCATGATGTTAACATTATTCTTTACTGGATAAAATAAAACAGCCATGTAGGAATTTTTCTTTCTGTTTTTAAATGAGAGTTGGGTTTTTAGTTTTCACTCAGTCTACTTTCCCCACATCTAGAAAATGCTGTTCTGTAGGAAGGCTTTCAAACTATGAGTCAAGAAGTTGAGCTACTGTCCCAGCCAGCTCTTCTTGCGACATCAGTGGAAGTTACTTCTCCCCCATAAAACTTCCTTTCTCCCTCTTTTAAGCTCTGAAATCTCTGGTTAAAGAATAGAGTATAGAAGTTAAGTTCTCTGTTATCTCTGAAGTTCCTCTGTTACATCAATTAAAGGAAAGATCCCTCCCCATGACTTTGATAGTAGCATATGGGGAAGGAAAATAGTGGTTGTTATGACTTGCTAAGACCCTCCAGTTGTAACACATTTGTCCTGCCTTATGTAAGGGCGAGAAACAAAATGTGTATAATAACCTCAGGTTTTTAATCTCTGCAAAACATAATTAACTGTTTGGAAGAGTGGTTGGAGGGTTAAGCTAGGAAGGATAAACTACTAGTATAACAGCATCTATATTAAAATAATAATAAAAAGAAACCCAAAGCACAGATTTAAGGTGTTATATAATCTCTGTTAAACTTGCTCTGGGAAACCCTCCAAGAGCTGGTGTCAGTCTCCATTTTGTACAAGTCTGTACATAACCTCTTTAAGAATTTGTATGAAGTTGGGTGGGGAAACAGTGAAAGAAAAAGTTAGAACAGAATGCAGCCTAACCAAAATCTTTCTGTTTATGGAGCATTCAAAGCAGGAATGGAAGGAGATTTTCTTCCTTCACAGGTCTTTCTGCAAAACCACCCTGTCTGCACAGGTGATTTCCAGTGCTGTGTGCTAGGCAGTAGGCTCCCCAGTGCAATCGCGTTTCACTTTTGATGTAAAACGACAGTCTGAAAGGCTTTTAGGTGTTTTAATCTCATAAATAGTCACTGCTTTGAAACCTTATATTAAAAATCAGTTGCACTTCTCTCACATGGATGCTGCCATGGCATGGGAACAGTGTAGCACGTTTATGGCCCCAACAACCATGTAGACAGTTCCTATCAGTTTGTGTTTGCTCTGTTGCTTACAAATGCAGCAATTAATGTAATGACTGCTAATAACACAGAACATGGACCATCCCACAGAGCTATTTCTTTTCCAGGAGCTCAGCCTCTGCCTGTCTTGTATATAGGTGGTATTCTCTTATCTCTCCTATGAGAGTAAGTTGGAGCAAAGTGATTTGAAGCATGGTATTTAGATACATGGGGGAAAGGTGCTGAAAACAAAGGAATTATTTGTGCTCCTTTTATGCTAAGAGCTTCTACATCATATTCCAGCCGAAAGACAATTCCAACTATATCGATCTACTTCTGCTGAAGTAGATCTGCTTCTGTCATCCTTTGTTCTGTCCTTTCCCTTTTTCTTCTGGCATTGTTATGCTGCATCTTTCTCATCCCCCTTTTCTTCTACACAGCTCAGCAGAGCAGCAAGTAGTGCTGAAGGTATCGATGAAGTGGAACATGGTATGTTTCATGAAACAAACACATGATGCAGTAATATTCATAAGCTTTTACGGGGCATCCTTTCTGGTAAAGTCAGTGGAATATCTGCATCATTTTTAGTAATTCAATGGGATATCTGTGGGACAGAGAGCTAAGGAGATCAGCATTATGAAGTTCTCCTCAGGGAAAGTAAATAATGAAGAAATGTATTGCAAATAGTTATATTGCATTTGGTTTTGCAAAATAGAGTATGATCCAACTACAATTTAAAACAATGTTTGTGTATTAAATGTTGTAATAATTGGCTCCTGTTTACAACCGCAATATACTATCAAGAAGTCCTTGCTTTTGTTTTGCTCTGGAGTCCCCTTTTTGGTAATGCTCTTTGTATGGAAATCAATTGGGAGGAAATCTTCAAACTGCCATTTGAAGGCTTTGCTTCGGAGCCTACTCCTCAACCTACCTTTAAAATGCAATGTTCTTGATATTTTTTACAAAGTTTGCTGAAGTTGGTCTGCTCCTTCTTCATTGCATTGTGATTTCACATGATCATTCATGACATTATCTTTCGCTGCTGATAGCAGGGGGGTTGGAAGTGGATGATCTTTAAGGTTCCTTCCAACCCGAACCGTTCTATGATTCTATGATGTTCACTGACAAAATACTTTTCAGGGCCTTTTTTTCTCATAGCTCAAAGGCCAAGTTTGTCATAGAGCCAAGGGACCAACTGTCTTCTGTCTAAACTACCTCTAATGGCAACCATTTAGCTAGTTCAGCTGTTCTGCAAGGAGCAAAGTTGCAATAAAGTGTTTCATATTGACTATCACTCTCACATTTGCTTTGCGTCTATAGGTACAACCTAGTATACATACTGGCATCCAAGTAACCAACAGTGCATGAGAAGAGGCACGCAGTTTAGAAAACACGTACCTTCAGAAGTTCTTAACATCAGTTGACAGGGAACCTACGAATGCACTGGCAACCTAGTAAACTTTTATTGGCATGTCTCTGTTCCTAAGTCTATCAAATATTTCCTATATTTCAGTAAGAAACTGTTTTGGAAGACTTAATTTTTTGAGGTTTGTTTTTTTTTAAAAAAAAAGCTTCATCATTTTGCTTCTACCTTTCAGTAGAGTTATGTTTTATATCCAGTACTGCCATGAACACTATCTCTAAGGTGGTTATCAGTGTCTTCTTATGATGGAAATTTGTAATTGCCACAGAATTGACTTAACATCTAGGTAGCATTTAGTGCTTAGATGGTTTGTTTCAATAATGCTGCTAAGAATAATAGGCAATGCTTTTAAGATCTGCCCAGGGAGCTTAGATCACAGGAATTCTCCCGTCCTGCCTTAGAATGATCTCTGTGCGCAACTGATTCTCTGTTTTCCTAAGAAAAGCTGAGCATCTAGACTTTAAAGCAGTTGGCACCCTTCAAAATTATGTCTATAGGAGCTAATGAGTCTAGAGGAGTGCTTGCGATTGACTCAGGTTTTTTTTTTTTCATGTGGCAAGGTTAAAAAAGAACAGCAAACGGTTTTGAAGAGTGACTCTTGACACTAGTCCAGCTCCAAAGATGGTGTTTTCCATTTACTTCCCTTCACACGGTTTGTGTGATGAAATATAAGCGAGCAGCACTGGCTTTGGAGAGTCCTTATGGGCAACTTTGCTCAATACCTTCAACAAAACCCCCAGAATACATGGTAGCAATATACTGAAAACTATCGTACCTGCATAAGGGTATCATAGGCTTCTGTTTAAATTTTCTGGAAGTGAGGAATTTGGAAAAGAATTAGGAAAGTAGTGTTAGTTTGCTATAAGAACAGAGTGGTGTTTACATTCTAACAGATCGATGTTTAGGTTTTGATAATTACCCTACACAGAGCTGAAATTCAGTCTGGTGATGACAGCTATTTCGCTTACTTTAAGAGGTATGGACGTAAATAACGGCTGAGCAGTTGACCTCAATATCTGCTGAAGCTGAAGACCTTTTTGAATACTCTGAGGTATCTGTCAAGTCTTTCATGCACACAGAATTACAACCCGCTAGGGAACTGCTGTTGGAGGGTTTTTTTCTTTATTTAATAAACAGGACAGGAAATTACTACAAACATTGAATTCAGTGAGGCAGTGATGTCCACATTTCTAAGCTAACAAAAAGCAGTAGGAACACAGACAGTGGGAATGCTGGGAGATGTACTGCATTTTGTATTTTTCAACGTTGCATTTATTTCTTCATTCAGATGCTTCTTCTAGACCAGATTATACCACTGTATGTCTAAGCTAATAGCTGTAAGCAGCAGTACAGTATCACCCTTGTGAATAATTCAGTATTACTTGACAAGCTGAGAGAGTTGGGATTTTTCAGCCTGGGGAAGAGAAGGCTCTGGGAGACCATACAGCAGCCTTCCAGTCCTTAAAGGGGGTCTGCAGGAAAGCTGGGTAGAGGCTTTTTATCAGGGAGTGCAGGGACAGGACAAGGGGTAATGGTTTTAAGCTGAAAGAGGGAAGGTTTAGATTAGACATTAGGAGGAAATTCATGCTGAGGGTGGGGAGGCCCTGGTTGCCCACAGAAGTCGTGGCTGCCCCATCCCTGGAGGGGTTCAAGGCCAGGTTGGATGGGGCTTTGAGCAGCCTGATTCAGTGGGAGGTGTCCCTGCCCACGGCAGGAGGATTGGAACTGAGTGATCTTTGAGGTCCCTTCTGACCCAAAGCATTTTGTGATTCTATGATTCTGTACTTATAGAAATGGTCCAAAACCTCTCATCTTGCAGTAGTATTACTGCAGTGTTTTTCAAGGTTAGTGCACCACTTAAGGGGAAATATCCATTTTCTGCATAACTTTCTATGTTATTGCACTTGAGTTTCCTGAACTTAGGAAGCAATAGATGCAAGATCCTAGTTAGGCTTTGAGATACTTTAAACAGAGTGTGTTTCAGTAGTGGATGCAGCCTTTATTTATCAGAGTTCTTAGGCTTCTCAAGAATAGCGTGTTTAATGAATCAGAGGAAGAAACAAGAATTACTGTATGGTTTCAAAATAGAGTTATTAATGGAGTCTAAAAGAGGGAACCCCCTCCCAACACAATTCTTGGTGTCATAATATACACGACTTAGTGTTTGTCTGTGCATGTTCTTCTGGGTGACAGCCAGCAGGAGAGGCAGAGCAAGCTTTCCTACCAGCCTATGCTGAATTAGGGCAGTGCTGTTCCTGCCTCAGCTATGGCCCTTCTCCCACCCTGATGGACACGAGAGGGATTTGAATCAATAACATGACATTATGTGCATTGCCATCTGTGTTTTATGCTCTTTATTGTCAAGGGTTTTTCCAAATGTATTTGGTGAGAGAAATTTCACCTTTTCAACCCAAAAGCTCTTGTGGGATAATAGTTTTTATTTTATATATATATATACACACACACAGAGATATATTTGGTATATAGTTAGAGCAAAGAGCAAACCCATGAACTATGTGCAAAATACAGATGTCTTTTGACTTCATTGATCTCAAAAGAAACTAAGGTGAATTTTTGATTTTCCTAGGAACAGAATCAAGCTCTTGACACTGAGTGATCCTTGACAGATATTTGTTATTATAGAGCAAAATTTCAAGGTGTGACCAGCAAGCTCTCGTAGACTACAACAAATCACATCAAACATGTAAAGGATATCTTGGCACTTAATGCTTGAATTGCAAACCAGGATCTTTCAGAGAAGTAAGATCCTAAAAATGGGAGAAGGGGGGGGGGGGGCGGGGAATACACATTACGAGCAAAATTATATTTGTTTATTCTCTTACTGGAATGCAGCAAACTACCAGTGACTTTGCTGTGCTCTGTTAAGGTGGCAGTGGGAGATGTTTTCCATGTCTTTTCGGCCATAAAAGAGTGAAAGAAAGGTGTGGAGTTGTGGGGTTTGTTTGTTGGATTGGTTAGATTTTTCTTCCCCCATGAAAGTCAAAATCCCTTACTACTTTTTTATTGAAGAGGACAATGCTGCAGCCTGGAATACAGAGACATTCTGTAGCAGGTTCACTTTCCTGTCACCAGTTTCTGGTCCAACAGCAACTTCCTAGCTGTCTGAGACCTTGGTCTCTAGATCCGTGCTTTTATAAGCATCATTTAGTATCTTACACCTGTAGTAAGGTGCAAGGGGAAAAGTCTCTGTGAAAAAAATAATCTTTTGTGTCAAACTTCTTTTCAAAGGATCCATGGAAAAACTTCCTCCCTGCTTGCATTGTGGGGAATCGAAGGCTGTCTGTTAAAATCTCACTGAAATGCCTTTCGACTGGTAAAGCAGAACCAGGAATGTGGCCTAGACATAAGTTACAGCTTCTCTACAGAAGCTGTTACAGCTGTGGAGGGAACCTAAACTTAGTTGTTGACACACTGTTCTTGAGAACAACAGAAGAGATTGTGTTCATTAGGTCAACCCCATCATTCTTGCTAAAAGCAGTCTCAGGTTTCCATGTATATTTTCAAATCAAATTAGAAACGCTGCTCCTGAGACCTCCTTCAGCCGACAGTGATGGATTGCACAATCTGATAAATAGTAGGCATTCCTAGAGATGTGCTAATACCTGAGTTGCCACAAGTGGTTAGATAATAAAAGCATACACAGAGCCATGTATTTAAATCAGAGAGCTTTAGCTCTTCCTCTGCTAATGCAGCCCACACCTGGGGCGTGGACACTTCTCGAACAGAAATGGGAAAGGTTGGTTCCTGGGTTGTTTTTGAAGCTAAATGCAATTATTTCCTCTGGCTAGGTTTTATCAGCTATAATTAAAGCAGCCACCTCCTTTTGGTCAGCTCTCAGCGCATACTTACACAGCTGGATCTACAGTGCTCAATCCCAGCAGGAGAATCTTTTTAGCTCTACCTGTTTTTTACCTAACTTGGCTATAGAAGAAAGTAAGAGAAACAGGGAAACAGGCTGCTGGCCTTAAAGAAAATGAGAACCCACTTAAACTCATATGATTTCAGAAGTTAAATTATCCAGGTTTCCTCCACCTACTGAATCAGTATGGACTCCGCATCAGTGTTGAGGTTTTCTTATTTAAATTGCATGCTAAAAATGAAGAATAATATAAGTGGGGAGACTGGGACTGGGGAAACATGGTGGAAGTCCCATCCCTGGAGGTGTTCAAAGCCAGCCTGGATGAGGCTTTGAGCAACCTGATCGAGCAGAAGGTGTCCCTGCCCATGTGGCAGGGGGGCTGGAACTGGATAATATTTATGGTCCCTTCCAACCCAAACCATTCTATGATTCTATGATATATATTTGTGATAATGTGGTCCAACACAAGAATATTCTGTCATTGTTGAACACTGAAAAGGAACAGAGCTTAGTCTGATTTCTGTACAAGGAATCACATCTCAATGAATAATAAAAGGCAGTTTGCTTAGCGCTAAGGGAGAAAACTGAGTTACAGATAATGTAATTTACAATACATGTGAATAAGTTCTTAAACATATTAAGCAATAATGACAATTTTCCTTTTTCACAAACATTTTTATACAGGCAGATGAAATAAATCAGCTAATTTGTTAAATTAATATGAAGATATCGTCAGTACTGTAGAGTATCTTATGTAAGCACAGGCGATTCATGCAGCAGCTTAACATGAAGCTTACAGAGACAGTTCTCTGAGGAAGAAACACACTTGATCAGAAAACAAATAATTGTGGATATCTGAAGGGGAAATGTAAATGTACCAGTTGCCTGTATAGCAAGTGCGTAGTGAAAAATGAAGAGACATGTTGTGGCCTGCACTTAGAAGAGTGAAGTTTTGCTTCTTTTTAGATGCCTTTACTGATGTGTTGTCTTTCCTACAGCTTTTCTTCAATAATATTTGTCTTCAATCACATTTTTGACAGCAAAAGTTCCCTTGCTATTCTTCACAGCAAGAGTGAGATGGCCTTCCCAAATGCTAAAAAATCGTACAGATTTACAGATTTTTACACTTTTTAATGCTAAAAATTCATACAGATTCTACCAATCACACTGCAGCTCCCCAGTGTTTCTTCCTAATCCCCGTTTGGCAAACTGACCTTTCAGTGATTCAGAGATATCTAGGTGTATCACTGACCCAATCAACAAACCTTGTATCTCCAGCTGTTTGCCGTGCTTGGGACGAACACCCAAGGAAAATACTGGTTTCTCTGATATGGTGCAAGAGATGGGAAAAGGAAGCATGTTCTCAAACTCTTAACTTATTGTACAAACCTTTGAATTTCCTTTCTTGCTGATTTGTGCTAAATTTGGGCATGGAACAAACCCCTAGCTCTGCAGCATCTTCCCTCTTCTTTGATTCAACCAAATGTTCACAGAGCAGGTTCATGTTGAGGTTTCATCTCTTTGTTCTCAGAGGCTGCCTAGGTGCTGCCTTCTACTCTCTCTTCTGCTTCTAAGAAAATCTGATGCTATCTTCTAAAGAGAAAAAGTCAAGATTGTATTTGCAGCTGAATATTTCCTGTGTGCCTATCCCCAGCCTGCGTGGTGATGGCAAGGAGTAGCTCTACATAGCTGCACTTGTAGAAGCATAGAAACGTTAAGGTTGGAAAAGACCTCTAAGATCCTCCGTTCCAACTCTCAGCCCAACACGACCGTGCCTGCTAAACCATGTTATGAACACGCTTCTTCATAGAGCTTTAAGAATAGTCCTTGCACAGGAGCTGAAGAAATCCCCAGCTACTGGTTCCTTTGATCTCAGATGAAGGTCAGCCTGTCTAGCAAAAAACACAATCGGAAATGCTACCTCACATCATCCTTCACTTTCTCTTCCTAACCCTGAAATGATTCACTCTACCTCTCAGGGTGTGCCTTCACCATAGCACCTATGGTTTTGACTTCAGCTCTTCAGAATAGGTTAATTTCATCATCAACCAGTCTATGCCAGGACCACCGAGATTTACAATAAGCTTGTAAGAAAATGTCCCCAAGACTTATATTACAGCAGTGTTTAATAGCTGTTGTAGGATTTTGTTGGTTTGTTTGGATCTTTATAAAAATATATAGGATGGTTTGGGTTGGAAGGGACCGTAAAGATCATCCAGTTCCAACACCCCTGCCATGGGCAGGGACACCTGCCACTGGATCAGGTTGCTCAAAGCCTCATCCAGCCTGGCCTTGAACACCTGCAGCGATGGGACTTACACTACTTCTGTGAGCAACCTGCACCAGTGCCTCAGCAACCTCACAGGAAAAAATTTCTTCCCACTAGCTAATCTAAATCTGCCTTCTTTCCACTTAAAACTGTTACCCCCCGCTCCTATCACTGCACTCCCTCATAAAAGAGCCCCTCCCCAGCTTTCCTGTAGCCCCCTGTAAGTACCGGAAGGCTGCTATGAGGTTTCCCTGGAGCCTTCTCTTCTCCAGGCTGAACCACCCCAGCTCTCTCAGCCCGTCCTCGTATGGGAGATGCTCCAGCCCTCTGATCGTCTTTGTGGCCTCCTGAACTCACTCTAACAAATCCATGTCCTTCTATAGGCCTACTAGTGCAAGTGTCAAAAATTCAGTTATACTGGTCTTATACCAACAAGCTCAAATTATTTCCTTGCATTGAGAGCTTCCAAGGCTCTCTGACCATGCTGTGGACCCTGAGCCTCCAAACACTAATACCTGCAAAGTTCCACCTAGCACGAAGTCAGAGTTGCTGACGTGCCAATCTTTTGGGAGCTGTAGATCCCAGTTCTTTCTCCCAACGCACACGTCGGCAAGATTATCGCTGCACTGTTGGTGGGGGAAATATGTGACTTACACATTCTGCTGGTAAGGCTGCCACAACAATCTTGTTTACAATTTTGTTATAAATGCCAACGTGTGGAGTTGTTGGGGTTTTTTTTAATTTGCTTTTGAATTCCTGTATAACTTTAGAAATTTTGTTATAGCTGTGAAGATTGATTATTAAGTAACAAATAACTTGCATAAAGGTAAACGCTTTCTCTGCTGAGTTTCCTCAAAGCCATATTGGCTCAAGATAATTATCACCACAGAGATGAGTGACAGGAACAGTAAATATCGAACGCTTCAAGTGTCAGTGTCTGAGCCTGAATACGTGTCTGCATTCTTGACTGGAATCTGTGTTTTAGCAGGGGCTAAGAGATGCTGCTTAGGGGAAGATACAATGCTATTCCCAGGTGGGACGCAGCACAGAAGTAGCGTTACTCATTACCGATAGCGGGAGGATCACAAGTCATCCAATTCCTCTTTACAAAGGTGTAGTTCCCTACCTAAAAAGATCAATCAAGTGACCTAGAGAAGAAAGTCGCTTCTGGGTGTGGATTAGAAAGAAAAAACAAACAAAACCCAAGGATGGACTCTGCTTTTAGTCTGTACCACTCATCTTTTGGCACGACAAAGCTTGCACAAGGAAGAAGCAGCAGAAGGTGATTAACTCCAATACATGATCCTCAAAGTGGAAGCGGAAACGGGGATTGAATCATGACTATCAACCATTCAGTCTCTTGAACCTAATTCTGGGAGGTTTTTCAGGTGGATTAACTTTGGGCATAGAGAGTTGGTCTCTCTTGACTTCTTTTGTTGTTAGTGGGAGAGACGGGCACCACTAGATAACAGTTTGGAGATGGAAAACAACTTGGTTGCATTGGATTCCTGTCTATGTGCCGATCCTTGAGTGAAGGTTGTGCCAGGATGTAGTCATAAGGTGTGTCAATCCTCTTCTAAGCTGCCAATTTATTCTCCAGAATTTCAACTCCTTTTTTCCTAACAAAAGCTTCTCACTGCTATCACTTCCAAGAAAAACCTAATGAGATGACTTGCGTGACATCCAGGCTTGTTTGCTTGAGCCTCTGGAGAACCTTCTGATACAGCTGTAGGGTTTTCCCTTGTTTCAGTGAAGTGTTAATTCGTGTGCCAGGTGATAATAAACCACTGCCAGAATTCTTGGTTATTTTACTGACCCATTTAAGCCCAGTATTATATTTCTAAAAAATCAAGCTGTTACGCTTGGCGTAGTTTTTTAAGATAGCAGCTGCCGTAGAGATGTGAAGGAAAGATGTTAAGCAATGTTTTTATTGCTGTATCCTAGGGAAAATACATAGGTACTTCTGTGAGAAGACAGTCAGTTGCTGAATGTGAGTATTCTCAGCCATGGAGCAAAGCCCCGCTAACCTAAAAGGTTCGGTTACTCACACCCTACCTACTGCTGCCTCTGATGTTCCCGTTGTCGATGTTGCTGCAAGAATTGCTGTCCTACATAAACGTTCTGTCTTTGGGGTTGGCTTTATCCACAACAGAGTTATTCTGTGAGAGAAATTTAATATATAGAAGGAGAAGATAGATTTGCACACTGAATGCTGCTCTGCAGGAGTACTTTTTGTTGGTTTTCCTCGGTAATTTTGGGTTTTCAGTAGGAATTTTTGTTAATTTGAACTGTGATGGGTTCCAAAGTTTTCAGATAGACTTCACCGAACGTGGTTTTGTACTTTGTGCTCGTAGCGTGTCTGAGAATGCTTTCGGTGAGCAATCACATTTTCTAATTCCCCTAGCAATATTAATGATGGATTGGGATATTTTTATGACCATGCTAAAGATTTTTATGCTGCTGTTTGTCACTTGAGCCTCTGTAACTGCAAGACAGTATTTATAATTTGTCTATATTAGCAGTCTGCTAATTACAAACTTAGAAGCATTAGTGATGTTCAGTGTATAAACTTGAATGCATAAAGATTTTATTTCATAAAGAAATATGTGGTTGGAGTAAAGTTTTGTATAATGATGGAAATGAAAAACACAAACTACTTTTTTTTTTTTTCCCTAAGTTTGGTGAAGTTTAATGAAAATAGTTGCACTACATCATGAGCATGATCTGAATGGATAGAGTATGTCATAGAAGAATACCTCTGAGCTGGTACATTCTTATTTGTAGGGACTATTTCCTCTTGGATGAATGTTCCTGCTAAGCAGCTCCGTGTGTGCTTGACAGGTATTTTTATTGATTTGCAGCAAAAGGTGGGAGAACATGATTTTTGTGCAAGCGATTGTGAAAGGCCAATTAGAACGTGGCAGATAAAGTTGGGGCTAGTGTTGTTTAGCCAGGCACTAGAAGTCTCAATTGTTCTGATGCATCGCATATTGTTATGAAATAATTATCAGAATTTTGATTTCTTTTTACATCATTTTCCTATGCTTTAGTTGCTCTTTAGTGACTTAAGTCACTAAAAAAACCCCATGTATTGAATATGATGTTTTTGGCCATAAAAATACAATGTCTGTGAGGGCATCACTGTGGTCTCTTCAGCACCGGTGGACTTCGGCTGGGACCTTGCAGAGTCTGGGCTGGAAAGGGAGTAGAGAAAGACAAGGTGAAGAAGAAGCTTTTGGTGTTCCAGTACCATCCATAAATTGCTAGGAAGAGCCACTTCCCATCTAATGGAAGGGTTACAGGCGTAAATGATTTCTGAAGCCCCCAGCTACCTCTTTAACAGGCTGAAAGAAGCAGAAACTTTCTGGATGTAGATGGTTATTGCACCTGGCTACAGCATGTTTGGAAGCTGCTACTACTGAACCACACAGAATGATCTCTCTGTAGCATCATGAGAGGAGCACTGCAGAACCAAAGCCTGACAACACAGCCTTCTGTCGGCTGGTACTGAGACGTGAACGTGTTCTTTCTACTTATGCCTTGGTGACAGCAGGAGAAGAAGGTTTCTGATTGCACTTGGCACCACTGGGGTGATTCAAGAAATAGTTACTATTACAAAAAGTGGAGTGTTTTTTATTTAAGTTGAAGTAGAGTTGAGTTTCATCTAAGTGGTAGGGTTTTTTTGAAAGTTAGACATAACGTCCCTCTGATAGCTTGGGTCTTTTTCAGCATTTTTCCAGACGCTGTTCATTCCTTGGAGGGGATAGCGCCTCGTGTTCAGTGTGGTCTGTGCTGAGCAGAGGTCTCTGCTGCGATCACCTCTGTCTGCAGTCTCTCCCTGTCTCAAAGGCAACATCAGGCAGGGAGCTGGAGCCAGTTCCAAGTGAGCAAGAGTTTTGACCGTTGTGAAGGCTCTGGAGTGAGTCCAGAGAAGAGCAACAAAGCTGGTGAAGGGGCTGGAGAACAGGCCTTATGAGGAGCGGCTGAGAGAGCTGGGGGTGTTTAGCCTGGAGAAGAGGAGGCTGAGGGGAGACCTCATTGCTCTCTACAACTACCTGAAAGGAGGTTGTAGAGAGGAGGGTGCTGGCCTCTTCTCCCAAGTGACAGGGGACAGGACAAGAGGGAATGGCCTCAAGCTCCGCCAGGGGAGGTTTAGACTGGACATCAGAAAAAAAAATTTCACAGAAAGGGTCATTGGGCACTGGCAGAGGCTGCCCAGGGAGGTGGTTGATTCACCTTCCCTGGAGGTGTTTAAGGCACGGGTGGACGAGGTGCTGAGGGACATGGGTTAGTGTTTGATAGGAATGGTTGGACTCGATGATCTGGTGGGTCTTTTCCAGCCTGGTGAATCTATAGAATCATAGAATCACCAGGATGGAAGAGACCCACCGGATCATCGAGTCCAGCCATTCCTATTATGTCTCGGTTGCTTTGTCGTCTCCCAGCACCGCTGCCGGTAGTCAAGCTTTAACTTTTAGCAGTGACCCCTCTTGGGTTTCCTACGCGAGACACACGTGGCTCACCGGGGACAGAATTAAGAGACCCATTTTTATACAGCTTAAAAAAAGAATTCAGTAGTTTAGCAAGTTAAGAACTTGTAACAGTAAAATACCCAAAATACACTCAACAGAACTGCTTTCCGACAACAGCGAGGGCCCGCAGTCAGTGCTGCTCCCTCTTTTTGGGGTGGATCCACCAGTGGAGCCCCGTCCCGTGTCCCCAGCGCCCCAGCCTCGCTCTTCAGGGCGCTGTGGCCTTTCTCTCTTGGGCTGAGGTGGCTGTGCCGACTCTTGAGCCCACCAGGCAGCTCCAAACGGCTCCTGCGTCACTTAACGCAAGCGACTCCCACTCAGTTGTTCCCCTCTGGGTTGATGCGAGTGTCCCCCTGCGGGGTTCGGGCTGGGCACGGCCTCAGCAGCATCTGCGGTTCTCGAGTTCAACCGTCCAGGGCTGGACACGGCGAAAATTAAGAGTACAGCAAGGACCGGGATAGATGGAGCAAAGGTTGAAGCTGCACCTTCTCTTGTTGCCCACAGAAGACAGCTTGTTGGGTTCTCCAGGGGTCTGTGGGGCCCAAGGAACGTGATTCTATAAAGGTCATAATAACATCAAAATGAGTCCTTGGGAAATAAAAGACTCTGCATAAGATGTCTGGGAAAGTTTATATAAGCGCACGTAAGCGGGAAATCCATCCTGTCCCTCTGTCCCGGCTGTGGTCCCGCCGCACAGGCCCCGGGGGCACCGCGTGGCCCGGGCCCGAGGCAGGAGGTTCCCTTCCTCAGCCTCCGAAACGCGCCTTAGGAACCGGAGCCGCCGCTCCGTCTCCCGCTTCGACGCGGCGCGGCTCCCGTCCGCGATCCAGGCCGGGATTTGCGTGCGGCCGCGCCGGTGACACATTGACATCACGGGGCGGGGGGGGCGCGGCCGGGCCGGCGGGCGGGGGCTGCGCGCTGAAAGGCGGCGGCGCGCGGCCGGGCTCACTCCGGAGCGGGCGGCTGCCGACACTGCCCGGGCTGGATCCGCGCCGGGGCCGCCAATGTGCCGCGGGGAGCACCGGGCGTTCACCTCGGCTTTAGGTGAGACCGAGCGCCGCTCGCTCCCCACCCCCCGGCCCCTCTCTCGCTTTTCCTTCTCCAGCTGCTGCATCAGGTGCCCCGGGGTGGGTTCGAGCCTCTGGGAGCCGCGTTTGAGCCTCTCGGAGCCGCGTTCGATCCTCCCGCAGCGCCGAGGAGGCTTCCCCTGCGAGGCTCGCTCGCCCGGGGCTGCCCCCCGCTCCCCTCCTGCTCCGCTCCGACGTTCCCCCCGCCTGTCAAGCCGCCTCCCGACGGCAGCGAGCGAGCACATGGCCCTGGGCGGGCGGCTCCGTCCGCAGCCCCGCCGAGCTCCTGCCTCGCCGTCATTGCGGACCGCGACGGCCACGACCGAGCTCTCTCCCTCTCTCCTTTTATTTCTTGCGCCGGGGGGGGCCGTGGCTGCGCTTCTCCAGCGGGGATTGGAACGGCTCAGCCCTGGAGGAATCGCTCCATCGGGAAAGGGGGTGGGGGGTGCTCCCCGCCGCCTCTTCGGAGAGACCCCGGGTGCGATTCCCCGGCGCCGCCTCATCCCGCTGCCCCGCGAACCCTCCGTCGGGATAAACCCCCCTTAGAAACGGGGCTCGACTTGCTTCCCGTCGCCTTCCAGCCCGAAGGAGAGCGCCTCAGGACGGGTCTGGAGCTGCGGGAGGGCTGCGCTCCCAAGAGAGGAGCCGCGGAGCTGGATTTTTACCCCCAGGACGTGGAGCTGCAGGAGGGATTTTACCGGGACGGGGAGCCGGGAGGGCGAGGAGCCGGCGCTGCCTTGTCCCGCCAGCCCCGATCCCGAGGTCTGGGGGGGAATTGCCCTTCCTAGGGACTCCCTTGGATGTCGCTAAGTTGGGGACGCGTCGCGCTTTGACCCCGAGCAGGTGCGGAGGGGAGAATCGCGCTGGGATCGGGCACCTGCGGATGCGGGGAGGGACGGGGCGTCCGGAGCGGGGGGGAAAGCTCTTGGTGAGGGCTAAAAATGAGCATAACGTTAAAAAGAAACCCCTCAGTTGGTGGCTGCAGGTGGAGGGGCTGGGGGAATCCCAGCGCAGCTCGGGCTCTGCCGCTTTAAATGTTGGGAAGTCCGCCCTCCCGAGGCAGCGCCGACCTCGGGCTCTGCCCTCCCCCTGCAGAACACGGAGGGGGGGAGGAAAAAAAAAAAAAAAAAAAGCCCTTGTTTTCATTCATAACTTTTTTTTTTTTTTTTTTTCGCCTCCCTTCTTTTCCCCTCCTCTTCCTTCCTCCCCGTCGGCGGCGCTGCCCGGGGGGAGCGATGCTTCCGAAGGGGGAAAGAAGCGGCGGGGGAGGCGCTGGGGCTGCCGAGGCGCCCCGGGATGCGGGAATTGGGGCTCCCCCGCCGCCTGGGACCGCATCCCCGCGTCGGCGAGGGGGAGGCAGCCACCGGCTGAACGCCTCCCCCTGCAGCTGGGCTTGTCAGTCGGCGAGAGGCGGTGGTGTTGCGCGTTCCCCCCAGAGATGGCACTGGATGGCTTTCGCCTTTCCTTGGGATATTATTTTCCATCCCCCGGGGAGCCCCGCTCCCGGCTAGTACAGCTGTAAATCTTTTCACATCCATTCACCCTCTTCTCTGTTGCGGATTTGTATTCAGTGCTTGTTATCTGGGGTGAATTAGAAGTGAACGAGTTGGCTTTTTTCGCTTTATTTTTTTTTCTTTTTTTTTCCCTCTCTCATTTTGCTTTATTCCTCTTAATCTGCGACCCTGAAGCCCACGCAGGTGATGCTAAACCTAAAAGGAAATCTTGGACTACTGGCTCAGCACAAATTCTTGGTGTCCCGGCACCGTTTATTAGCGGTCAGAGGGATAAATATGGTCACTACCTGTTAGAAGAAACCTTTCCTGCTCCCATCCATCCCTGTGCTTCCATGCTGCTCTACCCTTTCTCTCTCTTGAGTGGGGAGCAGCTCTGTTCCAGCTGGGTAGGCAAGACAGACCCTTTCCCGTTATTATCAAGGAAAGGGTCATTGGGCACTGGAACAGGCTGTCCAGGGAGGTGGTTGAGTCCCCTTCCCTGGAGGTGTTTAAGGCACGGGTGGACGAGGTGCTGAGGGGCATGGGTTAGTGTCACTAAATGGACTCGATGGAATGGTTGGACTCAATGATCCGGTGGGTCTCTTCCAACCTGGTTATTCTGTGATTCTATGATTATTGGATAAGGTTTGGAAATGCTTGGTGGCTCTCACCTTTCTTCTTTTCCTGGTAACCACATATGGCATCTTGGGGGGAGTAAGAGATGACTTTTCCCTCAGCTGTCAGTAGAGGAAAGCAGTTTATTTTCTTCGTTCTCTGTATAAATGTTGCATTTAGATACTCGTCTGCGTTTTCGTGTGGGTACAGAGCTGTCACTGTGGTTTTCTCAGTCGGCGTTGCGATCTTCGCGTTGATAGCTGGGCAGAATGAAAAGCAATGAAAATGCGTGGTGTTTATTTAAAAGATCGACTAGAAAGTGTATCTATTTGAGAAGCTTTTAATTTGTCAGTCTTGTGAAAAGGGATTTGTTCTTTGTGTTTTGAGGTGGTGGGGTTTTTTTATCTGTTGTTAACTTTCTTACGAAGCCTTGGGTACTTTTTATCTGATGCTTCGTTCATCCTAGCCTTTTGTACCCCTTTTTCTTTCAAACCCTGGCCTGCAGTGAAAAAATACTTGAAAGCAGGCTGTTTGCACCCTTGCTTTAGTTTTATAAGGACCATATTAGATTTTCATGCCATGTTATTTTCTTACAGAAAATGTCTTGGCTACTTGACAGTGCTTCGTTCAGGACTCTGCCGTGCACATATATCACTTTGAAACAAAGACTCTCCAAATGTACTAGCAAGCAAACCTATTGAGCTTTCTGATGCTGGAGATTCAGACAGAGGAGTGAGAATTGTGCATATTCTTTATTCTATCTTACAGAACGGGAACCTGGTGGTGTTCCTGCCTATTTCCAGCTTAGTTTGCAGAGCATTCAGAATTGCCATTGCTAGTTAGGTGCACGTTGAGTTCAGTAGCAAGTGAGAAGCACTTTCTGGGGCTTGCGTACAGGTTAATACTGGATTTTTGTGTTGTGTTTTTTTTTTTTTTTCTTAGGTTTTTTTTAAATGGCATGGGGTCTCCTCTGCATTCCTCACCTATGATGCCATAGCCAGACTTTCCCCATTACTGGACTTTGGCCAGATCCTCAGCGTTGTTGTAATCCCCTGCTGAAAGAGATCAGTACCAGGTGGCTAGGGCAATTTGTGGTTTGCCATATCATTTCTGTTTGCAAAAAGCATCCTGTTCTTTATTCCTCTCTTGCCCTTGATCTTGTGTACGCGTGTATATATGTACACACACGATGTTTATTTATACCTTCTTGTCTTCTTATTATTGTTTTAGGATTTCAGATGCATGCCAGGTTCCCACTGAATGCCAGAAGCAGAGATCACTACAGATGGAGCCCCAGAGTCAACACGGCAGTGGTGGTTCGCTGGTGGTGATTCAGCAGCCTTCCTTGGACAGCCGGCAGCGGTTGGACCATGACCGAGAGAGCCAGCCCACAACTATCTTGTCACTGGACCAGATCAAGGCGATCAGGGGCAGCAACGAATACACCGAAGGTCCGTCTGTAGTGAAAAAGTCTGGGCCGCGGACAGCACCGAGGCAGGAGAAGCATGAAAGGACTCACGAAATCATACCAATTAATGTGAATAATAATTACGAACACAGACCCAGCCACATGGGGCATGGGGCACATCAGCATCACACCAGAGCTCCTGTCCTGAGCAGATCGACCAGCACGGGGAGCGCCGCTAGCTCTGGGAGCAACAGCAGCGCTTCCTCGGAGCAAGGACTGCTGGGACGATCCCCTCCATCCCGGCTGGGCTCAGGCCACAGATCCGATCGGACAATCCGGACGCAGCCCAAGCAGTCGTCTCTGATTGTAGATGATCTGAAGGGTCCTTTGAAAGAGGACTTGGCGCAGCACAAGTTTATCTGCGAACAGTGTGGGAAGTGCAAGTGCGGCGAGTGCACGGCCCCCAGGGCTCTCCCGTCGTGCTTGGCCTGCAACCGGCAGTGCCTGTGCTCTGCTGAGAGCATGGTGGAGTACAGCACCTGCATGTGTTTGGTCAAAGGGATCTTCTACCACTGCTCCAACGACGATGAAGGGGACTCTTATGCGGATAATCCCTGCTCCTGTTCCCAGTCACACTGCTGTTCTAGGTACCTGTGCATGGGAGCAATGTCCTTGTTGCTGCCTTGCTTGCTCTGCTACCCTCCTGCGAAAGGATGCCTAAAACTCTGTCGAGGGTGTTACGACCGCGTCAATCGTCCAGGTTGCCGATGTAAGAACTCCAACACGGTCTATTGTAAACTGGAGAGCTGCCCCTCCCGGGGTCAGGGCAAGCCCTCATGATTTTTGGAGGGAGGTTTACTTCCTCCGACTACAGTTTTTCAGGTTATAGCTGATGTTTTTTTCTTTCTCCTCCATCCCCCCTTTGGGCGGGGGGGTATGCTGTTCTTTTGCTTTTCTTTCTGTCTCCCCAACTTCAAATACACAAATTCTTCCCTTTGCATCATTGCTCTCTTCTTCCTTTTGACTCAGTTGATTGTGGAGCGTTTTATGTAGTTGTCGCTGCTTTCTGGTAAGTGTGGACCTGATCTTTGCATCTGCCGCTCATTTTTGGCAGGGTCTTTTGAGTTTGTAACTGAACCACTCCTGGAAGAAGATGGTGAGGGCTCACTGGGCTCTTGAAGCTTCTGGCTCTGTGCATATCTTCCCAAAGATGTTTTCTGTTCTCAGCAATTTTCTTTTCCTTAATCCCTCGAGTACCAAGGAAGAATAACTTCCATGAGTGAGCTGGATTGTGAAATGACTTGTGTGCGCTCTTTTTGGAGAGGAATGTAAAATAAAGGCTTTACCAAATGAAAGGCCTGACTCTTCTATAAGCAGCCTGCTTTTTTTTTCCTTTTTTTTTTTTTTCTTCCCCACTTTTTTTTTTTTTTAATCTTCTGGAACATTCTCAGTTCTGAGAGTTACCCTGCTTCCTTTTTTTACATTTTCAATGTAACTTCAGTTTTTGCTACACTGTCTAGATCTTCACATTGGAGACATTATGGCTGCAACATACTCATTTCTTTTGCTGTCCAGTCTTTGAAGGATATCGCTCACTCCACCCTCCTGCTCCTGTTTTTGTAGTCTATCGGTAGTATCAGTTGATGTTAAAGTTGGTGGTGTTCATATATCCAAACAGCCTTCAGGTGTCATTGAGTCACCTAAATGCTCTTGAATCCTTAAAAGTTTCTTGCAATCCTTTGGTCTAGTGAATTTAGCTCTGCTCTGTACTTTATAATTTTATTCTGTCCCTGTTTTATTGCCTTAGCCACAAATTGTGGTCCTTTTTTGTATATTTTATGTATAAAACACAAAGTTGAATCCCAACTATTTTTAAGACAAAAGTCTGTTAAAACTTTTTTTATTGTAAAGAATATTTATTATGTGAATCTCTATTATTTTATGATATTTATTGCAAAAAACTGAAAATGTACTCATGTCTGAATATAACAAAATATCAATACTTAACGAAATAAGGGTGACACGAAGAAAGTGCATATGTTAACTATAATGCAGAAAATATATTAATTAATGAAAATGGCTCTTGACTTCTTTTGTTACAATGACAGGTTGTGAGCTACGCATGCATACTGCTGAGTTGTTAGGATTTCTCTTCCTTACGATCTGTCAGGTAGCAAATAACTTCCTATTGATGCTTCAAAACCACTAGTCTGTGCTCTCGTTTAGTTTACCTAATTTTAAGTTTGCCAACTATATATCAAGTAAGCTGTGGGATATTTAATGCAATTGAATGTATATGTTGTGCTTAAGGGTGTCAAAAAGCGCAGGCTCTGTTTAATTATCAAAGAAAGAAGTTTGTGGAGGAGGAAACTAACTTCAAGGGTTTTTCTTTCCTAAAGAACACTAAATTGACGGATAAACCTATTCTAAATTTCCCTATATACAACTTTCTGGCTGGTTAAGTTGTATGTCAACTGAAGTACTGAACCTTCCAAGCTCAAATCCAAATAAAAAGCAAGAGGCAGGATAAAAAAATGATGATTGTGTTGCTGTAGTTTGGCAGCCTTGAAATTTTTATGTGTGTGTGTGTGTTTGTGTGCAAGCGCGCTTGTGGCTATGTCTATGGCTTGTTTGGTTCCTTTCCCATACACTTTCCCAATGTCAGCTGAATCCATCTTCTGTTTTTAAATGAAAGGCTCTTAAGGGTGACCTAAGTGTCACAGCTACTTGTGGCCATTTAGCACATAAGGCTTTTCACCAAGAGAGAATGGGGAAGCTTCATTCCTCTGTTCATGTGGGTCAAGGCTAACATCACAATTCTTGAAAGTATGAGTTTATTAAATGGATGTAATTTCACGTGGTATTCAGAGTAAGTGGTTCTGGAGATCCTCCACTTTAAGAACACAGTAATAACTTGACAAATGTGTCAAATGTTGCATTTTGAAGTCCTGCTGCTTTGAATTGCCATATTCAAGCTGTTCTGACTCCTAGCATGTTGACTATTTGAATAAGCTCAGCTTTTGTAGTTAACTCGGTCAAAGCTAATACAATGTCATATAATGCGCTGACTGAAAAGTTGTATTCTTTATTAAATGGCACGGATGGCTTCTGTAAGGTATAAAGTGAAATTGTCATCTGACTGCATCTAGGAAACCACTTGCCTTGCAGCACGTGTTTGGTGCTACTGTTCTCTCAGTGTCAGTGTGGCAAAATGTAAAGGTAGAGAGGTTTGTGGGGTGGCAGCGTATATATAAAAAAAGTCAGCTTTCTGAGATTTGTTCTTCATGAGGTGAAGCAAAGCCAAGCAAAGAATGTTTCTGAGGAGTAGGCGACTTGCTTTGCGCTCTGTTCCTATCACTGATACTTCTCCAATGGTAACAGCTGCAAACAGCCCTTAGGAGACAATGGAATCCTTGTCAGTCACCGGTGGTCAGATAGGACCATTTTTAAGACTCTGTATTGGCACTCAAAGATACTGAGCCAACTGCCTTTTCATAACTGGATACAATCCAGATCTGTGTGGAGTAAGTTTGCTCAAAGGGTGTTAGTTATTCCTCTTCAAGAAAAACTTAATATATTGCTTACCTCTGTCTCAGCTGGGTGGCTTGTGTGGGGGTTTGGCTTGGCTTCTAGCAGAAGGGAAGAAAGCCTGAAGGACTCACACTTATTCTGTCTTTTAATGATTATGTTCCACTGTTTTGGATTTCTTTTTCAAAAAGTCAACAAACCCCATACTCTAGTTAGTCATGGTAATTAATGCTCTTTACTAGCTAAACTTTGGGAATAGCTTCTGGTTGCAGCTTCTTAGGAGGAAAATTTGACTTTGACCCACACAGCAATGAGAAGATTCCTTGACATACAGTATGTCTCAAGCGGTGTTTGAATTGCCAGGTGTTACCTAGCAAAGGCAGTGCTAAAGCAATGAGAATGATATTTTTTTCTTGAGTTGGATTCTGTATCGTTTATACTTGATATACATCTGCGTATTTTGAGTTCACCTCCAGGCCCTCTGGGTTGTAGAGTGATTGCCTTACCTTATGGAAATTATTGTGACTTCTTTGACGCAGACAGATTTTGTGGTGTAGAACAACGCAGGATTGTGTGAGAGAAAACAAATGTCTTTCTAATGGAAAATAATTGAGCGAGCTGATAGATGTAAGAAGTAAGCCTTCACAGCCTGAAGAGACGAAAGTTACGTTAAATGTGCCCTAAGTGGTCAGTCATAATAAATCTGTGCTACTTTCTACAGTACAGCAACTGGAATGACCATCTAGAGATACTGTATTTTGTTGAAAGGGGGTTTGCTAAATGCTAATGAGATTTCTGGCAACTTGGAGACTGAAGTGCAGATTTCAGCTCTCCAACCCAAAATTTGTCAGTGGGCTACTTGAGTTACTTTCTACGTGTTTGTAGAGTACCAAACTGTCAGAAGTCCATTACAGCGTAGAACTTAAAAAAATTCTTAACCTTTTTCAGAGATTTTTGAGATTTTATTTTGAAAACTGAAGAGAACTCCATATAAAATGATTGTGTAATTAGGCGATAAGTTCAGTTGACCTACTAACCTAGTTGTATAGGTTGGTGATGGATTTGAACATGCCTGCCATCTGGTTATACAGCAGAGTCCTGAAATGTGTCACGTAAGGTCTGGGATGAAGGAAAAAGGGGAGTCCCTCCAGCAAGCTGGAATTCAGGTCTTGGTTTGTTTAGTGTCTTTTAACTTGTAGTAAGTGATGAGTTTTGGAAATAGATGGTAAAGAAGCTTCCACGTTCTGTGCTGGAGGAATACATCGCTAGGGTGAGAATTTGAGAGAGTTGGGGTCCTTCTCTAAAGGCGGCTTCATTACACGAAGGCAGGTGTGAATGATAGCATTATCATTATCATATCATGATAGCATAGGATAATGCTAACAAATGAAAAGTACTTGCTCTTGTTTATGGTTCCATATCATTAAGGCAGGTGGGAGAGGATTAGCTCCTCTATCTGTGATAAAGCAAATCTGTTAAGAGGGATTAGAAGGGCTGGATGAAATGTTGTAATGGACTTGTATGAAGTAATAGATTTTTGTCCTGGAGGAATGTTCGGGACTCAGTGATACTTATGTATTTCTTGTTCTAAAATTGCCTCCAAATTCTAAGGGATCCTGATTAATTGTTGGCTTTCTTCCAGCTGCAGCATTTGCATCTGTCATGGTGGCGCTTCAAAAAAAAACCGGAATGAAATTTTATTCTACTATCATACAGCTGGATTTACTAGCCTTACACAGTGCATGGGTTGCACAGGTCTTGTTATTTGAAGCCTTCATCAGCGGGCAAGTTGCTTTTAGGGCAGCTCTTAATCATTTGTACTTCCTTGCTGTGTTTTTTCACTGAAAGGGGTAGACAAGGCATGGCTTCTCCACTTAGCATTAGTTATCTCAGCTACCCAGAGAGTTTTCTTCAGCACGTTCTGCTTCCACGTTAGAGCATGGACTTGCAGGGTCTACTGGTACGTGGGACTGATGCCCCACCATCTGGGGTGAGGAGCATAAGGATAGATTATGAGTTGGGCAGCAAGCACAGCTCACCCATCAGCTTTCTGGTGCCGTCTCAGCATCTACGAATCCCAGCACAGGGTTATTCAGGCACTTTGTGCCCCCTTGAGCTCTGAACGCTCACTTTGCTGCAAGCTGGTGATGGGAATGTGCACCACAAGAGCTCTCAACTACAGTGCAAAACCCCACGCCCTTGCCAAGCATCTGCAGGAGGTGCAGATCCCTGCAAGCATTGCGATGACCATTAAACTCTTCAGCTGCATTTTCTGTACCTGTGTATATGTGTGTGTGATTTGAAATGAGCTTTTATTTTTTTAATGTACACATGTAGAAATGTATAGGTGCTGATTTGCTCTCAATTTGACTTGCTTGGAAATATTTCGCTATGTCTATATATATAATATTCTGCTACGTACTGTGTTTCTTGGCTGGAGTGTTAAATCCAAACTCAGTGTCTGTTAAAGGCTATAATAGGAATAGGGACACACTGTCCATCGTAGCAGAAGCCAACTCAGATAGAATGAAGCGTTATTCCTGGAGCAATATTTCCTTTTCAGTTTACATTTCTGATAAAGGCATGCAGTACTATTATTTTTCCCAGTATAATGCTTGCGGCTGCCACTCCCACTTCTCCTGGTAAAGGTGCCTTGAGCTGAATTAATTCCTCATTCATAAATACAAATACAGAACAGTTTTCCTGTCTTATTTCTTAGGTTCAAGTAGATAGGGGTGACACCCTAGTGGTACTAAATAACTTGATTTTAGCTTCAACGATGGACTAGAAACTCACCTGGATCTTTCAATATTCCTGACTTATGCTTGTGACGGTGTTGTAAAAGGAAGAGAACTGGTGTAATTCCACAGGAATTACATTGTTGTGCATATTGCAAGAGTAGCTGTCTTCAGCTTGAAAATGAAATAGTTGTGTATTGTTCTTTTTTGAAGACCAGAAACACATATTTGTTTTGGTCCTTAGAGAAAGGTGTGCCTAATATCCATGCCTCTCTTGCATTGTAAGCATGCCCTGTTTTGTAAACCTTTGTAGGTATGTACAGTGCTGCGAATCTGAACACAAATACCCTACAGAACACTCTGTCAAAAGGCACAAATGTTTGACAGAGGCTCTACCCCAAAGGGCTGAACCTCATTGTGTTTACGCAATGAGGAGCACAATGGGATTCGCATCTTGCCTGACCCTGCAGGGCTGCTACTGTAGTATGACTAGTTTTATACCACAGAGTATTTCTTCTGAATGAAGTTGATGGATTTACACCGGTGATTGAGTTGGCCAGGCAACAGTGCGCTTGCACTGGAGCTGAATGCCACTGCAAGCCTTTCTGAACAGACTCAACACCCATAGTAGGGTTTCCCCTTGTTTTCTTTTTTGTTTTCGATAATTGGGTTGGTTAATACAGCGCATGGTCTTATGAATATATTACATTCATAAGTGCTAGGGTGTTCTCAGTTTAAATGACGAGGTAACTGCAAGAAGTAGACAGAACACCCTAAACATACTGAAACTATGTAACTGATTAATGGCTTTATGAATATTTTAAATGAAATTGCCTGTCTTCTGGCACTTGCTTCAACTGATGGTTCAGGTTCTGAATCTGACAGTCCTGTTGCCATGAGGATTCCTCTTCCACACTTTTGGCAGGAGGAAATGTTGCAGTTTGCTGGCCTGGTAAAGGTCCTCTCCAGATCATCATTACTTGTTTGATTTGATGCTTTTGGATCAGTGCATGTTATGAAAAGGACAATTCAAAGTGAAATTTAATAAAATAGTTGCCTGGGAAAAAAAGGGGAAAGTGCTGGGGCTTTTCTCTAACTTGGATATTGGGAGATTGCACGGTACCTTCTTTTTAATATCAAGATCTCATAGCTGGCCCTGCTCAAAATCCATGTTTCAGCAACATCTATTTCTTATTAAAATCAAGTGTCATTTATCTGACCCTTTCCTTTTAAAGAGAAATTGTACACTTGTTCATTTTTTTATGTAACATGCAAAGTTCTTCTGAATTAAACATGCTGCAACTGTGAGCCATCTGTGCTGCTGCTGAGGTAGTTGCTGACTTAATATGTTACTGTGTGTTCCGTATCTCTTCTGGATCACTGTGAGGATGAGCCTGGTTCATCAGGGTAGGAAATACAGTATAGCTGGATCTCACGATTGTGTTTTGGTCCAAAGTTCAGACTGAGGTATGAACTTTGCAAAGTTTGGCAGTCCTTACTGATCTGCAAGAGTACGTGAGGAAATAACTCTTGTAGTGGAAAATGCATCCATTCTGCTGCGTTAAATAGTCAAAAGGTCTCTCTGGGAGCAAGAAGCCTTCCTCTAGACCCCATAGATTTCTTTTATGGGCTTTCACATCTTGAGCTTTAGAGCCTGTGTGTGTTTGCCCCTTTCCATCTCTTACCCTGTACTGGAGCAGGAGCACTTTCTATGGTAGTTCCGAGTCATCCATCACTGCTGCCAGGTGCAGATAACATCCCCTGTAAATGTTCATCTGATTTGCTCTTCCTGCTGACAGCTCTAACACACTGGGTTTGGGATACCTTTATCTGTCCAGGTGGCAAAAATTGCAATGCCTCCTTAACAGGTAGCTCCGAGCGTTTTGCACTTGGACTTAAATTCTTTTAAATCAACTATGCCTGATAAAACAGCTCCAAGGAAATTATTTCCATTTTGCTGCTGGGAAAACTGAGGCTGGAGGGCTGTGTGGAGTCACGCTGTGAGGCACTAGCCCAACCAGAAGTCTTTGACTGGCAGTGTAGTGTTTTACTCACTAAGTTATTCTTCTGTTCAGAGACATGAATGGATGGGGGGGAAAAACCCAACCCTTTGTGCCTGAAACTGTAGCACTTTCTGGGCCATATTTATGTGTTGTATGTTGTAAAATGCCACAGATAGTGTGTGCGTGCAGGTATTTGAATGTGATGGTTTAGAGACAATGTTAATACTCTTATGGGGAAAAAAATATATAATCCTAACATAGGGACCAATTTAAAATATTCTTGATAGAGTGTGATGTGTGCTATGATCCACCTGTGATGAACAGTACCACGTTTATTATTTTTCTGGGTTTTTTTGGGGGGGGGAGTGTTTTGTTTTTAAATAATATTTGGAAATGGTAGTGATCCTGATCTCCAGGTGTCAGCATTTGGATATGTGGGAAACTAGGTAGGAGCCTAAATAATACATGTTACTTGCAGGGCTAGAAACTAGAGCCATATCCTATGGCCTTCTAATTAAAACCCTTTATTTCCACAGATTTATTCTGTGGGCCTTACTAAATAGATCAGCCTTGGGTTTCTAATGGTGACTACTTGAGGAGGAATGTAGCCTTTGTTACTCTGAATGGTTGGGAGCAGATTACCGGGCTGCCAATTTCCTGTTGCCTTTCAGAGCTGCAATTTGAGCCCTATTTGCTTCTGGCTCTTGCACAATTGAAAACAATGGGTGGCTTCTTTCAGGTTTCACTTCAGAGCTCTTAGAAACTGGGGAAGTGGCAAAAGCCCTACTTTACAGGTAATTAACAATAGATAATGTTTGCTCTGCGTTTTATCCCCCCCTCTCCCCCCTCTTTTTTTTTTTTTTTTTTTTTGAGGGCTGTTAAAGGTAGAAGAACACACCGAGCCCCCAGTATAGACACAAGGCTTGTGGATGCAGTCCCAGACAGAACCCAAGATGATGGTACTGGGTCAAACGTATCTCCAAGCGAATTAATGAAGGCTAAGGAGCAAAGGCTGGGCAAGCTCCCCATTTCACTCAGCCCAGTATGTGAGTGTTTACTGTTGCGAACCAGCTCTTTGATTTAGGGCCCCTTTTTATTGGATCCTCTATCTCCTTTATTAGGCGCACGTTTCTCATACCTTGTTGACGTTTATGTAGGGTAGTTAAATGTTTTCTTGTGTATATTCAATTCTAGGAAGCCACCTGTCCTATAAAGTTTATCTTAAATACAGAAGCTTGTTTTACCACATAAAGATATAAGTGTGGGTTGTTT
Organism: Phaenicophaeus curvirostris; assembly: GCF_032191515.1. NCBI lineage: Eukaryota > Metazoa > Chordata > Aves > Cuculiformes > Cuculidae > Phaenicophaeus > Phaenicophaeus curvirostris. The sequence goes on from NC_091395.1 coordinate 6,629,982, forward strand.
AACCTTATCTTGAAAATGGAAAGCTGTGGACACCTAGGAGGAAGATGCAAAAAAGGCACTTTTGCATCATTATTAGAATTTATCTAAAAATGGGTTGGAGCAAACAGGAGAATATCTAAATTTGGATGCTCAGGCTCCTTACATGTAGCAGGGAAGAGATAAACATCAGCATAAGAGTGACCTGCCCTCAGAATTTTGTGTCTGCACACTGCAGGCTGTGAGGTAGTATGCTGTCAAGTTTTGAAAAAAGAAATGCTAAGAGTAAAGAACGGACCTTTGAGCATGCTGGTTGCAGAAATTTGTCTTTGGGTGTGTAGAGCTAACTGTTTATTCGGCCTTGCTGTATATGTGGAAACTTCCTGAAGATGCAGGAGATTTTGTGCACACTCATAATGTAGTTGTTCAGTATGTAAATGCTCACTTTTACTCTCTAGATGCCAACCTTATGTGTGGAAAACCTGGAGGAGAGATGGAAAAGCTTGCACTGGTAAAACCTGTTACAGTAAAATATTGCTAATATAAGTAACACTACTCAATTTTTGCTTTTCAGACAATTTTTTTTTAGGTAAAACTGTTAGCAAACCACACTTGCTCTCAGCATCTCTCCTATGCTTGCCCTTCCAAGGCACCTTCTGGTTTTGTTTGACTCTTTCTCAACGACAGCCCAGTTTGGAACTGGGATTACTTGCTGGAGAAGTTGCTGCCTCCTTTGGTAATGCTGATGCAGCTGCTTATAAAACACAGGGTACCCAGGCAAAATGAGAGGAAGGGACTTCTTGACTCTGATGGCAGGGAAAATGTCATACATGCCATACTTGGAGGCAGCTGACTTGCTGTATTAAATGTGCTCTCAGGCTCCCAGACAGTCATCTACTCTCTTTCATTGCTTTCCAACCTGAAGATGCAGCTTTGTAGGTGGTTACTGAGACTACAGACATGGATATAGGGCTATGGTCCAACAGAGGGATGTATGTAGCAGCCATGAGGGAACTATCTATGTGCACTTCATCCGTGTGCAATTGAAAAATTAAGCAAAGTATTAAAAAAGAAATGAAAACAAGAAGCAATTCTGCACATTATGCCTGTGTTTCTGTGTTTCCCATGAGGCGTGCAGAATTTTATTAGCTTTAACTGTGAACATGACTTTTGCTTCTTGTTCTCACCGTATGCAAGACTTGGAGAAACTGTCTGACTCAGTAACCTGCTTCTGTTTCTTTTCCTTTCTGCCATAGCCCCTCTTATATCTATGACTTACGTGGTATCTTTTAGACTGTAAATCTTCCAACAGAAACTATCCCAGAAGGAGAAAAGGATGGCAGAGTTGCAAGACTTCGGATGTACATCTTAACCAGAGCGGGAGTAGATGAAAGGATGGCCATGCCCTCTGTTGCTGATCTTCGTCGGGAAGCCTGAAAAAGAGAAGGAAGAGATTCTGAGTAGAGGCTTAAAGCCAAGCTGTAAAATTGCCTCGCTGTTAGCTTTGTTATGGGATTGTGATTATTTCATCCTTTCTCCAGTTGCTTGCAGATGATGTAAAAAGGTACAGGGGATACACATGAAAAAATTTCCTTTCTTTGGAAAACCACAATACACTTTAGCAGAGGCTCAATAATTTTGGCTTTTGCTACTACTGTTCCTAAATCTTGTACCCTTGTCTTAGGGAAAGCCATGTGCCTCCCTCAGATGTCTAAACATGCCCTGGATGCTGCAGGTCTCTCTCTTTACAAGGTAACTAAGCTCCTGTTGCTAAACCTTGTAGGAATCCTAATGAATCTGATTTTCTGAGAGTTGGGAGATGCTCACTAAGGTTCTAATCTAAAAGTCGTGAATGCTGAATTTTAGCACAGCCCAGTAAACGTGGCAAGGAATGCCTCACAGGTAAAGGCAAGGGAAATATCAGTCAAAGCAGGAGGGTGCCTGACTCCTACTTATTCTGTTACTCTTTGAATGGAAAATATAACAATGAATCTAGGAATTCCTGGTTTACACACTGTTGTTGCAGAAGTGTGTATATGTGCAGGTGTATGTGCAGGAAACAGCCTGTGTTTGTACATGTGAGAGAACAAAAATGCCCTTTGCAGATTCTGCAGCTCCACGTAGAACAAAGCAACAAGTGCATTGGATTTAGTTTCAATTTCCACTTAATGTATCCTGTGGGATGGGTGCCTGGAGCAAGGCTCACAAGTCCATATAAGGGCTACCTAAAATTTGGCCCTGTCCTCTGGACCTTGCAATTTCAAAATTTCTGAAAATCAAGTTAACTCTGTTCCTAGTGAGAGAAGAGCTGGGAACCAAATGATTGCAGGGGTGCAAATGAAAAAGAACACTTAGATGTTTGGGGCGTTTTGGTTTTTTTTTGTCTATTTACATGCTTTGCACTTGAGGTTTTTTAAACCTTAATGCTCTTGTTGTTTTCTTTTGACGTTTTATTGAAGTTAATTACACCAATGGGAAGAAAAGTGATTTTATGTTACATGCATATTCAAAAAGAAATCATTTATTTGCATTGAAAGAACATAATTATAACCCTTTTTTCAATTCTTGTCCATCTGGAAACTGATACCATAGGCATTTACTGCAGTTATAGGGGTAAGGGGCATTTTTTCCATTATAAACACTCATTTTCTTTCAAATAACTATCCTACCTTTTCCTGGCACAGGATGAAACTGCTAATCAGTACTTGCTGAGAGATAAAATATATGTTTTCACTTTATTTAAAAATTATTTGCCATTTCACTGCAACTATCACTTAATTTGCACTCACAAACAGTATAGGAGCCAGTCTGGTGCCTTTCAATGAGACTAGCTCTTATATTCTTGCTGCCCAGCAATCAGAACGATGAAAGAAGCAGGTCTGGAGGGTGATTAGCCCAGCCTAAGGTTAGTGGGGTGAAGCTCTCAGTGGAGGCACCTCACCGGTTCCTTTGGTGAGGAATCACAGCAAAAATGAGATGCCTAACATTTAGGTGACTGAATTTGTAAGGTGAATCACAGAATCGTTAAGGTTGGAGAAGACATCTAAGGTCATCCAGTCTAACTATCAACACAACGCAAATACGCTTACTAAACTGTGTTCTGAAGTGCCACGTCTACGTGTTTTTTGAACACCTCCAGGGATGGTGACTCCACTGCTTCCCTGGGCAGCTTATTCCAATGCTTCACCACTCCTCCAGTGAAGAAATCTTCTAATACCCAATCTAAACATCCTTTGGCACAACTCGAGGCCCTTTAATCCCACGTCTTGTCACTTAAACTCCATCAAGTCCATTTTTCTAGCTTTTTTTTCCATGTCTTCCTCTGGTTTACTTTCTGATTTTCACTGAGATGTGTTGGAAAAGGGTCTTTCTGTCTCTTCTGGAATGCTTATGTAAAATACAATTAATGATAAAAAGATCTGCCGTGACATGAGGTATGTGATAGATAACCCTTCCCTCCTGCTGCTTTTGCATTCTGTGGGCACAGAGATGATATGTGGGGGTATTTTCATATGCACTCAGCATAAACCAAAATTTTTCCTCTCTTATATCTCAAATCTCCCCAGCACGCTTGGGCAGCCTGTTCTGTTCGTTAGCCTTGCTTGCACATGATGTTCTCCTGCAGAAAATGATGCCTTCATCATGTTTTTCAGAGGATGTAAATTTGTCAAAACAAAAGATAGAGGAATACCTGAAAACTTTGTTTTGATTTTTACGTAACCTTTACAATATCCTCTTGCAACGCCTCCTAGATAAGTAGGTGGCATGCCAAAAAAAGAGAATAGTTAAGACTTCTAATGATCTCATACAATCTCTGTGTTTTAAACAAGGCACTTTTTGATGGATTATGAGACATGACATCAGAGTTTTCGGTTTCATGCCTGCAGCATGTTGGAGGGAGCCTGCAGCTGCAGTAGTAAGCATCCCACAGAGGCAAACCCAGCCACTGCACAGAAATGGTGAAAGAAGAGGTGCAAGCACCAACAGCAACAAGACAATGGATGAGTTGGACGAGGTTGTGTGGTGAAGTTCTGGCCAGAGTCTGAAAGGCAAATGTTTTAAAATTCTCCGAGCTGGTTAAGTCTTGGCTGAGAGGTAGGTGTGAAGGGAGCTCAGCAGACCCTCAGATGCCAGGTCTTCCTTCTGTAGAGAAAACTCTCACTCCTCAGTCTGATGATAAGCAGTGGTGGAACCTGTTTCACAGCCTTCTTTTCTTGGGAAAAAAAAAAATCTGGTGTCCTGATAAACTGTGATCTTATACTTTATGTATGCAGGAAGCGGTGTGAATGAAAATATTGAGCCAGGAATATACGCCTTCCAATCTCAACCTTGTTCAAGGACCACAAGCAAAACATCCCGTCTTCCTACCTCTGCTTCCACACAGCGCAGGTAATCCTGACCATAATGAGTATTTTATGAGTTGTTACTGCTCTGTGTTGGTACTGCACTTCAATAACACACTGCAAAATTATTAGATGTGTATCTGAGTTGTACAATGTAGTTTTCATTCTGCTTTCTGGAGGCATGATTAAAAAGCAAAGGGAACTATTGAGTATAAAAATTATAGTCTCAGAGGTGACCGTTTTTAAAAGTTTATATACTCTAAGTTTTAGGAAGACACAAAATTTTATCTCACATTATTTAGAGATATCGTTCTTCCTGGCATTTTTGGATAAGCAGTAACATTTGGTTTTACTTCCCCATCCTTCACTTCTTTTGCACATCACCTCAACATACTGTATTCCACACAGCAAGAGAGAGGATTTTGTGCAACGTGGTCTATACATCCTTCTTCGGCAATTGCCTTACTTTTAAAGCAGTCTCTCCCCAACAGGACTGCCATAGGATATGAAAAGGCATGGAAACTGAAGGCTGTGAGGCTCAAACATAACAGGAGTTAAGTATTTCTCCAGCTGAAGGCCACAAGAGCCAAATCTCACCAGGATAAAGGGAGCATTTTGGGTAGAGGTGGCTCTATCTCTTTTGTCCTCCTGTGCTGGAAATGCAAGGGGGTGACCTGTAAGGCCAGGTCAGAGGTAGGGGAGCGCCATTGACACAGTTCTTGAGCCATGGCTTCAACAGCTGGCGAGGAGGTATTAGGCAAAGTCTCCTTTTTGCAGCTGACCTTTACAGGATGGGTTAAGAACACAAGGACTCACTGGCAATTAAAACCATGCCATGGCAGCACTGGTGGAGCTACAGGACTGTGGCAATTCTCTCATGCCAGTGGAGTGATGAACGATTGCTCTCTTTGTCCTCTCTTTGAGGATGATGACAGCAGCTCTTCCTCAAGAATAAATATTCTTAGGATTTGTTTTCTGTTAAGAGTCCAGATCCCCAGGTCTGTGATCTTCTTGAAAGGACTAGCAGGCAGGACTGCTTCTAGTATTGACAACACTTTGCTGTTCAGCTGGCTTGGCAGCATTTGCTCCTTTTGGGACAACCAGTGCTTCCCTACTCAGGCTGATGGGGCCATTACACCACAGCTGGTCCTACCACTGCCTCACAGGACTGCTCTGCAGTTGCTGCTAATACTGCTTGAGTACATGGTGGGATGCAATCCATTCCCCAACTGCTTACCTACCTTGCTGGCTCCAGTCACCAACCTGAACCTTCTTGCTGCCTTGGTCTTTCCTTGATGCCCCCGTGGTGTTATCCTCCCCCTGCTCCTTCCCAGCTAGATGTCTCCTTCTCATCCCATCCCTGGTAGCAGAGGTATTAAAGCTCCCTAGCAATGCCTGTGTGTGAGCACCCTGGTATCCATTGCTAATGGAGAGCTGTGACCCTTAGCCAGACTCCTTGATAGTATTTCTTGTCTAAAGAGTCTCAGCTTCAAGTTTATAGGGGAGAAGTAGTTTCTGCGGTTTGTCTCTAGCAGCTTCAGCTCAGTCCAGGAATACAGAGGAGATGCTACCTGACAAAGGGAAACAGGTGAAAGCACTTAGTCATCTGCAATCATTTCCTTAACAAAAGGACTTGGTATTGTCAGCGGGTGCATAGCCTAGGGGTTATATTCTTATCTAAACCTAGGCAGGAAACTGGATGATTTACAGCTGGATGTAAGAAACAGTGATTGCATGCCTAATCTACACAGTAGATTACTGGAATATATTTCCCTCAGGGTACAAACCTAAAGGATCCCAGATCAGAGCAGTGCATGTGTGGGTTGTTGGCTGAGCAAGTTAGGATACATGGAACATGGTAGACTAATGCTCCAGAATCTGTAGATTCAGGGTAAAATGAAAAAAATTCTGCTCTGCAAGCTCTGAGCAGCCAGAGGGCTCGTTTCTACCCCTCAGGAGCAGCTGTGTTACTCCACAAAATTAGCAGATGCAAATTTACCACAGCTGAGGGGTTTATGTGTGGAGGTATTAAGGAGCCTTGTCCTAGCTGATGTAGCTCTTAGTCTGTCCTGGTCTTTTTTGGGCCTGCTACAAGACTTGCACGATTTACAGGAGAAGTGTGTTATGCTCCCGTGTGCCTTTTGGAGTCCTGCTGCCTTTTTCAATTTTTGCTGGAGCTATGCTGGAATACGTGACCTGTATTTGGTGAGTCTCTGTTAAAGTACTGGATTCAGTAGTGTGCACTTTGGAAAGCTTCTTGATAATAAAACTGGCCTGTGATTGGTAATTCATTGATGGGGCCTTGGTATGTGACTTACAGTATGTGCTTTCTGAAAAATGCTTGTTTTGAGTCTGCTAAAGATGCTGAATCTGTACTTGCCAGACAGAGTAGCTTATTCCTTGTTAGGTGCCTAACTAGAGATGAACCTTGCCCAGGACAAGGAGCTTTGAGTGGCTTTTGTGATACAAATGGTGCATGTTTAAAACCTTGCAAGCCCTGTATGTGGCTGGGAATGGGAAGCTGTTTGTTGGAGGGTATTATCTGGCTCATAGTATGCCTTGCCTGCATCAAGGTGGCCCTAGGAGCAGGGTAGTTTGGAAATGCTGCTTGCAATTAAAACTTGGATATTCAAGTGCAACTTTGCTGTTTGTTCATGCTGAGAACGGTTTCCTATCTTTAAGAATCTTTTGGTTGCTGGGCTACACTTAATAGGATGAGATTTATTTTTTTTTTTCTTCCTTTCCCCATTGAACCACAAATCTACCAAGCTATCCAAGAAAGAGGCTTGTAATTAATGCTAAGTGAAGTGGAAACCAGGGTGGCTGCTTAGCAAAGGGCTAGTGGGGCACTCTGTGGCCTCAAAGAGTGCTGGTGTAGCTCTGAAGTTACTGTGGGTCTCTAGGTTTTTAGTCATGGTACATGGGAGTAGAAAATGTCCCCACTGCAGTGAAGGTGTTAGCCTCCCTTGTCTCGGGTATGAATATTGTACCACTGGGCTGTGGAATCATCTCTTTGGGTGGGTTTTTCTTTTTGGGTGCTCCAGGAAAGGCTAGATTTTCTTCTTTAAAAGCTGTGTGTAAGTTGCTGTTGTAGGTTGTGACCTGGGAGTTTGGGGCTGTGATCTTCCTGATGATAACCTCATCATCTAGCCTTGACTTGTCTGTGAACGGGCTGCTCTGGGAACACATTGTCTCAGGTATCTCCTTCTCCTTGCACAGGACTTTCTTGTTTCCATAAGTGGTTTCACTTTCTTAAGTGTTGAAAGTGGCTGTTAAAGCAGCAGCAGTCTTGACCCGAGGCTCACCTGCTTTAAATTTGGGGAGGGCTTCTACCTTCAGATTGTTTTCCTACTGGCTTTGCAGAATGAGTGGAATGCAGTTTCCGTGTATGCTATATAGGTTATACACCTTGCTCTGAGCAACAGGACAGGGCTTTTTGCTCAGCCCTTGAGGAAATAGGGAATGTGGTGGGAAGGTTCTTTGCTTGTGCTTTTCCAGCACCTTCTAGGTGTCTAAAAATCTTTAGAGAGACTGATCAGCGACCCTTAGTTGGGTCAAAATTGAGAATGGATCAGTGCTGAGTGGGGGGTGACAAGTTTGGGGTTTTTTTATCCACTCTATAGTGGTCTATTTCGACTCCACAGTTCTCCTTTGTTGGCTTTGTGTCTTTAAATTATATTCTGTGTTTTCATATCTGTTTGATATCCAGTCTTTCGTCAATACCATAGAGGAATGGTATCTTTGCATGGTGCCTTAGGTTTGCAGAGCTGTAGAGAGTAAATACTGCAGCTGTTGTTGTCCTCGCTTTGACCATTTGGTCAAATTGCTGTTGGTAGTGGGTTTTTCTTTGTACTGTAGCAATTGGGCTATGGCAGAGGACCTGCTGTGTCATGTTTCTTCTTTTAACTCTTGCTTTGCGGACTTCTTGGTGTTATGTGTTGCTGATTTGTTTTTTTTTAATTAAAGCCCCCCCAGTGTCAAGTTGTCAGGCTTATTCAGAATTCATATATGTTTCTTCGTTTTTGAAGGTGCCCTTACAGAAAATCAGTGTAAGGAGTATTTTTCTGATCCACTGTCTGCATGGATCTCTCTAAAAGGTTGTTGGTGTTGGTGTTTCCCAGCTGCCCTGGTTTCTCATGCAGATGAGCCCTGCCAAACTGTTTCCTAATGCACCCTGTTGGGACAAAGGCTCAGTTGTTGTTTTCTGTTGATAAACTGGACATTTAACTGCTTCGTTTCCCCCCTACTACAGCGGGATTAGTCGATGGCTATTTGCTCAGGCCCCAATCCTTGGGCTTGCTGGGACAATTGCTCAAGGGGTTCAGATTTAGAAACCAATGAATGTCAAGCTGAGCCTCTGAACTAAACTTTCTTTGAGATGAGCCAGAGTGACCTGCAGTGAGCTGTAAAGAAGATCGCAATGACCCCCCACCCCTCCCCTTCCCTTCTCCGCAAGGAAAAATATTTCCCAGGGCACTGGAAACCCTCCTGACTTCCTCTCCTGTGAATTCTGGATTAGTGTGATTTGCATGCTTAAAGTTAATTCACTAGTGAACGGAGGAGGTGTCTGGGAGCTTGAATAGATTCAGCTCCTCGCCGCCTGAGTGCCAAGGGCCGAGGGAAAGTGAGGACATGTAGGACAACTGCAGGGGTGAAGGGAGGGAGGAGGGATTGTACCATTTGTACTGAAGTGTTTGCAATTCTTCCCTCCCACAGGCCATGGCAACTGGACTGAATGTAATCTGGCCCTTTTATTTTCTTGCTTTCATTCAAATGAGGCCATATAACAAGTGGAGAGTGAGAGGAAGGGGGGAAATGCGTGAAGTATACGTAATAAAGGTGATAGTGCCGAAAGTGCCTTTTGCCGTCTAAAAACGCAACCAGACTCAGTGTATTGGATGGGTTGGGAATGTGAGTGTGCTCGGTCCTTGAGAGGTTTCTTCCGAAGCCATCTTTTAAAAACAAAACAAACGAAAAAGCCTCATCTGGTTATCCAGAGGCCTTGCTCCCTGATAAGGGACATCTATCATGGCCAAATTAAAACATGGGCTCTGTCTTGCAGCTAGCGCTTGATAAGACGTGTTTGCCTGTTGGGAAAGTTCCCTTTTCCAATTTCTTGGCACCTGGGAAAGCTGCTTTTAAATTGCAAAAAAAAAAAAAAAAAAGAAAAAGAAAAGTTTGAATCATTGCACGGAGTCACTGGCCCCACTGAGGGGGCTTTCTCTCTCTTCTGAAGAACAGACCACGCACAAAGCCAGATGGTTCCCGTCTGCTGGCTTTATTCAATGCGCTTCCTCCCACAGACGGGAGCCCTTTTGCCCTCCTTCCACCCCCCTCTTTCAAGCATCTACCACTGGGCCTTTCTGCTCTGCGGCTGGAAATAATCTTTTATTGCCCAGTTGTTCGGAAGTGACCTTTTGCCCTTGATTAGATAGCACCAGGCTCTATCACCGGATTGCTTTTGAGCTGGCAGTTGCTTTTTTTGTGTTCACTGATCCGGTGTCAGGGAGAACAATGCAAGGCTTTGCAAAATTTTAGTCCGGCTAAAGCCTCATGTGGGATGGCTGGGGGTAGGGAGGAACGGCGTTGTATAAAGCAGCCTCGCGAACCATTATTAATTATATGAAAACATCTCCTTTAATAAACTGCAAAACAAGTTGTGTTTTGGTTGATTTTTATATTCATCTTGCTCACTGATGCAAACTGCTGCGTGTTCCTTTCCAAGCCGTTAGCTGCTTATCGCCAGTGAGGACCAAAACTGCTCCTTGGTTCCCTTCTACAGGGTTTTCGTGCCTGGTTGTTCCAGCAGGTGAGCTAAAACCTGCCCCAAACCTTTCAGATGGCATTGAGCTTTGCATCACTGTGTTTCACTGACAGAGTGGCAAGAAAGGTTATTTCTGGGGAGATGCTCTCAGGAGGAAATGGCTGATACCTCTCTCTTCAAAAAAGCAGCTTTGTAGCTTTAGAAAGAGGTGACTTTTCAGTTGCCTGTAGACAGAAAAGAGACAGTGTTAAGGAAGGTTAAAGAAGTTCTGTAAAATGTGGTAAGCAGAAAAATAGGTGTTTCTAGAGGAATTTTAAACCCAGAACCTAAAACTGATTGTGCATTATTACTTGCTTGGCTTAGCAATTATCTGCTCTTAGGTTATTTCCTATTAAATATAAAACGTACTACATCTACTTTAGAGGGTGGGAATCTTTTTCCTAGATATAATAAATGGATAAACTACCCTTGAGCTTTAGCCTAAAACCAAACCAAACAAACCGCAAAGTCATCTTCCCCTCCAACTTGATCTGGACTGATGTAGAAATGGCAGGAGAGACGCTGTTATCCCGTAGCTTATTCAATGATCCAAAAGTGATATTCAAGAAAGTTGAGTTTAGGTTCTTTTTTAATTAGATTTTCAGTATTTGTTCAAGACAGCTCAGTCTTCATCAGTCTGCAAAATAATAATAAAAAAAGCGCAGTACATCTGGTTTCCAGTGCTGCAGAAGTTAAAGGAGAAAGATCACTGTTCTGCAAAGTTTTTATTGTTTGTTTTTGTGCTTGGTGTTTTTTGGAGTTGTTTTTAATTATTTGTTATTTTTATTTTTTTACCCTGATGGAGCTTTTCTTTTCTTTTTGGCTCTGTCACTACCCAATTTTGTAGAAATTTCTGAATGTGTTGGCTTCCTATCTTCCTTTGTTACTGCTGTGTGCTACACTGCTCCATTAAATAGTAACCTTTAAAAAAAAATACATTAGCTCTCTTCAACTCACTGATTCATCAGCAGCTTTTTAATTCTGTCAAGGCTGCCCCTTCATCTGGGAAAAAATGCGAATGTCTGTAGTGTGAATTGAACCCCTTCTGCATCTTGATGGTAGTTTGCAAGCTCTGTTCCCCGGCTGTGTGGCTGCAGCTACCAGAAACCTGGACCCAGAGGTGAAAGGTGCCCAGCCAAGGTGTCACCATCGCAGGGAAGTGGGGCAGGTACCTCCACCTCAGGGCTGAGCCAGACTCCCATGACTTGAAGGCAGCCCAGCTCATCTATAGCAGATGAAAAACATTTAATGGTATTGGTTATTTTGTTAGATCGAGCATTTGAGGTAGTTTCTAATCATGCAACATTGTGTACATTCTCTCCCTGCCCCCTCCCCCTTTAGTCTTTTTTTATAAAAAGACAATTGCATGCTGAAGTCCGCAGTAAAATAACATCATTAAGGCTTTTTGGTTAGACCTTGCAAGACAGGAATGATCAGAGCTAGGGTTTCCCGTGGGCATTTTGTGGGTAGTCATTTGTAGCCATCAGTTACAGAGCACACAGTTTCTTTTTTGTTGAGAGATTTCTGCCTCAGCTGATGCATGGAGCAGGTCTGCCCCAAGGCTATCCCAGGCTGGGCACTTGGGAGGGCTCAGCGTGGCCAGCAGGTGCAGGAAAAGAAGGGGTGCAGTCTGTTTAAAGTAAATGTTTGTTGCCCTAGACAGTTGTATGAGTTTTCCAACCCCAGTCACTTAAATTTCAGTTTTTGCAGGCTGTAAATAATTCTGTGTTCTTTATTTCTTTCTGATGCCTACCCTGGGGAGCTGGCTTGCAGCACCCCTGTGCTCACAGAGGTAGCTGGAGAGCCTCTTCATCACACACCTTTGCTACTTCCCAGGCATTTCAAACTGAGCCCCAAACCTGATGGGTGTGTTTGACCTCGCTGCCTCCCTTCCCCATTTCAGTGCCCTTCAGGGTAATAAAGACCCCTTTGGAGCTGGCACTCAGACTGGTGATGATCATCTATTATTTTAAAAGTAATATGCAAGTGGTGGAGGAAAGTGAATGATCTGGGTGTTTCTGTCAGGCTATTTCCTAGCAGTCACTGTGGCAACTGATTTCTGTCAGAATTTTGCTACTTGCAAAGCAATTAGCTTCAAGCCTTGCCCTTTTAAACAAGCAAGTAAATGATATTTGTCTCATAGGGGTTGTTAGGACAAATTAGTGCATGCTAAGCAAATGCTACTGGGGTAGAGAGCATGGCAGGAAAACTGCTGAAGGAAATAAACCCCACTCCACAGCCAGAATTTTTGAGTGTTGCATAGGAAGATTTTGACACAGTACAGCAAGCGTTTGTGTCAAAGTTTACGCCTTTCCACTGAAGTTACATAAAATGAGGCAGAGATGCTACGGGGTGGGGTGTGTGTGGGGGAAGGATATTTACACACCTAATTGTGCAGTCCAAGTTTTGCAGTGAGTGTTTGCGCTATGCCTGTGTTTTGTGTGATACAGTCAGGTTGGTGAAACTCAGTTTGTGCAAACAATTATAGTGTTGCTATTCCTGCGCTTGGAGGCGTTTCTCTGTGTGTTTGCTTATGTTTCACAGTACTTTCCACTTTAAAGTTTGTTAAAGAATTGCTTGTCTAGTAATACCTGTTAGTCTAGATATGAAGGTTTTCAGTCCTACATTCCTCTCCATAGAAGAATCATCTGTGTGTTTTCATTGTCTTTCAAAAGGGCTCATGAAAAAGAGTTATCTCACTCTTTTTTTTTGTGCATTTAATTGCACTCCTGGAGTGTGAAATGTTCATTTCAAGAATAACACCCTTAAGAACTGTGTATTAAGTTCTGAAATAAACTGAAGTGCTCTCTGTTAAGGCACCTGCATGACCAGTTATATTTTGAGATTTGCGGGTCATAACTAACACCGTCTTTCTTTATTCAGCAAGGAGAAATGTAGCTTTGGGCCCTCAATGTGAAAACATGAGGCAGTTGATGCTGATTTAGCAGGAAGAGTAGCTTCCTGAAGGTGATTAGGTCAAGAGTTATTTTTGTTGGGTGATTTTTTTTTTTCCCTCCTCTCCAGTCTAACTGTTCCCCAAGTGCAGCAAGTAATTACTTGTTTAGTATTGGAGTTCTTTCCATTGTTCTCTTCTCTGATACAAAAGATTGTTGTACAATTGGCAGTGAGTTTGACTGTCAGTGTTGGCAGTAGCTAATCTCAAAAGTCTCAGATAAAAATATATGTACAATAAATATACTGTAAATATGGGGTTTAGTTCCTGATTTCTTCCTATGCTGGTGTTTTCTTTCATTGCCTATATGAGATAGAGGGCTTTTGGTTTGGTGATGGTGTTTTTTTTTTTTTTTTCTGGTAGCTCCATACCTGGTAGAATCACATGTTGTCATAGAGAAATTTCTTTTCAGAAGTGTTAAAGCAATTCAAGTCACTGGCTAATTTAGTTGGGTTTTGTGTGCATATGTGTATATGTGCACACACAAAAAATACAAATCTGCCAGTGACTTGACTGCACGTATGTTAATATATAAATATTGGGACGTTTTTTAGATTGACTGAGATGTTACAGGCCAATTGTAATATCAGGTTAGTTGTTGATTTTTTTTTTTATGCCCAGCATACGTGGCTAGAAGTTGTGAAAATGTGAAAAGCAACGATGTAGGACTTTGGTGTACTCCTAGAAGCATCGAGTGCATGTTTGTTGGTGTTGTTCTGATGTCACCCAGTGATACAGGGTGAGCTATGGTCAGCAATAAAAGAGAAGGGCTGTGTACCTCTCATATAACAAGCTGGCAGCTCAAAGAGCAAAAGCATTTAGGCTCTGGTTTATGAAGAATATTTGGCCTTAATTGCTTAGGTGAAGCTAGAAAAGACTTTCAGGCTGCTGATTCATCTTTTCTGAGGTGAGTGTGTGAAACGCATGCTACCTTTAATGTATGAGAGAGGAGTTCCTGTGCATTCTGTGTCAATCCAAGGGTAGAAAGAGGTCTGTTAGGAGCAACATAATGGGGATTGGCAGTGACTTACTCGTGTTCTTGCTTGCTCTCTGTAGCAATGTCGAGGCCTTGACAAAAAAAAAAAGGCAGGCTTGAAAGTGGGAAGAAAAATGTGTTAGGAAGTAACGGAAGTGACATTGAACAAAGCACATCACTAGCAATTCCCTGCATTGGGAAATGAAGGAAAACCTATAACTACGAGCCACTGAGTGTAGTGGACCTTGTGAAGCAGTCTTTTGGACAACACAGACTAATACAAACTTGTGTGCTCTTATGCTTTCAAGTGCAAGCAGACCACATACAGTCTGTTCTTGCCTTCTTTTGCCCTACCACCTCTGGTTTTCCAACAGGATATGTTACAGGTTGAAACATTTCATGTATGCATGTGTGGACTTTACCTCAGTCCAGTGGAAATAATCAAAAATATTTGGAGTCAAGTTAGATCCTAGAGATGGACTACATTCTGTGATTGTATTACTACATAGTGATTTAAATTTCTGATGTGTCTTTTTAACTCTGAAGTGTGAAATGGTGGAAAAACTGGTGTTTGGCATGTGACACTGAGATAAAAATTTCACTTAAATTTTCTGAAGCAAACGCTAAACCACTGAGCCTAGAAAACTTTAGAGTGCTCTTGGAGCAATCTGCTGTACAAGCTTGTTGGCTTCATCACTGTTAGATATCATAGGACTTCTCCATGAAGAAATGTTTGCTATGACTCTTAATGAATTCCGTGCATTTTCCCATGCACACCCATTTTATCCAGAAAAAAAGTATCTGTACTGCCTGAGTTGCACTGCTTGGAAGATTTATCAGGTGGTAACTTGAGTGCAGATGAGAAGTAAACTGTTCAATTAACACAGGCTATAGAACTTCTTTTTGCATGTACTGTACCCGTATCTTTTGGTTGTAAACAGAGTAATGACTGCTCTCTGTCCCCTTTTCCCTTATGCTTAAGTTATTGCTATTATAAGGAATATAAATCTTAAAATATTTTAGGTTGGAAGGAACCTTAAAGCAGTAGTGGCACTCGAAATAGTTTTTTTATTGTTTCCAACCTGTGCAAGTTCAGGATATTTTTGAAATGAGAATGGATGAAGGACAGCAATAGGAAAATTCATGCTAGCTAATTTATTTTAATTCTTTCCACTTGTCAAATCTCTCACGTGGGTTGAGTGATTGAAATATGATAGTTACCCAGTTAGGTTTGAAAGAAGTCAATAATAGCAGAAGAAACTTCAGCGTAATTCATGACTTTTTATCAAGTGGAAAAAACATAACCCAGTATGAAGCAAAGTAGTATATCTAGTTCTCATCGTCCTCTGTAGGAACCCGTGTATGTGTAACGTAAGGCTATTTCCACTTACTAATGTCTTTACTATTGTTAGCCAATAAGATGCCTATGACTGTTAGCAATGTTGTTTTCAGCTCTCTGCATGTTTTCAGATTTCTTTCCGCAGATAGTGACTATTTTTTACCCACTGACTACATCTTGTGGGCCAGCAGTCTGGGCTGCATCCTACCCCTCTCATGATGTGCCCGCACACAGAGGGTCTTAAAAATATGTGAACATCACTGGCTGCAGCATTGTAGTGCACAGACAGGAAAGCCAGCAGAAACTTCAGCACGCTAATCACAGCGGTGTGGGCTATCTTACCTGGCTTCTCCCAGTAGTGCTCACAGAGGAAGTCATCTTCTAACCCACATCAACAAGTGGTCATTTTATGGCCTAAACCATGGGTTATATACTTTTTAAAGAATAAATCGGGGGTTATCATCTTCCTAAAACAGTTTCTATCTTGCACGGTCGTACTTCGTGCCTTGTTACTCGCTGATGGTGCACAGGGGCAGCCTGGTTTTGGTTTGGTGTCGTACTCTGTGCACGTTTCCTTGCCTGCTTCCAGCACTGCAGTTTTGCTGTAGGTTTTACTACATTGAGCTGGCTGTTGAATTGCTTTTACTGCGTGCTTCCTGGCTCTGGAAAGCCTCAAGCCACAGGTTTCTTTTGGACTGAGGCTTGATCTTTCCCATCCTCTACTGGGGGGTGGGCTTCTGGTCAAGGCAGTGGGCTGCTAGAGGAGGGCACCTAGGAGACTTCTTGTGCTCAGGTGGAAATTTCTCCGGCTGGACTGCTTATCCTTGGATTGTGCCTATTAAGCCCAAGCCCACTTTCAGCTCATGACCTGTTATAATTTGGGTGTAGCCCTGATGTCACTAGTGTGTCACCAGTTATGGCAGCGCAATTGCTTTGATCTGTCCTGCCAGCTCTAGTCTAGAGTGACTTTAATGGAAGCAATACAGCTGTGGTTATCCCACATGGAGGAAATGGGGATGGAGATAACCGGGAAGCTTAAGGGAAGTGTGAGATGAATGATTTAATTTATACAATGAATATAGTTTTCATTTATTTATTTTAAAATGCTTCAAGGAGGCTTAAGGACTTGGTCTTCCCTTTCTTCTAATGTTTTGTCTTGAATTATCTTCTAAAGTTTTTTGCTGTGTTAGATCTGCCTAAATAAATTGCCCCGGAAAATCAATAAAGCATTAAGGCACTGTAAAAATGGATTGCATGCAGCAGAAACTTTAGCTACCTGAAGTCATTTCATGAATTTTAGGACATGCGTGCGTGTGGTGGGAGACGGGAAATGAGTTAATTTTCTATATTCCTAACTTGTTCCTTTCTTTTCCAGTACTGTTTGCCTGGGAAAACAATGATTTCCTTTCAGCCTTTTCTTCCCTTTCAAAGAACTGGGATTTAGTCAATGGGACTATTTACATGCAAAACATGAAGCATATGCATAAGTGCTTGCAGGACTGTGGCCTTTTATTGTTGCTAAAGTATCACTGTTTTCCGGTTTCAGATGAACTTGTCATTTTAAAACTTGTAATAAACAAAATTAAGTCATTGCAGGCAGGTAATTAGCCTCGAGAAAACTAAACAAGCTTTAAGGAGTTTAATAAAGGTTTTCCCCATCCTCAGCTGGGGAAAATTAGGCACTGCCTTTTTAAAGATATTGAAATACAACAGGTGATGATACTACAGAGGGTAAAAT
Organism: Phaenicophaeus curvirostris; assembly: GCF_032191515.1. Lineage (NCBI taxonomy): Eukaryota > Metazoa > Chordata > Aves > Cuculiformes > Cuculidae > Phaenicophaeus > Phaenicophaeus curvirostris. The sequence goes on from NC_091395.1 coordinate 6,647,110, forward strand.
CTGCTCTCAGTTGCACTGAAAGTAAAACTTTGAATAAGACTTTGGACAGGGTTGGGTTTTCTTTACATAGTTTATATTTGACTTACTTTCCTGCTGGTGTTGGGAGACTCTTGCAGATACCATGGTGCACTTCGAATGGTTTGCTGTACTTTGTAATGTAACAACAAGAGCATAATAACCAAAATATCCATCCCCTCCACTGTTGTTCAGCCCAGTACCTTTGACTTTCTTCTCTACGTGGATCAACCAGGGCACTTATGTTCCACCTAATTTTTGTGGCTACAGAAGACAACTGCGACAGGAAATTTGCTTATCAAGATCTATAGTGGAAATAACTGCAACTGCAAGCTGATGTTGCAATGTTTGAAATCAGCCTGGCATCACTTAGTGTTTTTATTAAGGTTCCTTGAAGTGAGAAAATCTTTGTTGTAGCAGAACTATTTTCATGTAATCCTCATGTTGTGAGTGTTCTACTTGAACTACACTGGGGTCTAATTCCAAAAATTCACACTTTCCGTGGGTGTTCAGCCAGGATTTTACAATGTGTAAAAATTCAAGCCTGAGGTAGGCTATAAAAATTACTGGCTTCCTGGATGGCAAAATACAGCTCCTCTCTTAGGTTCTCCCTTTGCCTCTATCACCTCCTACCCACTGCAATAACCAAACCCATTCACAATACAGCCAAGAAATCACTATGCTTCTTAATATAAGCAAGGGTTCCATGGTCTACTCCTTGTACAGAACTGAGCACTTTTTGAAAGCTAAGCAAACAACAGCCCTATCAAAATAAACCATTTTACAATGGTGGCAAATAAGAGGAATACAATAATATTGTGCTCCTTTGCCTGACTAATGTTTCTACGTAGTCAGCTCTTGGTGTTATTGCCTTTATGAGATTTACATAAATTAGTCATCACATTTTATCGTTTTCCTTCTACATATGTATGGCTGTTAGATGTGTGTGAAAAAAATGTCATGAGTATCAGAGGTCTATTTGCATTAGAATTTCCAGTGGAAATGTCAAGTATGACCTTTCCCTTGTCTGGGTGGCTAATCCTATTTGAAATTCCTGCTATGCCTCTATGGAGGGTCACTGCACTTGTGAATTGAAGCACTGCACCTGCTGCAGCCTGCGCTCCTCCTCTTCCTCCCCGAGCTCAGATGAGGGAACTGGCAGCCTGCAGACTCAGGCTGATGATCTGCATCACTGCCTCTCCTGGCTGCACTTCACTGCAATCTCTGCTCCCGAGTTATGAGACTAAAATGCTTTGTTATGGATTTTCCTTCTCTTTCTTGTCATGCTGTTTTTGGAGGGCTTAAACAACCTAAAGGAAAGATGCAACAGTGAGATTAGTTGTGACTACTTACGTTTAAATAGAGGAATAATGTTTAGGAAATTTTAGGGCAGAATTTTTTTTTTCTCACCTTGAATGAAAAAAAGCAAGAGCAGAGACGTGTGGGTTCATAATGTCTCCTGGATTATTGGATAAGAGATGTAGCTTTTATGATGAGTGTTTTGGAGTCTTCCATTGTGGCAAATCAATCTGGATGCTATAACCAGGTGCAAACATATTGACAGGATATCCAAACGTTCCTTAAAGACAATGCTAAAACAAACCAACCCTGTTTTGCCACTATGTGGATCTGTTGACAACTTGTCATTACAGGAAATGTTTTTTGGTACCAGGAGAAAAGCTGCTTTTAGATTATAATGTTTATTTCTATCATAGTGACTTTTTAATCCCCTCGTGTGCTGAGGGGATTAGGAAAGAAAATTTCCTGCAGCCTATGAGGGTAACATTTATAACCCTGCTTATCTCTAATTACATTTTATTATTTTTTAGATGCTAGTTTATTTAAATATTTACTTTCGGAAATAACCATCAGAGATTAAGTTCTTGGTTCCTGTAGTAATGTGGGTATTATCAGTTTATGGCTCTTTTCTGAACCAGCCCTCAGTCAAATCATTTTCTATCAGACTGGAGCTGTGTTGGCAAGAACAAGAACCACTGGTGCCTTTTTAATCAGTTCCTGACATTAAAGATAGTACGTCCAGTTCCTGGGCCTCCTTGGTCTTATATAAAGTTTGATTAAAGCACGAAGCCAAGGCAGTGGGAATGCCAAACCTGCTCCTAGTTCTGCTGCCAGATTGCTCTGTGAGCTCTAGCAAATAACTCATTTATAATCCTTAAACTTTGCAATTGGATTGAAACGGTTGAATTGAAAATAATATCCCATAATGTGTGGAGGAGGCTTGGTGTATGAAGATCCTTGGTAAAAAAAATGGCTTCAGTAAATATAATTCAGCAGTAGCCTGTATAATACTGTTGGGACTTTACCTCTCCTGGTGTCTCCTATAATCATTATGAATATAAACTGTAGGAAATCCTATCGCAAAAGCATGAGCCTCTGTGGTCCTGTGAACAGGTTGCCAAATTCTTTGCATGTTACTAGTATTTTGCAGTGATGGGAAGTGCCCGAATAGTTTGGGGAGGAGAATGGCAGCATCTTGCCAAGGTGAGCCTGGGCAGTGTAGTGTAACTGGACTTGCACACAGATGAGGCTTGGATTCTGCAGCAGCCCACTCCTGCTCCTGGTTTTGACCTCCAGGCCAGGATGGGCACCTAGTACCTGTGGGATGCTACGAACAGCTTAGCTTACCTGTTCCTGTGGCACACAGCAGCCTGGTGCAGTGACTTATTAACAGCTCTCCATCCCTGGTTTAAATTGTATTGTAGTGCATAAAACTAGCACGCTTAAGTCACTGCATGACAGCAGGCTGTTAACTCTATATGACAAAACAGATCACCACACCAACTGAATTATTCCCTTTATTTTTCAGTCTAAGAGGACCCCCTTCCTGCAGCGTCTGATGGAAATTTTTCCCTATGCTTTTTATTGTTCCTAGTGATACAGTATAAATGTATGTCTTACAGTACATGTTTTGGTGGGTGATTAATGTTCTGTTAGACCACAACCTTCAGCTCTTTTCCTGAGGAAGTGAGCTGTCCTGAAAAATGAAATGTGTTTATCTGTTGAATAGAAAAAAAATACAAATAAGAAATGTATTTAACAGGGAGGTGACTCAGTATGTGACAGGTGGGATGCTGGTTACGTATTTTCCTTAAGGAGTAGTAAAAGATGATGGGAACAAATCTGTCATGTCTTCCCTGGGTGTGCATGTGGGCAATGTGAATCAATATATTACAAACACGGAGATTATGGGGTTTGGTTTCTAATTCAGTGCTTCTAAGTCACTAGGGGCTAAAGCTGAAGTCTTTAGGCACCTGCCCTACTGCACTTTGCTAAAATACTCCCTCTGGGTTTCAGTGGAGTTACTTTGGCTGATGTCAAAGCAAGCACAATCAAGATTAAGCCGACTGAGAGCAGTGCAGAGTTTCCTTTGTGGAAAAAAAACCCTCTTCGTTAATCAAGCAGCCTGTTCCATGTGTTTATTTGAAAACAGAACATATTCTTCAAATGGCCAGTCATTATCCAGTAACATTCTTGCAGTAAAAAGCATTGCTTGTCTCTCTGGGGAGCAGGAGAGCCTGCTGCCAGCAAAGCACCCGGGGGAAAGTCTGGAAAGACTGTGGATGCAGCAGAACTCCTTCTGTCTCTCTGGAAGTCTAGATGTGACGTAATCTACATCTCATACCATCGGCTAGATAGGCCATAGGGAGAGAACAGGCACCTCAACTGAGTACTAGGCAAAAACCAAAGAGGAAACGGTTCTCAAAGAATCATAGAATAACCAGGTTGGAAGAGACCCACCGGATCATTGAGTCCAACCATTCCTATCAAACACTAAACCCTGTCCCTCAGCACCTCGTCCACCCGGGCCTTAAACACCTCCAGGGAAGGTGACTCAACCCCCTCCCTGGGCAGCCTCTGCCAGTGCCCAATGACCCTTTCTGTGAAAATTTTTTCCTGATGTCCAGCCTGAACCTCCCCTGGCGGAGCTTGAGGCCATTCCCTCTTGTCCTGTCCCCTGTCACTTGGGAGAAGAGGCCATCAGCCTCCTCTCTACAACCTCCTTTCAGGTAGTTGTAGAGAGCAATGAGGTCTCCCCTCAGCATCCTCTTCTCCAGGCTAAACAACCCCAGCTCTCTCAGCTGCTCCTCATAAGGCCTGTTCTTACATTCCGTAGCCAGTAGTGGTGGTGGCTGCTGTCCCATTTTCTTCCCTTTATACTCCCTAATAACCCCCCCCGGGCTGTTTTGTACACCATGTTTCTCTTACAGAAGGAATTTGACACTGATGAAAGGACAGGGGTATTTGCTGTACTGTCTTAAGCCCCTTGTTGAACTTGTGGTTTTGCTGCCTCGTCATTCCTGTGAGGTCTTATAAGTGTTGCCTGTTAGACCAATGGTTCCAGCCAACTAGTCTGATGGGAGATGTTCTTGTGTCCTTGGATATTCCCCTAGGTCTAACTTTTCCTTTAACAGAGAGCCTGCTTCCTTATACAGGAAGCACCACTTCTCCTGTGAAGATGTAGAAGCCTCTACAGCCTGCACACTGTATCTTTTCTGGGCACCCTGCTGATACAAACAGGCTGGATTTCTGTGAGAACACTACAAGGTAGCAGACAGAGCCTCTGTAACCAAACCTTTCTATTTTTTTGATGGCTTCCTGTAGCTTCTTTCACAAGGTAGGATGCAAGCTGAAAACAAGAACACCATTTCCAATTTTTTCACTGTTCAGGTTAAAAATTCAAGATAGAAAAGAAATATTTTTTTTATACTGCATTATGAATAGAGGCTTAACAATATATCAGTTAAATGGTGCGATATTTAAGAAAAACAGAGGACAGACTGGGATCATAAACAGTTTTTATAGTACTGGGAAGAGAGAATTTAATATAGCAAGGTATATTATCACATTTGAGCTACACCTCTATCCCTCCCCTCCATAAATCAGCACTGTAGATCAGCAATTATCCTAAATGATGAGGTAAAGCAGGATCATAGAATGGTTTGGATTAGAAGGGACCTTAAAGATCACCAAACCTGTAGATGTTGCATGATCTTTAAGGCCCCTTCCAACTCAAATACTCCAAGTGGGGAATTTTCTTTTGGTACAGTAGTGGCATAACTCCTTTCCTTATGTGTTTGTTTTCTTTTTTAGTACAGCCTTTCTGAGGAAATAAGGGGAATAGTTAGGATATTTGCTCTTGTGCTCTGGATATTATCAGAGCTTATTTGGGTTTCCTTGTATATCTGAAAATAGATATACCTCTGTGCTAGCTGCTGACACCAGAACAGATGTCACTGATGATGTTGGTAATGTACTGTGTCTGACCTTGTACCAAAGAAGTTTGAGTAGAACTGAGGTGTAGTCCATTGCCTTCATGACTCATTTTGATAAATATGAGCTAATTGATTCTCTTGATGGCTTGCGAGGTCACACTCAATCTACAGAAAAAAAACCCCAACAGTCTTGATCTCAATGAGGTTAAATCCTAATTTGCAAATTCCATTTCCCAGAGAGAGAAATGGAAACAGTCCTCGAAGTTGCAGCAGACCACTGGTGGCAGATATCTGATTAGTGGTGCAGATTCTATCTCCATTTGTTTCTCAAGATAGCAGGCAATAGCTTTCTGCCCTGGTAGATCATCATGCTTGAACTCTGTCCAGGCAAGCGAGCTTTTTGATTGTACAGGGCCTACTTATGTGGTAAACGTCCTCTGGGCTGGAGTGTCTTCTGCGTTGATACCTTGTTGAAGGACTGCAGGATATTTCTTCAGGCATTCAGAATCTAGGTCCAAAGTTGCGCCCCCCCCCAAATATTTGACAAATGATGCTAAATGCTAGATAAAATAAATATTGGATTGCTTGATGAGCAGTTTTTCTAAAATTTTCTATGTTTTATATTACCGTGATTTCAAACATATGTGATTATAAGATTATCAGATTTCTAAAAATGAGCTTTCTATAAAAATCACACTGGGCCCCTCAGCTGTGTTTTCCTCCATTATTTACAGACAAATTGAAAACAAATGGTCTTCTCTTTCAAAAACAAAAAAGCACAATGAAATGGAAACAGCTGTCAGAATGTGCTTTTCCTCCCAAACTCATGTGCAATACAAAGTAAATCAGAGATGATTTCCTTTAATCTGAAGTACATTGCCATTTAATGGTGGTTTCAGTGGCAATTCAAGTGGAAGCTGTAGGGAAAAGTGTCAAGACTGTTGCAAGGGGATGTAAATGGTGGTCTGTTTAAAAATAAGTCCCAATTAAATGCCTTCCACAAAATGAAGAGGGAGTCTCCTTTTTCTCTTCTGCAGCTGGGATTTGTTTCTGGGTAACTAGAACTCTTGCTTTGTATTTTGGGCCAGGACATGCAGCCTAAACAAGCATGAGGCAAAAAAATTTGTGGCCCAAACCCTGCTCAAAGTGGCTTAGTCCTTCCTGCCTCCTTCTCACCTTTCATAGAATGGTTTGGGTTGGAAGGGACCATAAAGATCATCCAGTTCCAACCCCCCTGCTGTGGGCAGGGATGCTTTCCATTAGCTCAGGTTGCTTTCTCTACGCCTGCCTCAGCACCAAAGGGTACCAATACTTATTGGCAGCGCCCTTGCCTCTCTCACTTCTGCTTCCTCCAGAGACACACCCTGACTAAGCTGATGAGCCTGCTCTTATGAATAAGACCTGCTGCAAGATCAGGCATAGTGTTAGCACTCCTTGCATGTTGCCTTGATGAAGCAGAATGCTGCCTGTTTTGCTGTATTTTTATCTATCTATGGCAAAATTCATTACAAGAGGAATCAAAGCCCCATCTGTAGAGTATTGTGCTGTTCACAGAAGGTATGAAGAAGATTTCTTGGTCATTAGAAACAAGATATAGAAGCCTCTAAGGAGCTGGTAGATCTGGGGCCAGATTCATGCCTGCACATGTTGGAGTGAGGTGGCATTTTCCTCTTCCTTCACACCACACTTTTTTAATACTGACTGTGTCTAATAAGTAGGTACTAATGCTTGTGGAGAAATGCTAAGCTGGTTCTCTGCCCCTTTTTCTGAAAGGAGGTCTTCTGCCCCTCTGAGCTGGACTGGTCAGTCAATCAGGATTCAGTCTCATCTCTCTCATGCACGAATGTGAAAACATTCTTTTTTCCAGTATTATTTATGCTGGAGCCCTCCAGCTAAGAGAAGACAGAAGACAGGTAGCAGTTACACAGCTTTCCCAAGTCAGTGTAAAGGCTCCTACCACAGCAAGGAACAGATAATTATCTGGTATCCACCCGTGGTCTTTTGCAAGGGCTGCAATTAGAATGGGAGCTTGGCAGGGTTCGGGTACGGGTTTGAGCCGTGCCCTTAGCTCATGCTGATATGGTGACTAGGCAAACTATTTCCTTTCCCCATGTCCTCCTGCATTCCTTCACCAGTACTTTGATTTGTGAAGGTGCACACTGCGGCAGACGCCTTCTCCCCAGCTTAGAAATAACCTGTGTGGTGTAAACCTTTGCCTGTGTGGAGGGTGTACAAGTGAAAGAAAAGCAACAGAAAAGGGAGCGCTGTGGATGGTTAAGGAGTTGTTTCCATTCAAACAAAACGTGCCCTACTGTATTCTTGTGAGAAATTATTCATCTAGGGTCGAAAAGTTGAGGTTTTGACTCCTGCATGGGACCTACATCCCATAAAACATATCTTCAAAAGGATATGGAACTTGGAGCAGATGAGAATGCTAATGCAATCCTTGATGCATGGACAATGCGGCAGTGAGACTAGCATTGGAGCATAGTGTATCCTCTGCCTGTCTGTGCTATTGAGAAAGTGTTAAAAGACTGAAGAAAACTTGAGAGCTATTTTAAAGGCTTGAATTTAGCATGGAGAGAAAGAGATCAAGAATTCAGTCTATTAAGCTTATCACAAAAAGGGCTGAGGAGCAACTTGATTACAGTGCTTAGGCACCTTTGTGGAGGAGAAATATGTACTAAAGGGCTCTATAATTTAGCAGGATAAGTCACAAGCTTGAACTTGAAGCCAGAAAACTCAGAGCTAGGCATGCATCTTTAGCAGTAAGATTCAATAATCACTATAATAAACTACCAACTCAAGTGATAAATTCCCCAGCTTTTGATTTATTCAGGTCAGGACTGCAGGCTTACTTGAAAGAGGTGCTTAAATCAAGCACAAGCTGCTAGGATGAGCTGGGAGGTAACTGCGATTAAATGGTCTCTTGTACAGTGTAAGGGATCTTAGGCGATAGTTCCATTTAGCTTTGAACTTCGTGAAGTTATGACATAAAGTGATTCTCTTTTTGGGATCATAATTTCCAATAATACATAGTAGCTTGAACCTGCTGCGTAGATCACCTCGTATGTAGAACAGATGCGTAGAGCAAACTATGCCATCATCCTTAGAAATAACTACACAGCAAAGGCAAGTATCGTATAACCCCTTGCTGTGTAACAAGGCTGCTGTACTTCTTCCTGGTTTAGGTCCTGTTGGAAAAGATGCACTCTGAACTTTTATTTCTATCCTGACTCCACATTCAAATATTCAAACTTTTATTACCAAATAAAGCTGTCTTTCATTTGTATGCATGCATAGAAAAGGAAACTGCTAGTTTTTATTAGTTATCTTTTATGAAATAAGTGTACAATATAAAATAAGCATACATATAAAATCATTGGTACCAGACAAAATAAGTTGCTTGATTTACTAGTGTCTGTTTGCTTCCAGACAACCTTCTGTGAGCCTGCTAAGAGCTGCAACTGTGTTTAAGTTAGTAAAAGCTGGTGGAATAGCATTTACAATGGGAGGGGCAAGAAATCAGGATGATGAATGAGTGCTTTGATAGTGTAGAATGTCAGTACATTTTTCAAAGCTGAAACAAGGGCAACAGGAAAAAAAATTACCCTATAACCTTTGATTTTAAGCGAAAGACTGTGTTGCTTGCAAGATCTGTGTTTCTCGGTTGCAGAGGCTTCAGGAAGAGCTAATGGAAAGCCTCCCACGGGTTCTATTGCATTTTGTGTGCTTCATAGTGTCCCGCATTCACTATGCTTCTGCTTCTCTGGTGCCCAGCTTTTCATCCCATGTCCCAAGTGGCACTTGATCCGTAGAAGTCTAGTATGAGGTGACAATAGGAAGAATTCTGACGTCTTCTTAAATTGTTGTTAATTATAAAAAAAGAAAAAAAATATTTACTTGTTTTAGGTGTCCATTGACTTTTTGACTGTTGCTTTTCAGCAGGAAAGAATCTGCAGCTCTCGACTGATCTAATATCCAAGTTGTCTCAGAGTGGGACATCCCTCAGTGGCATCAGTTCAGCTGCATTTTCACACTGTCTTAGTGAAATGTGGTCATGCAGTCTCCTCATTCTTCCTTGTTTTCATACAGTGTGGAACAGAACAGGGCTCTGGCCTAAGACCACAATCTCCAGCTACTAAATAATATGCAATAGTTAGTCATATATATTATAATATTTGACATCATATTTTAGAAGTAGAGGAACTTGAGTAAGAGTGATGAAGGATCTTCAAGCTAATTAATGCTTTGGAATTAGTTTATGTAATTATAGGCGCCAAGGTAGTGCTAAACTGTTCCTTGAAGAACACTCACCATACTCTGAAATGATGGCCTGGGTTATTGTTAGACAAAAGCTTACAGACAAAAGAAACTGTTGTTTTAATAACGCATGGCAAATCCTATTTTCCTTACAAGAAAAAGGAATCAAAATTGGGATTCAAGTTTTTCAAACCCTTGAGCGTGCCTGGGCCTGGATATGTTTTTATGAGGTTTTTACCTACTTATTTTCCTATATGTGTGTATGCATCTATACAATTTTAGTTACATAAATACTTATTTTACTTGCTACCTCCTAAAATGATAAAGTGAAAAAGAGGCTTGAAATCTTTGTGTGGGGACAAATTCTCTGTACTTGCCTAGAAGAAAGATTACAGCTTTAACTGAATTGGGTAAATCCTCTTCATTCTTTTTCTATTCTTAAATATCATTGCGATTTTGCAGCCATCTTTCTTCACCACATCCTACGAACCTTAAATTACTGTGTTAAGAACTAGTATCTCTTAACTAGGAGAGGTGTTTTGCCACCCCTTCTGTTTTGTTTTTGAGTCTCACCAGCAAAACCACACAGTTAATGGTGATGACTAAGAAAAATATCCATTAGAGCAGTGCTACTGTGTGGTATATGCTCTGTAGGCATTACTTTCAGAAATCACTTAGTTTAGGGCACTTCCTTGTGCCTTTTCTCTCAAACACACCCTATTAACAATGCACTTTGTCTCAGACTGTATTTCAACTGATGATAAACAGATGAATCCTGGTCACTGAATGAATACGAGAAAGCCGTTTGAGCTTGGTATGGTTTGTATTCCCATCCAGCTGCCTCAGGCTTCTGTCCTCTTGAAACCCTGCTGAACATGGAAGGCTTCTAATTAGGTTTGAGGGTGAGGGTCTCTTTCTGGCCATATATCTCTTTCTGAGGCAGGTTTTACAAGAAGGAAAATGTGCAGTGCTGTCAAAACAGCACCGTCTTCAGAATGAGCTGAAAAAAAAAGCTTTTTGCAGGAGAGCTGGCTCTTGAGGGGGGGGCAGAGAAGAGGGAGAAGGGAAAAGGGGGAAGAAAGATGGTGCAAATCGCCAATGTCTCCCATGAAACAGCTCCTGGCATTGAAATGATGTTGTGAGTGACTGGGGACATAAACCAATATACAGACAGCTGCAAAGTTTGGACATGTGTGACATTGGTTGTGTGCCGTTACGCAACAGTCTCTGGATGTTTGAATCGCGTTTTGATTTTTCAAGGGTTCATAGAATCATAGAATAACCAGGTTGGAAGAGACCCACCGGATCATCTTTGCTTTCATGTTAAAACTTCCTTTTTGTGGCAATAAGGCCTAATGTTACACTACATATAGTGCCACTATGGGCACAAGATTTATCTGTGTGAATTGAAGTGGTCTGATGTGATAGTAAGTCCACAGAAATAATTTGGAAAAAAATTTCTCTGTGGCTGGAATGGAGTCCCCTAGCACTGTTTAAGTGTGTCAAAGCATCCGTCAGCCTCTTGGAGAGATGGTTTTGTCCCCAGTTCTCTAGAAAATTATGACAATATTAAAGATATTGGGTATGGAGATAATAGAAAATGGAGTCGGCTGGCAGCATTTTAGTGACCCTTTTGTCTTTCTATTCAGGTTTCCCTTCCACTTTTCTTTAGTTTTTAGATCCAGAAAGATCTAGTAGATGCATGGGTCGACTGGTACTCAGCAGCCAGCCTGTGTACTGTATGTTTTTAAATTTACTTGTGATCTAAGGCTTGAGACAAGCTATAAAACTCGATCTTCATATGCATGAGTGCCCCTGCGTGCCACTTGCATGGGTACAGCTGGAAAGGATCAGTGCAGAGCCAGCTACGCACAGTGACGTGCACTGCAGTGGCACTGAAGAAATATGCTGGAGATAAGAAGAAATTATAGCAGGAATCCTTTTCCCTCCTGCCTCCTCTCTGTGTGCCAGGGTGCGAGGAGGGTGATGGTTGTGGGTGCTGGTGGCTGCAGCCATAAACTTCTCGATGGGAGCTGCTTGGTGACACAGTGTGTGCCCCTTTTCCACCCCAACCCGTTGGTGCCTGCCTGGGTCAAGGACACAGATAGTGGGGAGATGAGGCAGGAAACAGCAGGGATCCACGGGCAGTGGCATCCGCTTGCTGCCCATGAGGGTCTCTCACAAGCTTGCTTGGCTGGAGGTACCCTAGATGGGTCCAGATGGTGCTGAACCCTTTTGTTTAAAATGTGTGGGAACAGGCTTTTCTAAGCATCCTGCTCCCCTGGGACTGGACTGGAAGGCAGCTCAATGCAGCCATGAGCCATGAAAACGTTACAGGTTTGGAGAGGAGAGGCTGGAAAGATGCCTGGCAGGAAAGGATCTAGTGGTGCTGGTTGATGTCTGGGTGATTATGAGCTGGCAGTATGTTCAGGTCAAGAAGGCCAAGAGCATCCAAGTTTGTATCAGAAATGGTGTGGCCAGCAGGAGTAGGGTACTGATTGTGCCCCTGCACTTGACGCTAGTGAGGCTGCACCTCAAATCCTGGGCTCGTTTCTGGGCTTTTCAGTACAAGAAGGACATTGAGGTACTGGAACACGTCCAGAAGAAGACAACAAAGCTGGTGAAGGGTCTGGAGCACAAGTCTTATGAGGAACGCCTGTGGGAACTGGGGTTATTTAGCCTGGAGAAGAGGAGGCTGAGGGGAGACCTTACTGCTTTCTACAACTACCTGAAAGGAGGCTGTAGCCAGGTGTGTGGTGGTCTCCCAAGTAATGAGTGATTGGATGTGGTAGGCTTGTAAGAAGGAGTGGGAAGAGGCTGGATGGGGCTGCTGGAGCATTTCCTATGCTTACAAAGTTGCAGGTTTGGGATGTTTCTGCTTCCAGCTGTGTCGATAACCCTCACCTCCCTGACAGCAAATAAACCCTGTGACTTCCCAAATGTTAGGACGTGTCCTGCAATTCAGCCTGAAATGGGGTCAGTCAACTGTCAGTAAATGACCCATTTTCCCAGCTGCTGCTGAGTGTGCTTAGCTGTGAGACAGCTTGCGTTTGAGCTGTGAGTGCTGATGTGTGAAAAGAAAAAAGGAGTTTTAGGGAAGCTGTGTTTAGCCAGGGGATCTTGTGTCTTGGTCAGTAATATTTGAAAACCAAAAGAAGGCTGAGGTGGGTACTGAAAAGTCACCACAAAATCACAAAAAAGCTAGTTCTGGAATAAACCTGTGCTTTTCAAGAGTTTTTGCTCACTGCAGGGGTCACCACAGTTTAGATAAATCTAGATATAAAGGGTCATTTTTTAGGTATCCAAGACTGACTCTAGGGCAAGGAGGGGGTAAACAGTTATTTAAAAGGAGGATCTTGCAATTTCCATGAAAAACTGCTGTTTGATCCAATTTAGCTTTACCTTACGTGGATTGTAAATTTGCTGGAGACTGACAGATTAGTGCATGAAGGAATTCCATCTCAACAGAATGTGTTGATGTTGCGTCCAGTAAGGAGGACCCGCTTTTTCCATGTAGCTTTTCTCTTTTATAACCTGTTGCTCTCGCAAATGCCAGACCATTATTTTTGTGCTGCTTTCACCAGTGTCTCCTGACTTGATTTTGGAAAGTGACAGGACAACCTTAAAAAATATTTCTCACCTTAAACATGGTATGATTCCAGTATACGGATTGGGGCTGAACACTTTCAAGCACAGGCTAAATAGATCATGTATTTCTACTAAAGCAGCAGAAAAATTGTAAAGGCCTTCTTGGAGTGTATTTTGTATGTGTGTTCAAATAATTTCCACTCTTTTTTAGCATTTTAAAATTGGGCTACTGAAATTAAAAAAATGATACTCAGGATATTTTTAAAGGTGTCAGAAATATTTGTTTAATCTTTCCCCTTACTGATGAATAGGTATATTTATATAAAATATATCAATATATTTATACATTTCATTAAAATCTCCAAATTTTCTTCTTTTTCTTACACAGCAGTACTTCTACATTGCACTCTTGTGTGTTACAGTAATCTCAATAGCTCCCTTTTACCTTGGGAGTGAAAAAAATCACCTGTGCATCTGTCCCTGCTCTTAGAATAATAAAACCTTCATGCTCCAGTGAATATTTATCTTCAAGCATTGGCACTGAACTCCTCAGATGGGGCTGTGCAGAGAGTTTAGAAGTAGGATGCCCTGTGCCAGTTAATCTTAGCTAATATGGAGCGCAGAGGGAAGAGGAACTGACTTTATGACTGTAAGTGGAAGCAGGACAAATAAACAGGGCTAGAGGAGCTGTCAGATGCAGGGGAGCCAAAGGCTTTTGGTGTTGTCACAGGAAATGGGCTGTATGCATCATGAGGGGCACCCTAACCGCTCTTGGGGCTTTCAGAAATGCATTTAGGTCACTGACACTTTGAAAGCTTTATATGTTTTGAGCCCAGGGGCTGTAACAAAGGCATGTAAACTCAGAGTGAAGGCTAGCATCCATCCGTGGCTGGTCTTATTGTATCCACAGGAATTTCAGATCAATGAAGGATGTTAGCAATTATGTGCTGAAATAACTAAGTACAATGGGATGAGGTAAGGAAAGTGCTTCAGCCTTGAATTTGAATTTCTTTTGGTTTCTGTCTGTTTGCGCCAACATCCCTTGCAACGCTTAGTGTGTCTCTGGGGCTGTTCTATATTGTTCAGGGCAGGAAATCTGAGAGACAAGTTCAGCAGCAAGCATCTACGTTGCTTGTGTGGATGTGACCTTTTTCCCTGGTGCAATCAACTCACGGCATGGGGTGGTTTCACTGCTAGGCTTGTGAAGGTATTTTATGGACGTGATGCTGGTTTCTCTCTTTTGGCACAAAATCCTTCTTTAGCAGGTAGCGTCCTGTGTTTTTAAGGCTGAGAAGTAGTAAACCATCATGTTGCTTGACTTCCCTGCAAAGCTCCAATCCCTAGCGTGCTGTGAAGAAAGTCCTGTGTGGCACCTCGTGCTCCGCTTGTAATTCCCAAAGGGCCAAACCCAGAGCTTTATGCCTGACCCCCATATCCAGGCCACTGGGCAGACTGAAGCGAGGAGGTGGAGGAATTCTTTTGAAGTTGTGGAGAGACTGTGGAGCTGCTCCCCAGAAGCTGACTTGAGTCCAGTGCTGGATGCAGCTTCCTGGGGTCCTCACGCTGCCTCCATTGAAGAGATCTGATTCCCGCTTCTCCCTGCAGCACAGTCACATCTGTTCCACTACAGTGCAGCCTTCTCCCATTGCAGAGCAGTGGGTTAAGCCTGGCTCTAATCTAGCTCAGAATGACAGACACTTGCAGAAAACCCCATTACAAACTTCCTTTCTTAAAAGCCAAAACACATGCTTGGAGAATCTAGAGTCTGTGACTTCCAGTTAGGACAGTTAATCAAAACTGTTGCCATGTATTGTGTGAGCTCCTTCATGGTTTGTGCATTTATCTTTTAAACATCTGCAGAACAGCATGGCTTGGATAGGTTTCTGTTCCTACTCTGAGCCTTCATTGGCTCTTGAGAGTGAGTGAAGAGGAGCCAGGCAACATAAAGAGCAGACAATCAAAGCTTTAGACTCTTAGATCCTTGCAGATGGGCCTTCTGAAGAAATGACTAACAACTGTTGCCAGATCAGCAAGTAGCAACCACAAGGCACCTGTATTTATTTAACTTTCATTTTTTTTTGCTTTTGCAGTTTTAACTATGGATTATAAGTCACGAGGCTTCTTTCTGATCTCCCTAGCACAAGTGTAAAATGAGTCGCTTGAGAACAGCTGTTGATAAGAGTTCTACTGGAAAAGCAGTGTGGGCAAAGGTGGGATCAGGCTGAGGTGCAGATGATGAGTCCAGTGTCTAGTTTGTTTGAAACATCTTTATTGTCAGCCTCTTTTTTTTTTTTTTAATAATAATAGTGACAGCCTTTGGTTATTGTTAAAAAAAATAAATAAAACCCAATGACCTCATTTTTATTTTCTGAATGGCTATGCATCTCGTGAATTTGACTGTAAGAAAGGAGACTATCTGCAGCCAGGCCCCCCAGCTACTTCAGGCAGACCTGGGCGAGACTCTAGGTGAGGGGCAGCCAGATTTCCTGACCTTGCAAGCTGCTTGCCAAAGCCAAGATGTTGCCAGATGCCTCAGGCCACAAACCTTGCACCTCAGAGTCCATGTTCCAGGAATGGCTTGCAGGTGGTGTTGCCAGCAGCTCCACAGGAGCTTCATTGCTGCAACCATTATGAAAAGGAACAAAGCTGCATATGTGGCTGTGTCCCAGAATGACCTAGTGGCGTTGGCTTAAGTAGCTCCAGCTGTCTTACCGCCTTTCATGGGCACAGGCTCCAACTGCCCAGTGGCCCCTGTGCCAACCTAGCCCTACTGCCAAATGCCTCCGTGTGGCCCTGGCACATGAAGTACACTGCTTGCTCATGGGCTATATGAGGCTTGCATTATTCTTGCTCATTCCCTTTCGTTCCTTGGAGGCAAATATCCAAAATGTGGAAAGCTGAATATTGGCTTCTATCAGAACAAGTTAGAATGAACTCTGTGGCTCTGATTGCTGCTGCTTTCAGGTGCTGTGAAAGGGCTGAAGGTGAGTACTTGACTGTTCCTGGAAAGCAGTCAGCTTCTCTGTTCCTGGAGTCAGATATCCGAACAATGGTAAATGTCAAATCTGTAATTAGTTCAGTGTGTATCATTCTCTGGTTTTATAGCTGTGTGCTTTTGGTGACCCTTTACCTGTGTGCTTTTGGTCATTAGTGGCTTTTGTTCACCAAATACCATCCTGCTCACGAATATGATATGGCTTATTGACACAGGATAAAATAACAAAGTGAACCTAACAAAGTGTTAGGAGCAACATTAATGCACTACTATGAAACCTGGCCTGTGTTTTTTAGTAACCCATGCAGCTTCATGGTTTTGGGAATGATATGATTTTGCATCAAAAAGACCACACGTATTCTCTTTCTGACAGAAGAAACTCATTAGAATGTAGGCTTCTGCTGTAATAAATTTGATCTTTCTTATTTTCTTTCTATACCTACAACAAGATCTGATAGTTTAGAAAGCCTTTTATGTGACTTTGACTGAGAATGGTTTTCTTTGGTCATTTCAATCTAGCTCTCTTCTGATCCCAAATATGATGAAGAGGAGACACAGCTAGTGAAATTTAGACCATTAGGGTATGCATGGTAAGCATAGTACTAGAAAGCTAACCAGCTCTTTCCTCTTGGAAAATGTTCTTAGAGGGACCTGTCCTTCTGATTGATCCCAAGCTTTCAGTATCAAGATTATTTAAACATTTAGCTCTGCCTTCTTGCTAACTTCAAGCTATAGGGTACGATCTATCTTCAAGTTAAGTAAAACTTCATTTTGCAAGGAATTCTGCTGAAGTGAAAACAAGGGAAGCCAGCGGATGCTGCAGTGTATGGTGTGTCACCCAAACAAGAATGGTCCCATCTTTCCCCAGTGGATGTGTTGGCTTCACCGTGGCTTCTTTTCCTGGAGTCATCTCCAGCAGGTATTATATTGGATCTGAAATTGTGCAAATTTAAGAGTACTGAACAGTGTCTTACATTGACCAGAATTGTGGTTACAAAATGAAAATGCTGATTTTGCCCACAGGACAAAGCTAAGATTAACTGCAAATTTTCCTGCCTTTTGTGATTTTTATTTTTTTTTTTAAATTCTTTAGCTTTAGCATCACATCTTACAATCAAATTTCCTTGTTTGTTTTTTAAGATAAGAGGATAATCGGGAGCAGGATTTTATTTCACCAAGAAAATGCAGTGAGGGCAATTTAGATTAGATTTTACTAAAACAAGCAACCAAACAAAGTGGCCATGCTCATTAGTTCTAAATTAATGAAGAATTTCATTCAGGAATATATATATATTTTTCCTGTTATAAAACTAAATGTCTGATGTTTGCTTTCTGTGCAGAGGCTTTGGCAATATTTACATTATCACATAGCTTTTTCTATAAGTTATCACTGGCAGCAAGATTACAAAAAGCTGTGTCAGCCTGGCCAGTAACCCCAGACAGATTTTCATTCCCAGGAAATGCTAGGAAAGAACATCAGCATACATCTTAGGGGCTGAAAAATGAGACTATTGCGTAGATACATGGTTTCTTTTTAATAAACTACAGTTAAAATTTGCTTCTTCTGGAAGGAAACATTCTGTAAGTTATGAGGAAGGATTGAATGAGGCATCTTTCGCTATCCTGTTTGTTCATGGTGCTTGAATCTGTGATATTGATCAAGACTCCTAAGGGTATATACAAAGCCAAGCCTTTGCGTGCTTCTGGACATGCTTTTGAGCCTATCAGCAAAGAACAGAGGAAGGACTGGGTTTGGGAGGGACGGCTGCTGTAGTAAACGTTTTTCAGTTGTAGCTCCCATGGGATTTGCTGATGCTGTATGAAGAGCTGGTTTGTCCAGCTTTATAAATAAAACATGCAATTTGCTTATCCCCCCAAAAAATGCACAAAGGAGATTGACAAAGGTTTTATTTTGTTCCTGTGCAATTCCTGTACCTGTCAAAAGGATTTTATGAGCTGGAGAATGAGGAGGATATGCAGTTTCCTCAACCGTGACCAAAAGGAGAGGGATTTGTAAGACAACTTTGACAGAGCGTTTGTTCATATAAAGGAACTTATGGGAAATCCTGTTTTGTGTGTTTGAAGACGGCAATTATCCTGATTTTTTTCTTTGTCACAAACTACAATAACTCTGATTAGGATCAGAGTGCATACTACTCCATTTATAATAAAGGTGTTGAAACCCTTTCTGCAATAGATTCTCTAACCTGGTAGCAAGGTGTGTTTTTGCTGACTCAGCAGCATCACATGCTTCACTGGCAGCGCTGCACACAGCTTTCCTGCCTGAACTTACGACAGGGCTCTCTGCTGATTGCTTGGTGGGCAGGGAAAAGGCACAAGAGCAGGAGAGCTAAGTAGGAACAATGTAAGCATAAGGGACAGGATTCCCATTTATCTTCAGTGCTGCTGAAACTCTGCTGCTGCTCGATGGCTTGTGCAGAGTAGCGTGGTTTGCCCTGCTCTTGCTGCTGATTACATGACAGTGTTTTCTTTACTTTGCTGTTAGCTAATTCTACCTCAGACACCCTGTTAAGGAAATAATTCGCTGCACCTGCTTCCACTTTGTGTGTCACAGACAGTTGCTGGTTTTACAAAATATTTTCTGTGTGCTGAGCTTCTCTCCCTGCCTGGAAATGTTTTTCCTGCTCAATTTTTTTAGGCTCATACCTCAAGGACTTGTTACTAGGTAACAGAGTTCCATTTGCCAATTGCCCACTATTTCCTTCTCACCGTATTACAGGCCTGATTATTAACATCTAGTTTAGAGAAATTGCTGTCATTATGTGAAGTAACTTCCTTTAGAGGTTACTCATTAACCTTAGGTATTTTACTGTGTGATTATAATTGCCAAATGCCAAAGGCATGGAAAACCTTTGAACTCCTTAAGCTATAAGTGTATGGGAGAAATGGTATCAGCTGTGATTTTTATATGTTCTCCACATCTCCCACCTATCCCCCAGTTATTTTTCCTTTTGACAGTTTTCTCGCTCAGTTCCCATTGGTGCGCTTCGTGGCATACAGAACTTGCTCAGCTGCTGGAGAAGAGAATATTTCCTTTTGAAAGGGAATCAGTCTCTCCTGCTCCCCTTTATAGACTTGAGATTAGCCTGAGCAAGCTCGTGGTGTTACAACACTCATTACCTGCTTACCCCGGTGTGACTAAGAACAGAATTAGATCTCTTGACCTTGTATGAAAGGTGACATAACTGGGAAGCCAACAGTCTCATGTGGCATGGTCCATGCTGTTACCATGTGTAGTTTTCCAGTGTTGAGGATGTCTCCTCCACATTTACTTTAGGGAGATTGTCAATCAACTATGGTGCTATGTATCATGTTCGAGGAATAGAAATTTTCAGATAAAATCACCATTCCCTCTTTTCTTTTTATTTGCATCATCTATAAAAACAGAATTAGCTGTGTGCTGAAGTGTTTGTTTCAGGGCAGAATGTGTTGTCTAGGAAAAATATTACTTAACCTGTTGGTCTTTCTCCCTTAACCCACTCCTTAGAAATGCATCACCATTCCTGGTAACTTGATTCCTCTGATGGGATACAGCAAAGCTGCTGCAGCATAGGCCTGTGTTGCCATATGACATCAATGAGGAAATATATATCATATTCAGGAAATTAGGGGACAAATGAGGTAAATACATAGTGCTTAAACAGAATTAAAAAACACCAGAAACAGTACACAAGCAACAGGCATGTTTTTACATGGAGTCACATCTATTTTTGATGGTAGGAAATGTTATGGTGGGCAGGGAAACCTTGGTCTAGTAGATCTTCTAAAATATGACAGTAGAATAACCAGAGCTATAAATAAAAAATGGGAAAAGCTAAGGTGTTAGTAACAAATGAGTCCTCCCAAATCTGAGCTGGACTGGGGGGACTACGTAACAACATCATAACAGAGCAACTTCTATCAAGCCCTCGATATAACATTGCTTAGCCACTCTGCTCTGTCCTTTTAACGCGTTCAAGGCCAGGTTGGATGGGGCTCTGAGCAACCTGATCCAGTGGGAGATGTCCCTGCCCATGGCAGGGGGGTTGTTACTAGATGATCTTTGAGGTCACTTCTGACCCAAACCATTCTATGTTTTTGTGAAGAATATTTAATAATACAGTTTCTGATAGTGGCCTAATTATCTTTTTTCTTCTCATGGTAGTTTTCTTCTTTCATCCTGTAGAACATCCTCTACTCTCTATTTCAGTGCATTTTCTCATTTGATGATGTGTTAGCTGTAACTTCTCAATTATTGTGTCTTGCAATGAGGTTAACCAGTGGAATTTGTGTTGGCATCTAATGTTACTCCCTGGGACAAATTCAGTGATCCATACAATCCAAGCAGTGCAGGAGGCGAGTAACACTTTTAAACTCTTTTTAGTAAAATTGCACCTCCTCGAGTTCCTTTTTCCTCCTTACACTTAACCTACTCCCTGCAGCTCCAGGTCCGATTCATGAGATGTATAATTCAGCAGTGTAGGAATAGCTCAATTTTCATTTTTTTCTTTATAGGTTTATTGCTGCTAAATCCACATTATTTAGCACAAACTAGCATTATGGTTTAAAAACAATCAAAACCCAAGCAAGTTCTAACTACTTTGAGCCCTCCTTGAGAATACAGCATGAAATACAATTTGCTGGTGCATAATGAGTAAATTATTAGCAAAATTCTACAGCAGTCAGTGAAAGTAAAAGCCTATTAGATGCCATTATCACACACGTTATCAAAGATTTTGGATTGCACAGAGGTACAAAAGCTTGCTGCAAATTGTAGTTTCTCATTCTGCTTGAAGTTAATGTATGTAGAAGAATTAGAGAAACTCGGTGCTAGCACGACTAACACCTGAGACTGGGCAAGTTACTGCCAGCTGGGACACGTTTCTTGCATGCAATAAGACCAGTAAATGCCTCAATTTATTTATTTATTTCTGAAATGCCTAAACTTTTCTGTGATCTGCTGTATGGGCATTACAAAATATTTAGCCTTATTTTGATACGTGTCATTATTTTGTTAGAGACAGTGTCATGGAATAACATTTAGTGTCACAAACTAGGAATCAAATACTTTGTTCTATGACACATCCGTGACAGTTCAAATGTTACTTTTTTCCACACGTTGTTTGCAAATGAAGAAAAAAACAGATTTATTTTTAGACAAAACTCAAAGTGCGTGCTAATACACAGTACTTTCTCCCACTGAAGTGTGACAAATATTTGCTAAATGAGGACTGTAAGGTTCATATAGAAAGCAGTGCAATGGTATAAATCTCTTTTGTGGCAACCTTGCATTATAACTTTTCCACTTGGTGGGGGAAAAGAGAGATGCTTAGAGTACAGCATAAACGGTGCTATCCTTATGACATGCAATGATGGGTTCAAGTTGTCATAAGCACTTGTTATTTTTATAGGGTCTGGATATGTGCCTTTATAATTCTTATTGGAAGCAGGATTTATTGATCCAGAACCTCCATAGAAACATCTGTGAGGTTCAGTGGACTATTTTTTAAATAAGTTTCTTTCTTTTTGACAATGAAATGCACACTAATCTTACAAAAAGCTGGATAAAACATTCTTTGGCCACCAGGAATATTATATTTAAACTTACTGGAAAAACCTATTTTCAAGATGCTTGGTAAGATTTTTTTTCTTTTTTTTTAATCCATCTTCACTGTCCTGACATGGTCAGGTTTTCTTCCTTTCACCAGTGAGGGAAAAATGGAACCTGTGCTCAGCAGATATAGACCTGACTGATTGTGTATCACTTACTAGGCTGGTATTTGTAGGAACAGTGATTAGATGTAAGCTCAGGACGATCATGATGAGGAGGACATGTAGATATACTCAGGGTAGAAGCTGCTGTCAGTTAACTACATGTGGTCAAAAAGACCAAGGCAGACATGTAAATGGAGAAACTAAGCACCTGGCAAACCCTTCCTATAGTCCTTTTCTTGCCTCTTTTTGTTTTCTTTACCTTTTCCTTTTTGAATCTCAAAAAGCAGAGTAGAGTTTGTTGGTTGGTTGGGTTTGGTTTTTTTCCTGTAGTGGAAGGAATAAGAAGAAATTTTGGTCTCTTTGAGCTGATGGGAAGCAAGAAACTGGTTGCACATTATGATTTGCAGGGCCAGGAAACCTCTGACTTGCTGCATGGTGACTAGAATGCTTGATTTTTCTCTTTTTTTTTTTTAATCCCTTAAAATGCAAAGCTGGGGTCTGTTGTTTCTGATTAAATGTGTGGTGAGCTGTGTGCTTTTAGAAAGCTGCAAAACAGTCCCTCCCCACACCTCCATCCCTCGTGCTCCCTGTTGCCCAATGTGGAAGCTGTGGCTCTATGGGGATTTACCATTTCCTCCTAGGTTCACCTGTGCTGTGGCTTAAATAAAAGTTTGTTTCTTCAGCTGTCTGACTTTTGAGTTTATCTGACTCAGGTTGACCCCTTAGTTTTATAATGAGCTAGTTTATTTGCTTGTGCAAATGGGGTTTTCTTAGACAGAAATATAAGAGACTGTAAAGAGGCCAATCTTTTGATCATTTCACCTCCGGAAAAGGGAAATCTACAGCGCCTTTCTGCACTCACTGAGCACTCTCTGGGTTGTTAATAACATTAAGTTACTGTTCCTGAATGCTTTGTTGTAGGATTTGTTTTTTTAATACCATGTTGTAAAAGTCTGGTGTGTGGAAAAATGTTGTTTTTTCTGTCTATGCTAGAAATATTGATAGGGTTTGGAGGCTAATATTTTTTTTTTTTTTCTGTACAGAGTCTTTGCTTAGCTGGCAGTCCAAATGTTTCTAATTCTATTTTAAATATATCTTCGTTACACCTGTAGTCACGCATATGTGGAAGCATGAGGCAGAATGCTGGAAGAAAAGGTGGAGTAAACAGTTTGTGAACATGGTGCCAGTTTTTCCTCGACGGGCCTCGATCCTCTAATATAGCCCGACAAAGCTGGGAGCGATGTGCCAAAACATCTTTTTAATAAACAACAGAGGCAGTAGGAAATAACGCCGGTCAGGGCTTGTTTTTCTGGCTCAGGGCCCCATTCCAACCTGTTGCAACCAGCTATTGAACGTCTATGGGGACACCCCCATGCAAGAGGCCCCGTGGAGGAAAGGAACTTTTACATTTCTGTTTGACTGGGATCCTTGCCAGTGGCTAAGTTCAAAGTGCAGTTCCAGTAATTTGCTGTTACTACTCTGTGCGTTTGATAGGCCAGGACAGAAGCATGCAACCCGAAGTAATATTTCCTGATTTCTGACGTTTCTCAAGATATGAATGGAGGTTGCTGAGGCACTAAAACTTGGACGAATTTTCCTAACTCCAACACCTTTGATGCTTTCCTTTCCTCCTCTTCTGTAGCCCCCTTCCCTCCCCCCATCCCCTCCCTTAGATCACGTTCCCTGCTGCTGTCAGTTCCGTATTTGGATGACATTCGTATTGATTGTTTCCTTATGCAAACACTGTGCGAGTGTTCTTATGCAACCAGAAAAAATCCTATTGATTTACTGAGTGTGAGGGTTATTTAGGTTGATATCCTTCTGTAGTAGTGATAACACTTTTGTGTCCCCTTAGAATTAGAGTTAACCTTTTCGTTTTGGGGGGGAGGGGATGCAAATGAATTTCTTTTGCCCTATTAACTTGTGGTAAGAGGAAGGTAAGCACGAGGAGAAGCCAGGAGAACAACTACTGTTCTCTAACATATGCTGTTGTAAGCCATGCGTATGACATTATGGTTATGGCAGAAGCATCCTCTATAATTAAGATTATATAAGCATTTCTACTATAAACCTTTGTTTTCATCTTTCCAAAATTTGCCTCTTTTGGGCTGATATTTTTCTGGCTTGTTCTCTGCTACATCACAATTTATTTATTTACTTTCCAAGCAAGGATACAAATCTCGGAGTGTTTAAAGCAAATGGACCATTCTTGCCTGTTCTAAAAAAGCTCTTGATGTTTTTGAAAAATAGATCCAGAGTCAAAATGAGCTTTAGATAGAAAGTCTGGATGTGACTGTCAAAGTGGGGAAAAGGCTTTTGGTGAACACTATTTGTATTACTGAATAATCAACATTTGTGCAAAACATAATTCAAATGTCCTGAGTAAGGACAGAGCTGAGGTGGTGAGGGCAGCCTTAAATGCTTAAAATCCTATTTTTCCTTTTTTTACAGTTTAAGCATGCAGACTTCCTAGATACACACACGGTTAAGAGGTAGGGAATTTAAAGGCGCAGTGCACTTAAAGGTCTAACTGCACCCTTACAGGAAAGTGAAATATTATTGAATTGAATACACACATTGAATACACACAGAGTACTGGAACTGTGTGTGCTGATTTTGCACAGAAGCTTCAATTTCGGTTGAAACTCGCATCTCACCTCTGTTTTAAAAGCCAAATAAAATACCTTTGACTCGTATGTAACTAGACTTTTCAAAGAAATAGTATGTAGCATGAGTTTTCAAATAAA